>NC_057854.1:102587233-102904825 GCF_015237465.2 Chelonia mydas
AATGTAACTTAAGGGAATTTCGTTTGAGTGAAAGGGGCCATTCTTGAGCTCATGCTGCCAAGAGGGCAAACGCTTGCAATTTTGCTACAGAGGCATCTATCTCCTAGACCTAGAGCATCAGAAAACAGAAATAGCTGACAGATCTGAGTAGTTCTGTCTGCTTTATTGGGACAGCTGAATTAGGTTCTGATGAAGAACTTAATAATTCTCTATGTTTAATTGTAGAAATTGGATAGTGCTCTATGGCTGAGATGTTAGCAGAATAGACATTGGGGTATGTGGGGAATGTGTGAAGTTTTGAGTTTGTGGTGACTGTTTTGGTTTTTTTTAGCTAGAGGAATTCAAAAGAAAAATGAGGAAATATAAGATAAAATTTCAAAAAAAGAGAGTTCTTTAAAAATGTCTCCTCTGCAAAAGTTAGTAAAGATTTTTCCATTAAATTTACATAGAAAAGTCAATTGAAAAGTTGTTGTGCAAAATTTGGAGACTAAATTTAGTTAGTAAAGTGTAAAACAGACTTTAATAATGCTTTAAGTGTAAATCTCAAAGCAACTTGAACAATGGAGTTGCTACTGATGGTTCCATTATGAATGTGAATCAAACTATTTTTAGACTAAATTAGAAAGAGTAGACTGTACTAACAAATACACAGAGAAAATATCATGTATTGTAGACAGAATTGGTAGCATTGCGATAGTTATGGTTGCCTAAACAACGAGGAGTCCTTGTGGCTCCTTAGAGACTAACAAATTAAGGTTGCCTGACACTTCCTGTTCTGAGATGCTTTTTTAAGTTGCTTGTAACTTTGCCAAACTTGAACTGTTCAGGCTGAAATTTTATGTTGTTTATGCATCAAAAACAATTAACTGAAACCCAGGACAGGTAGGTCTCCATTAAACTGTAATGAAGTGACATTTATTGAGAGACTAGCCCTGCAGAAGTCATTCAAAAAAGAATTAAGCAGTGAAGAGGTTTTTGCAGTCAGCTTTTCCTTTGGTTTAGATGAGTGTGTATGTTTATAATATTTTGCCTTTCCATTTGAGAATGTCAAATCACTTTATGGACATTAATTAATTAAAACTTACAACCCATTGTGAGGTTGATAGATGTCATAATTCCCATTTAACAGATTGGGAAACTGAGGTACAGAGGGCCAAATTTGTCCCTGGTATAAGTCCAGTGAAGGCAATGGAGGCAAGACTGGGGGAGAGCTACTCTTCACAGCATCATGTCCCCACAACCTGAACAGATTTTTACAGTGAAAGCTAGTACAGACTCTGTATTACTCTGTGCATGTTTCCCTCTGTGCACAAAATGTCCACTTCCAGGTTGGTATTTGCTATCAGGCAAAATTTCTTCCCTTGCTTCATGTGTCTGACTACTCCCAAAATGCTGAAATCATTACATTCCCCTCAGAGGATGGCTGATATGTGACCTAATACATCTTTCCCTTCTGATTTTCTATGTAATTTCTGTCACCCATATGTTCATTTGTTTGAGCACTAGGTGTCACCATAACTTTATACTCGGGCCAGGATACATGTAGCTTGGCACACATGGTAGGAGTAAATATCCTCAAACAGGGGCATCTATATTTTGCTCACATAATGGAACCATGCTGACAATTTTGCAGAAGCCCAACTAACTTATGTAAAATGGATAAGGCTGCAGGTATTCTGATATTTAAAGTAGAGGTATGGCCCTATGGAGACAACAGGTCCTGGCATGCAGAGCTCTGTCTCAATCTGAGCAGAGATGTGGCCCATAAAGATGGCAGGTACCAGCAAGCCATCACAATACTTCTGGCTTAAATGCATCTGCTTGTGCCTTTAGGAGCTGTCTGCAACAAGGATAACAGCCTGCTACCTGCTCATAGCTCAGGGAACTCTTGAATTGAACTAGTAGAGAGAGCTTTTGGGAGCTGAATGATCAGAGTTCCATGCGCATTGACCACCGTAGTGTCTGTAACGAAGTAACCAGGGGTGATTTACCACAAGATGCACCAGCAGGGATGTGAACTAGTAGGAACCTTCACCACTCGGGACCGTGTTATCTGGGGAGGAATATGTGATAACCACGCATAATGTAGTGTATGTCCCCTGGCATTATAACAACTGATATAACGGATTGCTAACACTCATTTAGCACAAAAAGAAAAGGAGTACTTGTGGCACCTTAGAGACTAACAAATTTATTTGAGCATAAGCTTTCGTGAGCTACACGAAAGCTTATGATCCAATAAATTTGTTAGTCTCTAAGGTGCCACAAGTCCTCCTTTTCTTTTTGTGGATACAGACTAACACGGCTGCTACTCTGAAACCTGTCATTTAGCACAGGTGCTACTCAGGTTTGTGTGTTTCACGCTGAAGGTCACAGGACTGAGCCCTGCAGAAACCCCTGGGTGCTTGGCCATGGCCAGTTACACTGGTAATCCAAGCAGGCGGCTTCCCTGTTGCCTGAGGCAGAGTGCATCAGGGCCCCTCCGCAGGTCAGGCCCTGTCTCCCTCTGTGCCCCCCCTTGCACAGACCATGTCTCCCCCTGTGCCCCCCACAGGTCAGGCCCTGTCTCCCCCTGTGCCCCCTCCCCGCACAGACCCTGTGTCCTGCTGTGCCCCCACCTGGCACAGACCATATCTCCCCCTGTGCCCCCCCATAGGTCAGGCACTGTCTCCCTCTGTGCCCCCCCACAGGTCAAGCCCTGTCTCCCTCTGTGCCCCCCCTTGCACAGAACATGTCTCCCCTGTGCCCCCTCCCCCCGCAGGTCAGGCCCCGTCTCCCTCTGCACCCTCCCCCCCCGCACAGACCCTGTGTCCTGCTGTGCCCCCCCACAGGTCAGGCCCTGTCTCTCCCTGTGCCCCCCCCCGCACAGACCCTGTGTCCCGCTGTGCCCCCCCCACAGGTCAGGCCCTCTCTCCCCTGTGTCCCCCCCCGCACAGACCCTGTGTCCCCTCGCAGGTCAGGCCCTGTCTCCCCTTGTGCTCCCCGCCGCAGGTCAGACACTGTCTCCCCCTGTGCCCCCCCGCACAGACCCTGTCTCCCCCTGTGCCCCCCCCCGCAGGTCAGACCCTGTCTCCCCCTGTGCCCCCTCCCCGCACAGACCCTGTCTCCCCCTGTGCCCCCCCGCACAGACCCTGTCTCCCCCTGTGCCCCCCCCTGCACGTCAGGCCCTCTCTCCCCCTGTGCCCCCCCCGGACACAGCCTGGCTGCCTCCCCCCGCCCTTAGAACGGGGCGGCGCAATGCATGCTGGGTCCCGTTCGCACCACGGCGCCGGACCAGGCTCTCACCCATCACCCCTCCCACTCTCCCTCCCGCGCCATCGATGCACGGGCCCTGTTGACAGCTTCACGCCACTCACCTCAGAAATAATTTCTAATTGGCTCTCATACTTGTCAATCACCATCAGTCTCACTCTCATTGGACAGTCTTTTATTTACACCTCTCCTTCAGTTGAATCAGCTGGCCAATCGGTTTGAGGCGCCCCTAGCAACGCCCCCTCTATTCCCTCCCATTTTCTTCTCCTTCCCTTACTTCCCAGTGGGTCCGGCTGTTGCCAAAGCTTTTTTGCGTTTCATTGTGGACGGCCGAGATGGCTGTCAATCAAATAATTTTGTCCAACCATCAGGGGGAACTCTTTGATTGGTCCAGCCGGGCCTGTCCATCAAGCATCCAGCGGTGCCGATTGGACGCCGTGGCGTTCCTCGATCGGGGCCGCCCCCTGAGTCGGGGCCTGGCTGGCTCGGGCGCAGGCGGGCCCGCAGTGGCGTTGAGGCGAGGGGGGCTGGGCCGACGCGAGGCGCTGGCGGGGTGGAGGCTGGGGGTCAAGGCGTGAGGCGGGGGCGCAGCGGCCCCTCCCCTTGGGCCCTGCTGGTGGGGGGGCTCGCCCCACATGGCCCCCCCTCGCGTGCGGCGGGGGCCACAGACCCTCCCCTGGGCGCTGAGGGGCCGGGGGTGCCGGCGCGGGACGCGGCGATGAGAGACCTGCCGGCGCGCGGGCCCCGCTGCCGCCCGGGCCTCGCTGCAGGTGAGCGCGGGGAGCTGCCGCTCGGGTCCCTGCTGCTGCCGCTGCCGGGGGAGCCGCGGGGCGGGCTGGAGGGGGCGCGGGGGTGGGCTGGGGGGTGATCTTGCAGCCGGAGGGAGCAGCTCGTCACGCGGCGTGGGAGCAGGAGGTTGGGGCAGATTGGGGGGGGAGCAGGGGGAAGGGCAGCTTGTCGTGGGGGCAGCTTGGGGGGGAGAGCAGCATGTGGGGGGGGCAGCTTGGGGGGGAGAGCAGCATGTCGTGGGGGGCAGCTTGGGGGGAGAGCAGCTTGTCGTGGGGGGGGAGAGCAGCATGTCGTGGGGGGGGAGAGCAGCATGTCGTGGGGGGGGGGGCGGGTGAGGATCAGTGGGCCCCGGGGAGCAGCTTGTCCCCACGGGTTATTTTGCAGTCTGCTGCCGAAAGCCATAATACTGGGTTTGGTTAACCAGGTGCACGTGGATCTGTTTGCGCGGAGATATTTCGATGAAAGGTGCTATTAAAATCCGTAGCATTATAGTGGAAGCTCCTTAAGGAGCTAACTAAGGTAGGAACAGAAATCCAGTCATTCTGGTAGGGGAGGGTTCGTCGGAGCCGTCCTTGGTGTGGGTTTCACTGTTAGTATTCCTTTCTGTTGTTCTTTCCCTACAGCTGTAGCTCACGAAAGCTTATGCTCAAATAAGTTGGTTAGTCTCCAAACTTCTGTTAATGACAGAGTCGGCCATGCAGGTGTATGTTTATATATTTGTTTTGTGGTTTTCAGATAAAAGATGCTTTTTAAATTTAAATGATAATTCTTAGTATATGCCGTTCCAGTTAGTGTGGAACTTTTAAGTGCTCAGCTGAATACTGAGTCTTGCGAGTTGAAACAATTGCAGTTGTTGTTTGATGGAATTGTTTTTTGTATCTTATCCTGAGTTCTCTGAGACTTTTATTTGTATTTTATGTATGGTAATAGGTTGAAACTTATAACCATTATTTAGGATAATATATGAACTATTCTTTAAAAATGAACTTTACATATCCTCTGAAGTAGTAATCATTTTTCATAATCAGAGATCAGATTTCTAGCATCTCAGTCTGCGGATCAGTAAATTTATAATCTGCACATGGAATGATGCACTGGAATTTATAACTTTAGAAAAGTTTCAGAGTAACAGCCGTGTTAGTCTGTATTCGCAAAAAGAAAAGGAGTACTTGTGGCACCTTAGAGACTAACCAATTTATTTGAGCATAAGCTTTCGTGAGCTACAGCTCACTTCATCGGATGCATACTGTGGAAACTGCAGAAGACATTATATACCCAGAGACCATGAAACAATACCTCCTCCCATCCCACTCTCCTGCTGGTAATAGCTTATCTAAAGTGATCACTCTCCTTACAAAGTGTATGATAATCAAGTTGGGCCATTTCCAGAAGTGTTTTATGGGAAGGTCTGGCATGCCAGTGAATGTTCCTAAGTCTTTTTGGCTTGAAAATGTGTGTATTGTTGTATAATCTGCTAAATCAATAGAAGGTGTGTGACTGCTGTCTGGCCCTTACTGCCTGGCCACAGACATCTGCTGTATAATTCCACCTGCACTAGTTCTGGCTTCATGTAAACAGCTGCATATAAAACATGTTTAGTTTGTACTGCTGATCTTTGTGGCATTGTCCAACACTTGATGGAAAGTGTATGCTGTCTTTTTAAATTCATTGTGCTAAGCCATTCTTGTGCCAGTGGATCACCTGTTTCTACTCTGAAGGGTTGAGGGATGGGATGGGGGAGAAATGAGGATCCCTATTTCTTGCTTCAGTGCATAATATAGGGAGGCACATGGAAAAAATGAAATTAACCAACATTGAAAGTATGCAGTGCCTGTAACTTAAAACATTATCCTTTATAATAATAATGAAAAGGTTTTACTATTACAAGATCCACTGCATTGAAACATGTATGTTTATAATTGTGGCTCTTTATGCAACTGATTATTACAGGTCACTGTTTTGCAATGAATGCAAAAATGACACTCTTTTAGGGGGGAAAACCAGTAATATTTGTGTAGAGCTCTGAAAATGTAAATTATGTAAACTGACCTCTGCTCTGGCCTTCATTCTCTCTCCAGATTTTAATATACTATAAAAAAGGAACTAACCAAACTGCATATGTAGCAATAAGTATATCTCATGATTGGTCACTTGTATCCCTCCCACTATCCCCATCTGTTGTCTAGCCTCCCTGTGTTATGTCTGATTTAGATTGTAAGCTTCTTGTCACAGGGACCTGTGACTTTTTTATTGCATACCTACCATGCTAAATAAACAATGTTCTTTATTGTTGTTATAGTTGTCGTAAATAGTTGATATGCAGAATTTCTGTGATCTCTGTAGCCACAAGCTAAATAACTAAATTGCCTGTGCTTTTCAAGGCGTGCTTTTGAAGGCATGCTTTATGTGTTTCAGCTATGTGAGTATATAAAAGCCAAGTCTGCATTAGGAGTGAAATCAGGAAGGCCAAATCACACTTGGACTTGCAGCTAGCAAGAGACGTTAAGAGTAACAAGAAGGGTTTCTTCAGGTATGTTAGCAACAAGAAGAAAGTCAAGGAAAGTGTGGGCCCCTTACTGAATGAGGGAGGCAACCTAGTGACAGAGGATGTGGAAAAAGGTAATGTACTCAATGCTTTTTTTTGCCTCTGTCTTCACAAACAAGGTCAGCTCCCAGACTACTGCACTGGGGGGCACAGCATGGGGAGAAGGTGACCAGCTCTCTGTGGAGAAAGAAGTGGTTCGGGACTATTTAGAAAAGCTGGAAGAGCACAAGTCAATGGGGCCGGATGCGCTGCATCCGAGAGTGCTAAAGGAGTTGGCGGATGTGATTACAGAGCCATTGGCCATTATCTTTGAAAACTCATGGTGATTGGGGGAGATCCCGGACGACTGGAAAAAAGCTAATGTAGTGCCCATCTTTAAAAAAGGGAAGGAGGAGGATCCGGGGAACTACAGGCCAGTTATCCTCACCTCAGTCCCTGGAAAAATCATGGAGCAGGTCCTCAAGGAATCAATTCTGAAGCACTTAGAGGAGAGGAAAGTGATCAGGAACAGTCAGCATGGATTCACCAAGGGCAAGTCATGCCTGACTAATCTAATTGCCTTCTATGATGAGATAACTGGCTCTGTGGATGAGGGGAAAGCAGTGGACGTGTTGTTCCTTGACTTTAGCAAAGCTTTGACACTGTCTCCCACAGTATTCTTGCCAGCAAGTTAAAGAAGTATGGGCTGGATGAATGGACTAAAAGGTGGATAGAAAGCTGGCTAGATGGTTGGGCTCAACGGGTAGTGATCAGTGGCTCCATGTCTAGTTGGCAGCTGGTATCAAGTGGAGTGCCCCTAGGGTTGGTCCTGGGGCCAGTTTTGTTCAATATCTTCATTAATGATCTGGAGGATCAGCAAGTTTGCAGATGACTCTAAACTGGGAGGAGAGGTAGATACGCTGGAGGGTAGGGATAGGATACAGAGGGACCTAGACAAATTGGAGGATTGGGCCAAAAGAAATCTGATGAGGTTCAACAAGGACAAGTGCAGAGTCCTGCACTTAGGATGGAAGAATCCAATCCACCGCTCAGACTAGGGACTGAATGGCTCGGCGGCAGCAGCTCTGCAGAAAAGGACCTAGTGGTTACAGTGGACGAGAAGCTGGATATGAGTCAACAGTGTGCCTTTGTTGCCAAGAAGGCCAATGACATTTTGGGATGTATAAGTAGGGGCATTGCCAGCAGACTGAGGGACGTGATCATTCCCCTCTAATTGACATTGGTGAGGCCTCATCTGGAGTACTGTGTCCAGTTTTGGGCCCCACACTACAAGAAGGATGTGGAAAAATTGGAAAGAGTCCAGGGGAGGGCAACAAAAATGATTAGGGGACTGGAACACATGAGTTATGAGGAGAGGCTGAGGGAACTGGGATTGTTTAGTCTGCGGAAGAGAAGAATTAGGGGGGATTTGATAGCTGCTTTCAACTACCTGGAAGGGGGTTCCAAAGAAGATGGATCTAGACTGTTCTCAGTGGGAGCAGATGACAGAACGAGGAGTAATGGTCTCAAGTTGCAGTGGGGGAAGTTTAGGTTGGATATTAGGAAAAACTTTTTCACTAGGAGGGTGGTGAAACACTGGAATGCGTTACCTAGGGAGGTGGTGGAATCTCCTTCCTTAGAAGTTTTTAAGGTCAGGTTTGACAAAGGCCTGGCTGGGATCATTTAGTTGGGGATTGGTCCTGCTTTGAGCAGGGGGTTGGACAAGATGACCTCCTGAGGTCCCTTCCAACCCTGATATTCTGTGATTATTGTGACATTAAGTAAAATCATCTGTTTCAGCCAGCTTCTTATTTTCTCTGTGGCTGAAATGTTAGGAGAGATTTTAATCTTATGTTTCTGTTCTGTACATTGAAAAATAAAAGTTAAAATGATTATCCCTCATGAATGGGAATAACCTAAAATTCCTTGTGTTTCTGCCCTTTTTACACTCGGGGATACGTACCGGTACATCTCTTCATTTTATCTTTCCCAGTGTTTCTTTATCTTTTGTTCCTGCCTTTGTTGTGCTGGATTCTTTAATGCCTTATGGCTCATTTGTATTGGCTGATGCGAAGGGGCGGCAAAGTATCTGAAAGCTGCTTCCTATTTCCTGAGAATACTCCAAATGCAGAGGGGGATAGCCCCTAGTGAAGGGGTGGGAAGGGATATGGCCAATGCATTCCTAGGCCTTGACTATTATGGGTCTTGGCCTCCAGGGCATTATTTAGGGCTACCCTAACCTGTGTTGTGCCTAAGGAAGCCCCAGCAACTCCAGAATCCAGGAGGCAAAAGCCACTTCCTCTCAGTACTGCTCTGGGCTCTGCACTATCTATGCTGCTTTGTGTAGGGAGGGACAAACGGGTCATTATGCCTTCTAGACAGCTCACGTTTCCTGCCTCTCAAAAGGGATATGTACCTTGCCTGAAATGGATTATTTAAATACAGCAACCATGTGTTGTAACCAAGCTAAAGCAAATCATATACCTGTCTTTAGTCTGCTTAGCATAAGGTCTTGTGTATGCTACAAAGTGGAACTGTTACAACCAGGGGACTGCAGGTGGTTACCAGGTCCCTTAATGGGGTTACCGTTAAATTAAATGGACCTTAGAAGTTATTGGCAGGAACACTAAGGACAAAGCATTTAGTATTTCAGGGTTGTTGTTGTATTTACATTTCCTGAATGAGTGTTAGATGCTTAAAAATGTTTGCAAAAAGAAAAGGAGTACTTGTGGCACCTTAGAGACTAACCAATTTATTTGAGCATGAGCTTTCGTGAGCTACAGCTCACTTCATCGGATGCATACAGTTTCCACAGTATGCATCCGATGAAGTGAGCTGTAGCTCACGAAAGCTCATGCTCAAATAAATTGGTTAGTCTCTAAGGTGCCACAAGTACTCCTTTTCTTTTTGCGAATACAGACTAACATGGCTGTTACTCTGAAACCTTAAAAGTGTTTGTGACCATTGTACTTGGGCTTGAATCCTAGGTTCTGTGTAAGGGGTTAAGGACCAGTCAGTCCCGTTTACTGAATTCAGACTTGTCTGGATTCACAAATTAGGTGAGAGGTTTGTTTCAGTTCAGCCTCTTTTGGAGGTGTATTGGCATCACAAACTACCACGCAGTTTAGCCAACTGACAGTCTCTGGAGCAGGGGTAATGCAGGTCGCTTCTGAGGAACTTGTGGTCTCTTTGTGGAAAGCATACATTATAATAGCATTGGGTAGAGTCAGAAAGTGGCTCTTTCAGGAACAACGAAGATCAGAGAAATATAATATGAATGTAAAATTAAAAATCCAGGATTTAGCATTTGTTCGAAGCTCAATATCCTGCGTTCATCAGGGCCAAATGTCTGATGTCCTATAGAGCTAATGGTGGCACTTGTGTATATTTGCACTTTAGTGGTTTTACAGTGTTTTGAAAGTAGAACTAATTCTCACAGCCCCGTGTGAAGGAGTAAGGTAGATATTATCATCATTTTACTGATTTGGGGGTGAGGGAAAAGAGACAGCAGTTAAGTTGCTGAAATGGCACATCAAGTCAGTGGCCATGCAAGGATTAGCACTCTTGAACTCCCAGCTTCTAGTTTCATGCTGAATCCACTACACTATACAAACTTCTGTAGCTGTACAGTCAGGGGCAGCCTATGGAAATTCATTGACACTGGAGCAACATTCTCAGTTCTTGATGTTAAGTCTACCATATTTCCAGGTTTGACATGCAATTAATTATGCTTTACTAACAGATGTGGACCACTAATATTGTGGACAAATGTTTGGGCTACGTGTGGTGATGCATAGGGAAGAAGTCACTGCTAAATCTTTGCAAAGGTAGTTGTGTCTGTGTTCCCATAGCTAAGGACTCTGCTGCAAAACAAGAAGTGGATGGGAATGACATGCATCCCCATGTCATCTATGGAGGCAGCTGAGGTGACGAGAGAGGAAATATCCTTGGGCTGTCTGATCTAGGAAATTTATATTGTATTAGAACGCATTAACTAACATGATGTATAACATTCAGTGTAGACAAGTGCTTTTGGGTTAAATGTGACAGCTCTTGTCCACATTATGTATTTTAAGTCATGTCAGCCAACCCAGTGTAATTTCCTAGTGTAGAAAAGTTCCCCAGAGCCCAGTCTATTTCCCATTACAGATTCCCATTGACTTCAGAGGGAGTTGGGTAAGGCCTTAGTGCTGTACGAACTTTGCCTGATTTCCCCCCGCCCCTGGTGAGATGGCCAATATTATTTTCCTTTTACATACTGGGAAAATCAGGCATAGAGAATGACTCCCTGTGTGACAGTCACTGGGAACAGAATTCTGGAGTTCCAGGTTCTGAGCTCTTTTGGTCTCTTATGCTTTACCTCCTTCCACTTCTCGTAGATTTAGGGAACCAAGATCTTCAGAATGCACTTCTTTTGACTTAGTTGATGTGTGAATTTTGACCCCCTGTACAGAGATCGCTTTTTTCCCTTATAGATAACATTGCTAAGTGACCCTTGGCTACCTGCTTCTTGTATGTTCTGATAGCACTGTGGATTGAAGTTGGATCAGGAACACGGTTTTAGAATTGGGAGCTTGAATGATTAACATTTGGCAGATGTCTTGTGTCAAAGCTTGGGCATCTCATTCTTTGGAAAACCTTTTAAAATTAATAACATGCACCTACCAGATCTTCTCCTTTCCAGGCTAGATGCCGAGCGACAAGTCCTCTATGTGTGTAATATATAGACATGTAGTTAATGGTTGCTGCTGTGTAGTTAGAGAGAGCAGGCAATTTTCTAGTAGAAATTGTCTTTTTAAGATTGACGTGTGTAAATGTGCACATGCTTAAACTTGCCTGAATCTTGTAGTAGAGACAGGCCTGAACCCGTTTATTTGGGAGAGACTTTGTTTTGTGTCTTGAGGCATTAAAGGGACACTGTCAAGGTGGGAGGCCTGAAACTTGACCTATTTTTATCTCTTTGAAAAGAAATAAATGCAAAGCACTGGGTTATATAGTCTTTTGAACTGCCTTGCAAGTGCCCTGGGAGGTAACTCGATGTGACATAATGGGCTTTTCTGTCGATGTTTTTGAAACAAAAGCTTATGTCTGTAAACTCAAAGCTCAAGTGAAATAAATACAAACAAATTCTACAATCTTTTGTAAGCAACCCTACAGTAATAAACTGGTGAATTCATGCAGTGGAGGCAAATGTTGTAGTTATTTAAAAAAAATTCAGTTCAGGCTTCCAAAAGACTTTGAACTGATACATAATTTAAAAAAAAATAATTTAAGATACCTAGACAGTGTCTTTTTTAGCAAAATGATAGATGGTTGGGCAAGGCAAGGAAGCATTCTGGAAGACAGATATTGTAGATATTTCCGTACCTAAAGACGCTGACTTGGGTTTGGGTATTTCTACCCTCACCAAATGTATAAGAATGTCAAAGACAGGAGTTTGAAAGCCAGCAGTTAAGCAGAAAACACTTCTAGCATGTTCAGTGTTTTAATAGGCTATTGAGTACAGTTGAACAGTTTTCCAGGCTGAACGTTAATATTAAAAATGCTCTGGTTTTGCAACGGGATTGTTTTGGATTCTGTTCAGTGCACTTTAATTTACTACTTGCTATGGTTAATTAAAGTACGTCAGACTTACTAGACAGTTAGTTAAACCCTGGATGATTTAATTGAGAATGTGATCATTAGTGTAATTGGCCAAAATGACACTAGGCCTGTTTGGAATGCTTCCTGCTTAAATTTTTCCTCTTTCTAATACTGCATCTACAAACCTAGTGAGAAAATGAGACTAATACAATTCCTACCCTAGCAATTTCCATGGGTATTTTTTGCACTGAGTAACTGTCTGGAAATTAGACTAGCTTTAGCTGGCCAAGATGAAGGAATGGGTTACTTGAGAATTCAGATGGTAAAACTTTTGAGGTTTTAATTTTTCAGTGTGGGACTTACATGACGAACTTAGAGAAGGTCTATGTGATTTCAAGTAATAAAGGATGGTGCATGTGTAGTTCTTTTTTTAAAAGAACAAACTAATAGGGAAAGCATAGTGAGAGACTGATTTTTTTTTTTTTTCCTTTTACCTCTGGTTCGATTTTGTTCACAGAATTTTCAGGGTTTTTTTTTGTACCCAGTTGCTTGTGGGTTTTTTCCTGTTTCTCTCCTGCTTGATCAAACATCACATCTGTTGTGCTTGATGATTGCTAGCATAGGGGACAACAGTACTTTCCTGTATCTTTTATTTTTACACACACACACACAGTTTCACCTATGAACTTAACAAACCATGTCCCTGAGCCTGCGAGGAACTCCAGTGGATGGACCCCTGTGCCCAAGTGGTGCCTGACTGAAGTCTGAAGAGCTCTGTGGGTATGTCTGCACTGCAGTTAGACGCCCATGCGAGTTGACTTGGGCTAAGGGCCTGTTTAATTGGTGTAGACATTTGGGCTTGGACTGCAGCTCAGGCTCTAGGACCCTGCAAGGGCCCCAGAGCTCGAGCTCAACATTTACACCACAAATTGCATCTTAGCTCAAGGCCTGGGAGCCCGTGTCAGCTGGAATGGGCCAGACGCAGGTGTCTAATTGCAGTGTAGACATAACTTGTGCAAATTCAGGGGCTTACTTCGTGTGAAATCCACTGAAGGAGTGGGGCTTTGATTGTAAGCCCTTTGGGGCAGGAACTGTGACAATCCTCTGTTGAGAAAGCACCTACCACGTTATGGATGTGACTGCAGCATAAATAAGTCATACCCCAACTTTGTGCCTTCCACTAGTTCTATTTTACCTAGTCCTTCTCCAAAGATGGACTCTGTCTGAATAGGAAATATAAATGAGTTGTTGTTGCATTTCCTCTGCACCTTGTTCACTATTCTTGAGCACCTTCCTCTTCATCTACTTTCCTAGTGCTTCTTTAAATAATCAACAAAATGTTTGTTCAGATCTCAGTTGGAGCACTGAGTTGTTATTATTTATTTTTTAACCTATCTCAGAAATTGTGTCGGGGCATCATCCTTATTATGGCTCAGGAGGGGATGGTTTTCAGAGGCATCGGTGCTGTTCTTTATCAGTTGCAGTGATGCCAGACGTCATGCCCATGCTGCTGCTTCTGTAGCACTTCCAGACCCTAACAGCTCTCAGAGCAAGAATATGAGGTTAGAAATTGAGCCTTGATCTCCTGCGTATCAGTGGGCCACCACAGCATGATAGTCAATGAGCACAGAACCCAAGTGTGGTCAGCTTGCATATGCTATGGGAATTTGCATGGTAAATTCAGCTTAGGAAAGTGTTTATAGAGTTCTATAGGACCACCACCATATCCTGCATTGTGGAGATCAAGCAATCCCTAGCCAATGTTGTTAATACTTTCTCCCTGATTTTCAAGGACTTAGTCAAATAAGTGGTAGGTACCTGAGCAATGCAACATATTTTTTTATTCTGTAACTGCTTCTTTCCTTTTTCTTGAGAGTGTAACCTGAATGTTGTTTGGCATTGCAAAGTAAAGTTCACTATTGAACAGAAAAGGGGTTACCATCTGTTTTGTTGGCATTTTGGCACTGAAGTAACATCTATGAACTAAGACATGCATTGCATACAAAACATGCTTATAAACAATATTCCTGTGTGTCCAAGGGACAGCTGGTGAGCCTCTGTTTTTTTGAAATGCTCTTTAAAACTCAATAGACTATTTTTAAATTGGCATTTGTAACTGTTTCAGGTTTAGGGCTCCTACATCTGTGTAAATAGAAGTACAACTGCCTCATCTGTTCCTTGTCTCATTAGTGACTTCACTTGTCCACTTTTCAATATAGATCACTGTTTTTTCTGCTTCAGGCTCCCCTTTTTTCCTTCTCTTTACCCTTAAAAGTCTATTCACTCTGTGATGAACTCAGATTCTCCAAGGACACACTGAATTGCTGTAAATAAGCAGTTAAATATGAAAAGATGAACAACCTAGTGAGCCTAAAGGTTTAAACAAAAAAGTCGGCCACCTGTCAAGTTTGCCAGTGCAAGTTTGGTTTGGTAGTCTCCAGAGTCATCCTGATTACTTCACTGTCCTCTTAAAAAAAAAAAAAAAAAAAATAAAAAATAAAAAAATCCCTTACTGGTGTTTTTTCCTATTCTACTTGGCAAACATACAGTAATTTATTTTCTGTATTTTGAATTGAATGTAAATTAATGTAGCTTTAAATAAACAAAGAAAAAAACCCCAAAACCACTCTGGAACTTTACCTTGAGTGGGAACATCATTGATGTTATAATAGACTTGGGGCTAAATCTTCAACTGTCATTGCTCTGTTGACTTCAGTGGAACTGTGGGCAGGTATACACTATGGCAGGGATCGAAGCTCTGAGATCGATCCACCAGCAGTCGATTTAGCAGGTCTAGTAAAGACCCGCCAAATCGACTGTAGATCACTCTCCAGTCGACCCCTGTACTCTACCCCCAACGAGAAGAGTAAGGTAAGTTGACGGGAGATTTTCTCCTGTCGACCCCCTGTGGTGTAGTCCCTGTGGTAACTCGACCTAAGGCATGTCGACTCCAGCTATGTTATTCACATAGCTGGAGTTGTGTAGTGTAGGTTGACTTATCGCGGTAGTGTAGACATAGCCTGTGATAACTTACACAGGTTGAGGGATTCAGAGTGGTAGCTGTGTTAGTCTGTATCAGCAAAAAGAACGAGGAGTACTTGTGGCACCTTAGAGACTAACAATTTTATTTGGGCATAAGCTTTCGTGGGCTAAAACTCACTCCATCAGATGCATGGAGTGGAAAATACAGTAGAAAGATACACAGAGAGAGAGAGAGAACATGAAAAGATGGGGGTTGCCTTACCAACTTTAATGAGACAAATCAATTAGTGTGCTAGTATTAGCAGGAGGAAAAATCACTTTTGTAGTGGTAATCAGGGTGGCCCATTTCAAACAGTTGACAAGAAGGTGTGAGTAACAGTAGGAGGAAAAATTAGCATGGGGAAATAGATTTTAGTTTGTGTAATGACCCATCCATGTAAAGTACACAATTTACAAACTAAATTACACAAACTAAAAACTGTTTCCCCATGCTGATTTCCCCTCCTGCTGTTATTCACCTTCTTGTCAACTGTTTGAAATGGGCCACCCTGATTACCACTACAAAAGTGATTTTTCCTCCTGCTGATGATAGCACACTTTAATTGATTTGTCTCATTAGAGTTGGTAAGGCAACCCCCATCTTTTCATGTTCTGTGTGTGTGTGTGTGTGATATATATATCTTCCTACTGTATTTTCTACTCCATGCATCTGATGAAGTGGGTTTTAGCCCATGAAAGCTTATGCCCAAATAAATTTTAGTCTCTAAGATTCCACAGGTACTCCTCATTCTTTTTACAGGTTAAGGGTGTTGGCTCTGAAGTTGTAGTGTATGGAAACCTGAATAAAGGATGTAGGTGCTGCTACTGACAGCTAATGAAGATCGTCCTTTATCTGATTTTGACGTTGTGCTGTGTCATAAATATAAAGGGAAGGGTAACCACCTTTAAATCCCTCCTGGCCAGAGGAAAAACCCTTTCACCTGTAAAGGGTTAAGAAGCTAAGAGAACCTCTCTGGCACTTGACCAAAATGACCAATGAGGAGACAAGATACTTTAAAATCTGGAGGGGGGGAACAAAGGGTTCTCTCTGACTGTGTGGTGCCTTTGCTGGGACCAGAGCAGGAATGCAGGTCAGAACTCCTGTAAAAAGTCAGTAAGCAATCTAGTTAGATTCTGTTTTGTTTAAAGAAAAGGAGGACTTGTGGCACCTTAGAGACTAACCAATTTATTTGAGCATAAGCTTTCAAAAGCTACAGCTCCAATGAAGTGAGCTGTAGCTTACGAAAGCTTATGCTCAAATAAATTGGTTAGTCTCTAAGGTGCCACAAGTCCTCCTTTTCTTTTTGCGAATACAGACTAACACGGCGGCTACTCTGAAACCTGTTTTGTTTAAATGGCTGATAAAATAAGTGGTGCTGAATGGAATGTATATTCCTGTTTTTGTGTCTTTTTGTAACTTAAGGTTTTGCCTAGAAGGATTCTCTGTGTTTTGAATCTGATTACCCTGTAAGGTATTTACCATCCGGATTTTACAGAGGTGATTCTTTTACTTTTTCTTTAATTAAAATTCTTCTTTTAAGAACCTGATTGCTTTTCATTGTTCTTAAGATCCAAGAGTTTGGGTCTGTGTTCACCTATGCAAATTGGTGAGGATTTTTATCAAGCCGTCCCCAGGAAAGGGGGTGTAGTGCTTGGGGGGATATTTGGAGGGGGGGGCGACGTTTCTAAGTGTGCATTTCCCCTGTTCTTTGTGTAACACTTTGGTGGTGGCAGCGTTTAACCTAAGCTGGTAAGAATAGGCTTAGGGGGTCTTTCATGCAGGTCCCCACATCTGTACCCTAGAGTTCAGAGTGGGGAAGGAACCTTGACATGCTGTTTTTGGTCCAGGGATCCTCAGTCAAGTCTTAGCGCAGAGTGGTTTTCTTGTGATGGCAGCAGGATTATGGGAAGTGTTCATTAACTGTTACTCTAGTATGGTGAAGCATAAAACATTATTTTTCTCATCGGGTCCCTAAAACTAGTCTAGTAACTCTTCACTTAAAGTTGTCCTGGTTAACGCTGTTTCGTTGCTGATCAATTAGAGAACATGCTCATTTAAAGTTGTGCAGTGCTACCTTATAATGTTGTTTGGCAGCCATCTGCTTTGTCACTGCTTGCAGAAAGAGCAGCCTGTTGGCGCTAGCTGGTGGGGGCTTGGAACCTGGGTGGACCGTCGGCCCCCACATCAGCTCCCCGCTCCCCTAAGTTCCCTGTGCGGCAGCTGCCCAGCAGGCTATCAGTTGCTGGCAGTTGAGCTGCCCCTCCCCCTATGGCCATGTGCTGCTCCTGCCCTCTGCCTTGGAGCTGCTCCTGGGAGCCTCCTGCTTGCTGGGGAGGAGGGAAGTGCAGGGCTAATGTCAGGGTGTCCCTCCCCCCTGCTCCTGCACCCTGCTTACCCCATCTCCATAGAACGGGGGTGGGGGGAGGGGGAAACATGACAGGGCTCAGGACGGAGGGGGCTGCTGGTAGTAGTGTCTGGCTCAGATTCCTGATCTAGTTAAAAAGGCAGTATACTTAGACACTTTAAGGGGACACACACACACTCTCTCTCTCTGTGCCTCTGTCTGCCATGCTGTCTCCCCTCCCTCCATTTGTGCTGCCTTGAAGAGTCTGAGGACACATTAACAGTGTGTTAACCCTTGAGGGCTCAGTTGAGTGCTAGTTCATCATTTAGCACTAAGGCATTATCCGGGAAATATCCCACCCTCTGACTCCACCGTCTTAACCAAGCTTCACAATCGTCATTGCTGTGTACTGTATTAAATTGTGAAAAAAGGTATACTGTACATGTATAGTGTGTGTGTATATATGTATACTGTACATATATATATAACTTTTTGTCTGGTGAAAAAAATTGTCCTTGGAACGTAACCCCCCCCCCCATTTACATTAATTCTTATGGGGAACTTGGATTCGCTTAACATCGTTCCGCTTAAAGTCAAATTTTTCAGGAACATAACTACAACGTTAAGCGAGGAGTTACTGCAGTATTAAAAAAATCTTAGTGAAATAGAGAATGTATTTTATTTGACTAATTAAAAAAAAAAACCTTGTGTAGGAATAGAAGGATTTTTCTTACTGTGTTTGGGGCCCAATACTTTCAGTATGTGTCTCTTTAATCTTATAGCCAGAAATATAAGGTATTTCTGGAATCTAAAGACAGAAAAGGCCATTTTAGGCGGTCCAGTCCATCTCTATGTTGTTCCCTTTTGTACGCTTACTAGGATTCTGATTATTTTTCCTAATGAGAGTTAAATTTGTCAGGCTAAAGAGGTGTGACTGAAGAGTTGGACTCTTTTTGGGTATGTCCCTGATAGTAGTAGCTAATGAAGTGTTTTTCTTCTTGTTTTCTAGCATCCCACCAAAGCAGAAGAAAAACTACTTAAGCACCTAAGATGTGAGACGATCCTTCCTTTTTCAAAAGGAACCTTTTATTTTCCATAATGGATCGAAGTAAGCGGAATTCAATAGCAGGATTTCCACCACGCTTGGAGCGCATTGAAGACTTTGATGGGGGTGGCGGAGGTGACGGGACTGTGTCCCAGGTGGGGAGAGTTTGGACCTCTTCGTACAGAGCCCTGATAAGTGCCTTTTCCAGACTTACACGTCTTGATGACTTCACCTGTGAGAAAATAGGCTCCGGTTTCTTCTCTGAGGTGTTCAAGGTGGGTGGCTAACCTTACTGATTCTCCTCTTTCAAGTCGATGATGCAGTATTTTGTACAGAGGCTGTTTTCTCGTTTCTGAATGGGGGCCTCTCCTGGTCTGTTAATCATCTGAAGTTTTTGTATGTGCTTTGCCTAGGGGTGGGTGAGTGGTGGGGATCTTCGCAAGTAGCATAAACGTTTTCCCCAACCACTTACAATATGGTGTGTCATTTATTTTAGGAAAGTTGCAGAGGAGGATGTGGGAAATGGTGGAAAATTTTTGGATTGGCTTTTTGTTTCTTATCTATGTTTTATTCAATGCATGCACACATTAAATATTTATCTCTTATACGCTGGGGAACCTGTGGTCTGGATGTTTTCCATTTGGCTTTCTAATTGGGCCTACAGAAGTGCATTTGTTTCTTTAGTACAGGTTGCTGATCTTCTTTGCTTCCTAACAGGAGAAGTAGACATGTGATGTTGGCACATAATTGTGGAATTTGAAACAACATGCTGTAGTTTATTGCACAATGCCTTTGTACCCTCCTCCTCTTTTCTGTTTCCATCTCTTCATTCCCTGCTTTCTTTTTCTTATTCAATTTTTCAATAAAAAGAATCTCTTATTCTTTGAGCAGATCTGCGGTTGTGGCAGTCACCTGCTTCTTCTCAGTGTTTACAGCATCTACTGACTTTCCAAACTGTAAAGCCAAGATGAGATTGTGCAATCTCAAGTTTGTGTCAGCAGTGTTCTGCCGTTCTGGCTCTTCTAGTAAGGTTTATATCCATTTTGATTTTTGCTAGGTATTAGACCAAGTAAAATATTTTTAAAGCTCTTAACTTTGCTATAGGGGAATTGATAAATGCATTGACTTTTAGACTTTAAGGTGTTGCAGAGATTATTGGCTTCCTTCCCCAATTTTATGGCTTTGAATAAAGTCATAGTCCAAATTGTACTTACATCTCTGTGACATGAGATATAGCATTTCCAGATGTTACATTAGTGATGTAACATTTCTTTTGTACTGTATATTTTAAAATTGTAAAAGCTCCTAATTCTGTGGTTAAGTGCTTAAATTACAAATATAAAATAAAGGTTATGTTACATAAATTATGATTTTTAAATTTTGTTTACACCTCTTTGCCCAGAAATGTTCAACACTCCATATGTAGCTATCTGCTTCTGGTGCTAAGGCATAGCACTGCATGGAGTAGCCTCTCAGTAACTGGAGAAAGTGAATTCATGTTGTAACGGTACACAGAATGATGCTGTTTCTTGTTTGCATTTCTAGGAGCTACTGTAATCTCCGGCAGGCCCTGTATGTGCTGTGCAAACAGGCTTTTTAGATTAAATTGATTGTTCTTAATCTACCAGCCAATACTGATGGATTTAATGGGAAAAGTTTCACGAGGCGGAGAAGGCAGATGTTCCAGGTGGAAGAGGCAGTATGGAAGAATGTCAGGAAACAAAAGTGGGTGAGGGATTTAGTGGGAGCAGTTAGGAGCAAGGTGTGGGCAGAGGAAGGATACATTATCAGCATATGTGCTAGTTGATCTGCTGCTTTAGTTTTCTACAAGAGATGATCTTATCATGACAGGCCACACGGAAGATCTTTGCTTCCATATACAGTTTAGTGAAGGCAAATAGTGGCTGCCACTGAGCTTGGTTTTTGACAATCAATGTGCTTGACATTCTCTAGTCCTTTGTCAAAGGTATTTAACTTGTAACTCCACTGCAGAGTCAGTCTCTTGAATGAGCGTGTTACATTAGGCACGCATTTGACCTATGGTGGTGATTTGGATTTAAAATGTAATATCTCTGGGATCTTTTCCTCCAGAAGTGACGGCAGATCATCTGCAGGGAGTAAAGGATGCCAAAATGGTGGAGTCTGGTTCACATTCTCTTCTCTTCTCTCCCCCCTCCCCCCCAAAATTACTGTGGAGCAAAAGGGATGAGAAATGTTTTAAGATGATATCCTGTGATGCAGTTTTAGTGCTTACTTGGGTGGTAAGTTTGTGCTCTGCTATGAAGTCAGTAGGGCCACCTGTGTGATTAACCTAAGTTCACTGGTGCTCTGATTTCATATTAAGTTTCTTGATGTATGTCCAGTATGGAGACAATTTCATGGTTCAAAGGACTAGAAGTTCATCTTGGTATGCAGTCTCTAAGGTGGAAAATCAAAGTCAAGAAAAATCCAAGATAATTCTAGTCTTTTTTTCTGAGGCAGCTTTGTGAGTGGGTAGAAAATACAACTTTCTAGCTTAATGAAATTGTATGAAATAAGAGCTTTGGTGACACCATTCTGAAGTATTCATCAAACATTGGATTAAGAACATAAGAATGGCCATACTGGGTCAGACCAAAGGTCCATTTAGCCCAGTATGCTGTCTTCCGACAGTGGCCAATGCCAGGTGCCCCAGAGGGAATGAACAGAACAGGTAATTATCAAGTGATCCATTCATTCCCTGTCACCCATTCCCAGGTTCTGGCAAACAGAGGCTAGGGACACCATCCCTGCCCATCCTGGCTAATAGCCATTGATGGACCTATCCTCCATGAATTTATCTAGTTCTTTTTTGAACCCTGTTATAGTCTTGGCCTTCACAACATCCTTTGGCAAGGAGTTCCACAGGTTGACTGTGCTTTGTGTGAAAAAATACTTCCTTTTGTTTGTTTTTAAGTAGGCTTTGTATCTGTAACACAACCAGGGATACTTTGAAAGGCTAAATGGTTGCAATATGGTCAGTTCATTTTATATGTCTAATTTCTGTGATTAGTTGAAAAAATTCTTTTCCAAGTACAGTCCATCACAGTGGATGCAATTGCTTGCTGTTAAAATGGGGGTTGTAATAAATACTAGTTTAAAAGAAAGTACCTTTATGTATAACACCTATTAATGCAAAATCATGAGAAAAACATAACTAGCAGCAAGTACAACACATGTTGGTTTTGTTTTCTATTAATGGTTGTGTGCCCGGGCAAATCTTAATGCACTATTGAATTCTTGTTTTACACACTTCCTATAATTGCAGAAAAAATTTCTAGTGGAACTTTAAGGGCTTTTAAGTGACCAATGCATCTGAAGAAGTGGGTTTTTTTACCCACAAAAGCTTATGCCCAAATAAATCTGTTAGTCTTTAAAGTGCCACCGGACTCCTCGTTGTTTTTGTGGATACAAACTAACATGGCTACCCCTCTGATACTCAATAGTGACAAGTTATTTAAATCCAGATGGATGTGTTTTGGGGTTTACACAGCATGGAGTATTAATCTGGCATATTATTAGCCAGCAGTGTAGCAATTCTTGCATCCTTAACATCATATAATATGAAATTAGAGCTTAATATTTTTCTGAGCTGTCATACTGAAATAGCTGGTATAGTTAGAAGTAGTTGGCTAATAATTGGCTTCTGGCTTAGACTCCACAGGCCTGTGCAGAACATGAAGGACTGTTCTCAAATTCGGCTAGACATGAAAAATCTTTTATTAATAAAACAAGTTTTAAGTTTCCAGCTAGGAGGCAAGTGTACGGCAAGACCTTCAAGTACTGATAGAGCTATAATTTAATGGTGGGGGAGATGTGCGTCAGACACTGAAACTAAATCCTACACTATGAAACACACACTGTTCATTATATAATACAGTAAGACTGAAGTGAACAATTAATTTGTCTTCTGTTCAGAGCTCCTTCTGCAAAAAGTGTTTTGTGCTATTAGCTTTATACAAGGCCTTATGTACTCTGCAGCAAGCTGTACCTAAACTCTGTGGTAAGGCTCCTGAATTCTGTGACAGACTGGAAATTCTTCAGCCGCTTTGGGTGAATTTTAAAATCAGGCTTTTTTCTGACCAAAATACAGTATGAGTAATACAACCAGCCCAGAATGCCCTGGGGCGTTTATTTTAATATTGATTCTATGTAATTCACTCTGTCCATGAATTTTCAGTTTCCAATGTGCGGAAGATTTTTGTATTGACGACATAACGAACTGTCCTATGGAACCTGTTACTAGGGATTCTGGAGTTTTGGGAGCTATGAAGGGACAATAGAGGGTTTTGGAAGCCAGGAAGGAATGAGAAGTAGATTGGGATTGTGGGATAAGCACACTAGCTGGGTTTCCTTGCTAAAATGATCTTCAGTGAAACAGTTAATGTTGACAGTTAAACACCTTACAAATGTCTACACTACATGTATGCAGTTACTTTTGTCAATCAAACTTGTAATCTCTTCAAAGAATGAGATCAGGTTTGTTTGACAAGACCTATTTTCCATAAAACCAGATTGACTGGCATTAATTACATTCCTATCCTTTAAGTCTTTATCAGTTGAATCCCGTATATTTAGCTTAAAATGTTGCTCTTGAGCAATCTGCTGAGGTTTCAGTATATTCTATGTCATACTGGCATTTTATACCCTTCTAGATTAATTTAAAAGATATAATCTTCAGACATATTAGTTTTTCCTGGTAATCCTTATTACAGCGCTCCTGGTAATCTACCCCCTCGAGGGGAATAGCTCTGAGCGATGGGAGCCTGTCCACACTCGCTCTTTAAAGCGCTCAGACTTGCTGCGCTCAGGGGGGTGATTTTTTACCCCCCTGCCCTCCCCCGAGCCAGCAAGTTAGAGCGCTATAAAATGTAAGTGTAGACAAGCCCTAAATGTCACTTAAAGGAAGTCCTTGTGAATGCTCTTCTTTAGGTCTAAGCTAATACATACTAGATACACATACACACAGTGCAGTCTGGCTATGTGACTTCCTTATAATTTATACAGAAAGTTTGTCAATCTTTGGTAGTTCTCTTATACGTAGAACTAAAAAGAAAGTAAATTTTGTAATTTATTTTGTTCATGCTTTATTTTTGTGTGTGTATATGTGTGTGTGTATATGTGTGTGTGTGTATGTGTGTATATATATATATATATATATATATATATATATATATATATATATATATATATATATATATATATATATATATTATAGGCACATTCTTGCACCTCTTGCTGAATCCATGAATAACAGTGTACGTTCTTTGAGTAAAAGCAAAGGACTAATCAGTTTCGCTTTCTAATTCCATGATCTCATGAGTTCATAATGTTCTTTTATTTTGAAAGTAAAGTGGCCATATGATCTGGTGGCTGAATCCTCTCAGATGCCATGGTTATTGGTGCGGCCAAACATGGGACTTGTAGCATCAAAAATGAGAGCAAAAAGAAAAGGAGTACTTGTGGCACCTTAGAGACTAACCATAAGCTTTCGTGAGCTTCATCGGTATGCATCCGATGAAGTGAGCTGTAGCTCACGAAAGTTTATGCTCAAATAAATTGGCTAGTCTCTAAGGTGCCACAAGTACTCCTTTTCTTTTTGCGAATATAGACTAACACGGCTGTTACTCTGAAACCTGTCAAAAATGAGAGGCCTCTAATACCTGTTCCATTATTCAGTGTGTCACTCTCCCCAGCTTTCGTGAGCTACAGCTCACTTCATCGGAGTGTAGTTCACGAAAGCTTATGCTCTAATAAATTTGTTAGTCTCTAAGGTGCCACAAGTACTCCTTTTCTTTTTACGGATACCCATTAACACGGCTGCTACTCTGAAAAATCTCCCCAGCAGGCTAATTCACTCACATGCGAATAGAAAGAAAAGAAATGTTAAAAGGTCATAGTGTGTTCAAGCCAATTCACTTATTAGAATAGAACAAATGAGGATGTTATCACATTACATATACATGGCATATGCCTGATAATTACATTTGCCCTAAATACTTGAAAACTAGTGAAATGCTAATGTTATTCTCTTCACTCATCTGAAACTTGTTGATTTACATTACAGTTAGTTAGCTCTAAATCAAAAGGTGTGTTAGCATTAGGAAGAGAATTTATTTAATATGTAATACTGCATGAAAACTAATGAAGGATTGTTTCTGGCTATCTCTGTTCCTGTAAATTAAGAAAGTTTGTCTGGGTGGGTGTATCTAAATGCATTATATATGTGTCTGCAATGGGATTGCCCATAACTGGAACAGAAGCCTTAGAACAGTAAATGATAAGCATGCTAACTTCAAAGCATGGGTCCTTACATTCAACAATGGGAAATCTACAAACCCATGCTGTGGTGGGATTATATGCCAGATTGCTTTCCAGGGAAGACAGCTATCAGAATAAACACTGGGCATGATCCTGTATCTCTGGACTGATGAATTCTGAGCGAATACACACGGGTCCCCAAAGCCATTTTCATAGAAACGTAGGACTGTAAGGGACCTTTGAGAGGTCATCTGCTCCAATCCCCTGGATTCGTGGCAGGACTAAGGATTATCTAGACCATGCCTGACAGGTGTATGTCTAACCTCCTCTTAAAAATCTCCAGTGCCAGAGATTCCACAACCTCTCCAGGCAGTTTATTCCAGTGCTTAATCACCCTGACAGTTAGGAAGTTTTTCCTAGTGTCCAACCTAAACCGCCCTTGCTGCAATTTAAGCTCATTGCTTCTTGTACTATCCTGAGAGATTAATTAGAACAATTTACCTCCCTCCTCTTTGTAACAACCTTTTTTGTACTTTAAAACTGCTACCTTGTCCCCTCTGTCATCTCTTTTGCAGACTAAACAAATCCAGTTTTTTCAGTCTTCCCTCATAAGTCATGTTTTCTCGACCTTTAATCATTTTTGTTATTCTTCTCTGGACTTTCTTCAGTTTGTCTCCATCTTTCCTGAAATGTGGCACCCAGAACTGG
Source organism: Chelonia mydas (assembly GCF_015237465.2). NCBI lineage: Eukaryota > Metazoa > Chordata > Testudines > Cheloniidae > Chelonia > Chelonia mydas. The sequence continues at coordinate 102,612,780 of NC_057854.1, forward strand.
ACACAATACTCCAGTTGAGGCCTAATCAACGCAGAATAGAGCAGAGGAATTAGTTCTTGTGTCTTGCTTACAACACTCCTGCTAATATATCTCAGAATGATGTTTGCTTTTTAAATTTATTTATTTATTTATTTATTTAGCAACAGTGTTATATTGTTGACTCATATTTAGCTTGTGATCCAGCATGACCCTCCAGACTTCTTTCAGCAGTACTCCTTCTTAGGCAGTCATTTCCCATTTTGTATGTATGCAACTGATTGTTCCTTCCTCAATGGAGTACTTATTGAATATCATCTTTATTTACTTCAGACCATTTCTCCAGTTTATCCAGATCATTTTGAAATTTAATCCTCTCCTCCAAAGTACTTGCAACTCCTCCCAGCTTGGTATTGTCCACAAACTGTATACGTGTAAAAAGAAAAGGAGTACTTGTGGCACCTTAGAGACTAACCAGTTTATTTGAGCATGAGCTTTCGTGAGCTACAGCTCACTTCATCGGATGCATAGCATATCGTGGAAACTGCAGAAGACATTATATACACACAGAGACCATGAAACAAAACTTCCTCCCACCCCACTCTCCTGCTGGTAACAGCTTATCTAAAGTGATCATCAAGTAGAGCCATTTCCAGCACAAATCCAGGTTTTCTCACCCTTCCCCCCCCCCCCCCCCCCCCCCCAGCACACACACACATACAAACTCACTCTCCTGCTGGTAATAGCCCATCCCTCTTTGAAACCTCTCTTTATAATGCGCATGATAATCAAGGTGGGTCATTTCCAGCACTAATCCAGGTTTTCTCACCCCCCCCCCCCCTCCAAAAACCACAGACACAAACTCACTCTCCTGCTGGCAATAGCTCATCTTACAATGTGCACAGCAATAATCCAAGTTTAACCAGAACGTCTTGGGGGGGGTTTGTAGGAAAAAAATAAGGGGAGATAGGCTACCTTGCATAATGACTTAGCCACTCCCAGTCTCTATTCAAGCCCAAATTAATAGTATCCAATTTGCAAATGAATTCCAATTCAGCAGTTTCTCGCTGGAGTCTGGATTTGAAGTTTTTTTGCTTTAAGATAGCGACCCTCATGTCTGTGATTGCGTGACCAGAGAGATTGAAGTGTTCTCCGACTGGTTTATGAATGTTATAATTCTTGACATCTGATTTGTGTCCATTTATTCTTTTACGTAGAGACTGTCCAGTTTGACCAATGTACATGGCAGAGGGGCATTGCTGGCACATGATGGCATATATCACATTGGTGGATGTGCAGGTGAACGAGCCTCTGATAGTGTGGCTGATGTTGTTAGGCCCTATGATGGTGTCCCCTGAATAGATATGTGGGCACAGTTGGCAACGGGCTTTGTTGCAAGGATAGGTTCCTGGGTTAGTGGTTCTGTTGTGTGGTATGTGGTTGTTGGCGAGTATTCGCTTCAGGTTGGGGGGCTGTCTGTAGGCAAGGACTGGCCTTTCTCCCAAGATTTGTGAGAGTGTTGGGTCATCCTTCAGGATAGGTTGTAGATCCTTAATAATGCGTTGGAGGGGTTTTAGTTGGGGGCTGAAGGTGATGGCTAGTGGCGTTCTGTTATTTTCTTTGTTAGGCCTGTCCTGTAGTAGGTGACTTCTGGGAACTCTTCTGGCTCTATCAGTCTGTTTCTTCACTTCCGCAGGTGGGTATTGTAGTTGTAAGAATGCTTGATAGAGATCTTGTAGGTGTTTGTCTCTGTCTGAGGGGTTGGAGCAAATGCGGTTGTATCGCAGAGCTTGGCTGTAGACGATGGATCGTGTGGTGTGGTCAGGGTGAAAGCTGGAGGCATGTAGGTAGGAATAGCGGTCAGTAGGTTTCCGGTATAGGGTGGTGTTGATGTGACCATCGTTTATTAGCACTGTAGTGTCCAGGAAGTGGATCTCTTGTGTGGACTGGACCAGGCTGAGGTTGATGGTGGGATGGAAATTGTTGAAATCATGGTGGAATTCCTCAAGGGCTTCTTTTCCATGGGTCCAGATGATGAAGATGTCATCAATATAGCGCAAGTAAAGTAGGGGCGTTAGGGGACTTACAAACTCTAACCCACCTGTTATATATTTTACTTGCTTTAACCTCTCAATACATCTCATTTCTTTTCTTAGCTAATAAATCTTTAGTTTATTTTACTAAAGAAATTGGCTGTCAGCATTGTTTTTGGTGTGAGATCTGGCGTATCCATTGACCTGGAGTGAGTGACTGACCCTTTGGGGTTGGAAGAACCTAATGTGTGGTGAATTTTGGTTTTAGTAACCTTTCCTCATAAAGTTCATGTTGTCTGAATGGTAAAGAGGGGCTGGAGAATTGAAGGGGACTGTCCGTGGCTCCAAGGTAAGACTAACATAGTAGTCCAGGAGTGCACATTTGTTATGGGCTTGGTGAAATCCCCTTCCTTAGAAGTTTTTAAGGTCAGGCTTGACAAAGCCCTGGCTGGGATGATTTAGTTGGGATTGGTCCTGCTCTGGGCAGGGGGTTGGACTAGATGGCCTCCAGTGGTCCCTTCCAACTCTGTTATTCAATGATTCTATGAAATCTAATTATAGGATATACCACCAGTTTGGGGTGTCTATCTTTTTTGAGAGTCTGACCTGAGATTGGCGCTCTTAACTGTAAGCCATACCGTGACCCAGAGTCTTAACAGAAGTGAGAATTTTCTTTAGATCAGGTAGTAGACTCCTGTATTTTTGGTGCTGGAGGTTCTGGGTTTAATAGATGTTCATGCTCCTGGTGTCTGTATTTACACCATCTTTCTTTGTTATAAATGCATAGCATAAGTACTAAATATTACTTATCTGTCAGGAGTCTTACATCTTGCTATAAAGTACATCTGTTTTAAAAACATACTTTTTTAGAAAAACCTTTCAACGCTCATCTAGTAAAAGCCTCAAACCATTAACTGAATTTAATGTTCATTTAAGGTGCAGGATTGACAGTTATGGAGTCCTCTATTCATAGAACTCATTGCAAACTTCCGTCCATTCTAACCCTTCTTTCCCTCTCCCCTGATGGCCCTGCTAACTTATCTTAACCCTGATTTTGAAGGGCCATGCTATGTATAAGACTGCAGTGGGACCCAGTTAGAGCTGCTTCCGGGGCTAGCTACATGTGTTCGGCTCAAACAGCAGGCTGCCTCCAGCCCAAGCTTCTCTTTTCCTGAGATGTTCAGATCAACTGTGCAAGATGCCAGTGGATGTCCCCAACAGATGTCCCCTTCCAAAAGCAATAATGTGACCTTCATGTTTGCCTGGTGGGAAATAAAGGAGGAGTCACCAAGTGAGCAGAACTATGAACAAATATCGGGGGGGGGGAAGATAGAAGTGCAGAGTGTGTGTGTGTGAGAGAAACAAAACAAAAACAAACACATACAGACCAAAAAGGACAAAGGGGGAGAGAAAATGGACGGAAAGGAGAGGCAGCGACAGCAACATGTGAACTAGGGGTACAGTACAAGAAGACATGGGTGGGAGGAATGAGAGGCTATCTAGCCCCAATCTATTCAAAGGGGAATGAGTTTGGAAACCACTGACGTGGGACATTTCAGGGAGCATGCTTCAAACTTGGAATCTTTCATTAACCTTGCCTGTTGGCAGGTAAGTAAACAATAAACCATTTGAACCTTCAGCGTGTTTTAAATATAAATATAAGTCTGCACATTGTTGACAGTCTCATCAGAAAGGCCAAAGATGGAATTGACATGGAGACTGAACTGCACTGTCATCACTGGAAGTGGTCACATTGGCTGGGTGATAAAGCTTTCATGGCTGCTGTCTGTGTGGCACCTGTTCTCTGCATAAATAGGACTTCAGTCTCCAGGGTGATCAAGCCAGCACCTTTAAGCTGCACTGAATTAATTTAAAGGCTTTAAAAAAAAATACCCCCAAAAACCCAACCTACTAAAAAGGAGATTCTGGGAGTTCAGAGTAAATGTATCATTTTGTGATTTTTAGAATATATTTAAAGTTTAAATAAAATGTGAAAAATAAAATCTTAGATGTTAGGATTATTACAGCATTTGAAAACAAGTTATTGCAAAAGCTAAAGTGTAATGAGACAAATCCAGAACTAGTGCAATTGTAACGGATTTAAATGATTATAGGATGAATTTGACCCAGTGTATAATACTGAGTTGTACGGTTGTATGTGTTTTAATAACCTCTACCACGCTTTTCTCCCCCCACCCCCTGTTTTGTCTCCACATTTGAAGCCATGGTTACATTCTTAAAGGTGGTGATAATTAATATTCACGCACAATCATTAAGTAAGAAGAGTACTTATGTATAATTTTCACTTTATAGATAAAGGCAGGAAAAATGCTGGTTTTGAGCATATTAGCTGTTGGGATATGAGGTTTACTGATGCTAACGACTTGTAACCACAGCTTGTTTCATGCTGCTTATGCAAGTTCATAGTTTTGGCTTTCTGGGCTTGCGGCATACTAAGCGGACAGTTTTTTTTTCTTGTCTTTTTTTGTACATTAGACACTACTGCATTTAGTTTCTCCTAAGAACTAGTCTTTGAATTGGCCACTAGATATAACCGCTCTTCTCAGTTTTGCCTTTACTATGTTTTTGTTTGTACAGACTTAATAATAAAAAATATGCTTTCTTTTCCACCTAGCATGGTCCTTATAAATGCTGCAGATGATGTATCTTTCTTGTACCTCCCTTGCTTCATATCACCCTTCCAAAGTAAAATAAAACCTTGTAAGGGGAGCCATTGGGCAGAGAGTGGCTCCCTAACCAATTTCTATAATTTATATTGTCTGAACTCTTCTTTGTTGCTCTCTGCTTAAAGTTGGTTCTTAGCTGCTGCTGTAGCTGTCAAACACAGGTGAGGCAGTGGAGCTCAGATATTGAGGGAAGATTTTCTTGTAGAAAAGTATTGATTTCAGCCACTCACCTAGGGAGCTGACTCTAATAATTAATCACGAGTGGAACTAGTGATGCAAATGAGCAGTCTTCTACATCAGCAGCAGTAAAGGTTTGTTAAAGTCCCCATCCCCAACAAAAACCTCAGAAATTATTTGATTACGCTTAGAAATAAGACTGCAAAATAGGAGGCAAGCAGTGAAAAACCCTTGCCTAGACTCATATCTCAGACATTTTTTCTTTCTCCATTTGCAGTTACTGAGCAGAGTCACATTTGTACATTATATTCTACTGCTTCATATGCGTGCACCTAACTTTGCAAAACTCTAAATCTGCAGCAATTAACGTAGTCACATACAAATGCTAAGGAGGCATTTCTGAGATGCTATATGAAGCACGCTGATATGTTGCTTTCTGGTATATCTATATGTAAAGGGACCCTGCATATTTTCTCTGTTTGGTGACCTGTCCATGCTTTGTCCTATTTGTGGAAGACTTGGCAATTCTGTCAAAATGTTTGAAGGACTGATCATGCAGATCTACAACAGGACAGATTCTGTTTTGCTTTCATCCAGACATACAGGTGTAACTTCTCTAGGTTTCTTTTCAAGCAAACTAATAACCTGCAAGGAAGCACTTCTAATAGTGGGTAAAAATAAAGGCAGAACTGCAGTAGAAGTCAGCTGATATCAGCTAAGTCAGCTAAATCACACAGGAAACCTCAAACCCACATCTGCATTTTCTGCTTGTCGCTACTTAATCTAAAGCTTCTCTCTATCATTTTCTGACATGTCCTTCTGAGCAGCACTATCACTAGGCCTGTACTAGGAAGATGAATTTGTTAGTTGCATTGAGGAATGTTCTTTGAGTTAGCCTGAATTAGTGTAACTGATGGAGTAGGCAGTCTCCAAACACAGCTTAAAATGTAGAGGTGAGGATGTACAATACCCTTGGTATTTGTGGGTCCTGCATAAATCCGTTTAACTAGGGTAAAGGACTTTATTTTTTTATATAGATTATTATAAATGTTAAGAGGGCACCTGTTCACATACTGTTAATACCCTTGACATAGCATATTATTTGTGATGTGTATATAAGTACTGGAATACTGTGTAGATTTCTAGTATCCACATTTTAAAAATGATGTTGAAAAATGGGAGAGGGAGCAGAAAACAGCCACAAAAATGAATTGAGGGCTGAAGAAATGCCTTACAATGAGGGACGTAAAGCTCAATCTGTTTAGTTTATCAAAAATGAGTGAGAGGTGACGTGATTCACAGTGCATATGTACCTTCACAGGGAGAAAATACTGAGTACTAAAGGGCTCCTCAGTCTAGCAGAGAAAAGGAGCACAGGAACCAATGACTGGAAGCTGAAGTCAAACAAATTCAAATTGGAAATGAGGCACAAATGTTTAAGAGGATGATAAGCCATTGGAACAAACTATGAAGAGAAGTGATGATGTCTTCAAATCAACACTGGATGCTTTTCTGGAAGACGTACTTCAGTCAAATACAAGTTTTATTGGGCTCAGTATAGGGGTTACTGGGTGAAATTGAATGGCCTGTGATATACAAGAGGTCAGTGGATGATCGAATGATCCTTTCAGGCCTTAAAGTCTATGAATAAGTTAATTGTAGCAGTAGAGTTCAGTATAATAACCATCACCACCAGCACGCCATGCGACTTAATCTCCTCTCCCTCCAACAATTCTCCTCCCTTACAATTTCCAGTCCACTGCACTCCCATTTTCAGATGCTTGTGGAAAAAAGGGGAGCTTTGCAATGTGGCCGGAAGGTGACTGGACTATTTCAGATTAAGTTGGGGGAGTGGTGCAAGGTGATCTGGTTCGGGCTGAAAGCAGAATCTGCATTTGACCACTTTGCTGTTTTCTGTGTAATTTGAATTGTAGCCTTGCTCATCTGTCTCACTAGCTATACTGAATTAGCCTCTTTGGCTTTGTTTTAAGGGGAAAAATAGGGTACGTTTGCCATCATATTAGCTCAGTTGAGTTAGCTTAACATAAGTGAAAAACCCTGTTAAAATTCAGGCTTTTCAGTTGCTTTGTGCTAACCCGACGGAAATATCATGATGGAAAAAACACAACCTTTTTGCCCATCAAGACCTACACACACCCAGTAGCTCACAGAGTATCTTTTATTGTGCGTTGTCCCTCACTCACAGAAGTAGTGGAAGGGTTAGGATATAACTAATAACTAGAATTTTTAAAAATGTAAGCGTTAAGGAAGATGTGTAGAAAGAGTACTACAAAATAAGCAAAGGGCTTTTGCATGTTGACATGAAGTGATATTTGAGGAAAGGAACCAGTCTGTCTGCCTGATCTGGATGCCCCTTGAACTGATAATGGTTTTGCATTTCTTTAATGCCTTTCAACATTCAGATAGTTCCATAACCTCTTTGAGACAGGTGAAGGATATAGAGGGATCCCTTGACCTATCGCTGAAATGCAGCCACTGTTAACAGTACACAGCAACACGATGCAAACACTTAGGGCAGGCAGTGAAATATATTACTGTATCCAGATGGAACTATAGTGGGAATTCAGGGGGATTTGGCCAGGACACTGAGAGGCAAAACAAATACTAAATATAAAATATGCATATGGGCTCTTTAATGACCACAGGTAGTGATAACCTCAGTTTTACTCAGCTCATTGAGTAAACTTATGATCCCCTTAATATCATCCTGGGACGATGATTCATTATCGAGCTTGAGGGAAGAATTCTATCTACTACTGTAAACTGCCAGGGCTATTTTCTGTAGCATCCAGATGTTCAATGGAGACCTCCCATCCAAGGCATTTTTCTCCTTTACAATGACATTCATGAGTCAACAGCTTCGGCAGCTGAAGAATTCCATTAGGATCCTTACCGGTCCTGTTGCTTACAGATTGCAAATGAATAGGAACATGGGTGGTTCTTCAAGTTACTGTCCACATGGATTCCACATTTGAGGCTCATGCATGTGAGATTGGAGTCTTTTGGCCCGCAGTGTCCATTAGGGCTGTGCCTATGGCCTAGATGTCCTTGCACCCCCCACCCAAGAGCATGAGGTGCTGAGTGAGTCTGACTTTCCCTCATTTCCTCCTTGCTGCCCATGGCAGTGAGACAGAATCCTTGCCGTTTCCTCCTGCTGCTTTGCATGCTGTGCTGGTTTACTGGTCTTGTTGCTCGTTGGTAACACTGACACCCACTCACCAAATTTCTTATTTTAGTCAGGTTCTGGTTTTTAGGCAAGGAACCCCAACCCCTCTCTCCCCTGATACCGAGGCTCTATCAAAATGGCAGAGGCAAAATCTCTGGGATTAAGAACCCGCCCCTGATCTGACAGTTAAGTGCCACTCAGTGATGGGCACTCTCAGTGCCTGTTTTGTTTGGGAGGGATGTTTTCTTGCACTTTGTACCATATGTACATACCTCTGACAGATAGGAAGGAGCAGTGCTCCAGAATTGAGCTGCTAAGGCATAGGAGAAACCGTAGGCCAAGTGGAATGGGGTGTGTGACCCTAAGAGCATTCCAGGGCCAGAGGCTCACTGACATCAGGTTTCAGCAGGCCTGACGAATTTAGTGAACCCCAACTCTCTATGGTTACAATCTGTATCTAAAAGGTGTCAAGTAATGTGTTGTTGGAAAGCTAATAACTCACAGATCATTAATATTCTTGCATAATCTATGTATGCAGTGTGTGTTAAAGTTATGGGTATATGGTGCGGGGGTCAGAGTTGCTGCAGCGATAAGACACTCGGTGCATGGAAGCCAGGTTAGGGCTGTGGTACTGTAGGCGGGCTGCTGGAGTCAATAGCCAGTCCAGGGATGCACAGCACACAGAGACTTAGGCTTGCTTGTTGCTGACTCTGGATGTCCCGGGCAGGCATAGTAGTACAGCTTTTTAAGGCACGTTAGGGTTATGGGGCAGGCAGTGACACAACCGCTCACTGGTCTGGATTGCACCCCCAGAATGTTACAGGCGGAGGGGAAGAGAACAGTGGTGGCACAAACTTTTTGAGACTGGTATCCAAAATCAATTGTTTGATGATTATGTGGGCCATGAAAGCTTAGAGAGAGGTTACTGAGATGTGTATTTAGTGGTCTACTTGTACCATCATAAGAACATAAAAAACGGTGATACTGGGTCAGACCAAAAGTCCATCTAGCCCAGTATCCTGTCTTCTGACAGTGACCAATGTCAGGTGCCCCAGAGGGAATGAACAGAACAGGGAATCAAGTGATCCATCCCCTGTTGCCCATTCCCAGCTTCTGGCAAACCGAGGCTAGGGACAGTTTGGACATCGCTTGAATGTTTCTCTTAAGCAGCCACCACACAGCAGAAAGAGAGAATCCAACAACTTTATCTGATTAGTAAAATCTCTGGTTTGTGGTAGTCTTGAAAAAACTTCAGAATATCAACTTGAACATCACATTTCTGTCTAGAAAACTTTGTACCTGCTGCTGTTACAAGTAAGACTTAATATTACTGTGACTGAGAGAAATTAGCAAAAAACATTATTTTTTGAGTTTTTCCCCTGTTTAGTCAGTCAGCTTCTTCCTGGCTGAAAAGACCTTCCTCAACAACAAGAAGGGAGCAGAACAGCTATTTCAGTCTTAAAAAATTTAGGGCCATGCTATTTAAAAAATGTTTAGTGAGAAACTTTTTTTTTATAAAAAAAAAAAGTTCAATTAATTACATAAATATTAACGTTATTAGCCAAATGGAAACTTCTCTAATTGTTTGACCTTTTAAAACTTCCTATGCTAAATTGTTGGTGTATTGCAGTTAAATAGGGTACTTAATTACAAGATAATAAAGGTGTTCAGAGACTGCGGGCTTGTCTACATTGGCACTTTACAGCACTGCAACTTTCTCGCTTAAGGTGTGAAAAAACACCCCTCTGAGCGCTGCAAGTTTCAGTGCTGTACAGTGCCAGTGTAGACAGTGCATCAGTGCTGGGAGCTCTTCCCCTTGTGGAGGTGGGTTTTTTAAGCTGCAACTACACAAGCCACGTTAAAGTGAAGACGTGCCCGTAGGCTAACAGCCAAGATGGAATAAACTAGATAGTGACTGCACTTCTGGTTGTTTGCAGTGATTTCTTCTTTTTTTTTTTTGTCATTTGTGAAGTGTCGGGCCTTGCTTTCCTTCTGGATGAAAGGGCTGTGTCAACATGAGTCATTATCATTGTGTGGTTTTCCAGTAGAAAAGCAGGTGGCAAGACTACACTGGCATGAAAATATGCCTCTTTCGTCTTAGACCTCACAACTTTTCAAGCACATTTAAAATGATCTGTGAGCTTTCTGTTCTGGATGAAGATATGCTGGGCTGGTTGCACTGGGAGTTTCTGATTTTTGCCAGCTGGCAAAACATCCATGTTTATGTAAGCCCTTTCACAGCAGGGTACTGAGGGAAAGGTGCAGGATTCCTGTTATTCATATAAGTGGGACACGCTGGCATGCTTCCAATATTAATGTGAGTGACCTTATGGACGAGAGTACATAGCACGGGAGGATCGCTGTGATGGACCTTTTATGTGGGAATTTTTAGTTTGTTTCTTGTAATGACAATAGAACAGGGAAATAGGATGCCTCTCAGATGGTGGATTTTAATGGTTTGTGGCTAGTGCCTATCCGTGTGCAAAAGTGATGGAGCATGTTTGTGCGATTGACGAATATATCAAGTATAGAAAAGAAAAGTTCAAAAACTATTGTGGATGTAGTAAATTGAAACCCTCTCCTTTTCCATCCCAAATGCTTAGGATATACTTTGACCTTGACAGTGGATGTGAAGAAGCTGGGAGGCGAGGAGAGAATTCCAAATTGCTTCTATTTAAAACTCTAGCCATCTTCTGTCAGTCAGGTCGTCAGCAGATGAGTAGTTCTTTTTCTCTTTTCTGAATTGCTTGATTAGGCCTTCTATTTGTTGGACTGTTGTGGGCAGGTGAGTGTTTGAAGAAATGGTAAAGGTTAGTGAGAGGACTGATAGAAACTGGTCTTGGTATGTTTGATCATCTCGAGACAGCTGATTGTGTCGGTGGGCACGCATGTGTGTTGGAAAGATGAATGTTACAGGGACATTGATCTGAGCTCATGTAGACTGTCTGCGTCAGTGTGGTGGTGGTAATACACTTTTTCCCATCCGTTCCCAGTGTGCAGTACAGTGCACTGGAAGATAATGTCCCAAGATGTTTCATGGGATGTACTGTAACTCCAGATGTTTGTAACATTGGGAGTTGTGTGGCTAAATTGTGGCGCTCCACCAAGAAAACTAACTTGGAGGCTGTATCATAAAAATACTTAACATAAAATTGTGTTAAGAAATTTATTTATAACTTCTTAAAATTAAAATGTCATTGTGGCACTATAGAAAGGTCTTCAGGAAGATGCAAATTTAGATGCATCAGTTCTACAATCAGTTACATGATTTTTTTATAACAAAATTGGGTACAAAGGAATGGCAATCTTCTTCTCTCATCTGAGGCTCTGCGAAATCCTAAATCTGTATTTGTGATATCAGTCACTTCTGTAGCAATGGACTGGTATCCTAAACACAGGATCATGATTTCACTGCAGGCTCAAAGAGGAAGGAGAAGCTTCTTAAAAAAAACACACATGTTTTCAATGATTAAAAAGGAATGTAGGGGAAATGCTTTCAAAGCAAAACTTTTTTTGATAGAAATGTTTCCTCTTTACATTCCCCATGCAGATTCTGAAAAGGAGATCAACAAATAAACTATTTTGGGGGCACCTCATGACTCACAAGTTTTGTATGCAATGGAGAGAGATGATGGTGTGCATTTGAGGCCAAATCTTGTGCTGTGACCTGTTAGAGAAGGGATAGCTTGTGTGTTCTCTTATCAAAGTACTGGTGCAAAAACTCAGCTGTTTTAACTTTTATTAATCTTAGAAAATTTCTGTAGCTTATGTAAATACTGTAATAATATTATAAACATTTTGGTTATACGTTATAAAACCAGATACTGAGTAGTACATGGACATCTTCAGAGTGCTCCACAAATTTAAAGTTCTCAACACCCCGGGCAGGTAGGTAAGTTTAATCATCTTTGTTTTATAGATGGGGAGACTGAAGTGTAGAGGTGAAGTGACTTGCCCGGAACTACTCAATGAGTTAGTGACAGAGCTGACATTAGAATTTGGGAATTGACTCTCAGCCCTATGCTGTCTCAGCACACCTTGTTGCTTTCCTTATCTTGGCTTTGTCATGACTTTTATACCACAATGAAAAATTAAACTAACTCCCTGGGTTTCTTTTCTACTTCCACACCCCTCCCAATTGCCACTACTGAGTCTGAATCTGAGTTTGCTCATAAGTCTTTCAGGGCAGTTTTATGTAGAACATTCTGCTGAATTAGGTATAAGATTAACTCCTACCCCCACCCCCAGGCTGTGCCTGCTTATATCTAATGCCAAAGTCTGGAACAATAGCCCTCTGATCGAACTGTGTGTTTTCTCTCAAAATAAGACACTAGTCCCTTTTTGCTTTCTTCATTTGACCAAGAACAAGCTAATGAAGGGGAAATATGCACAGTTCTGTATCAATAAATTAATTGTAAAAAAAAACCCCAACCCCATACCTACTGTATTGTGGGCTCTTGGTTCTAAATTTACAGTGCCTGGTGGAGACAAATGTAACACTAACAGAAAAATGAAGTCTTTTTTTATTTTAAAAGCATATAATGAATAGATTTACAAAGTAATAGAAATTTTATTTCTTTTTCATTAGTTGTAAAATTTAATTTGGTTTGCCAAAGAAATATTGGGTAAAACTTATTTGTCCTTAGGTGTAGAATATATCACAGTAATTGTAAACTCACTGCTTTGCAGAACCAGCTATATGAAGTAACATTCAAGTTGTCAGACATGGCTTTTGGCTTAGTTCCTAATAACCAGCCTGTGTGGTACTGGAGCAGTGGTGGGCAGCCCGCGAGTCGCATACTGCCCGTCAAGGTAATCTGCTGGCGGGCCACGAGACAGTTTGTTTACATTGACTATTCGCAGGCATGGCCGCCCGCAGCTCCCAGTGGCCGGGAACAGGGAATCGGGGCCACTGGAAGCTGTGGACAGTCAATGTAAACAAACTGTCGCGGTCCGCCAGCAGATTACGCTGACGGGCAGCGTGCGACCCGCGGGCTGCCCACCACTGCTCCAGTACCACGCAGACTGATTATCTGAAGGTGAAACTGATTTTCATTTCCCAACCTGAGACAGATGTGAAAAGTAGAAAGCATAAATGATGAGAAATGAATTGGATTGTTAGCATTTGCTCTTAATATCGGTTGTGTAGTGACTCAGGTAAACACTTGTTACAACTCAGGTTTTTTTACCTTGACAGTGTGCCATTAGCAGCGTAAGAGGAATGGTTGTGGAGTTTGATAATGTAAAGGAGAATTTGTTTATTGCTTGGTAATAGCCGTTTTGGGGGGGCGTCAGGCAGGAATACATGACTGATCTTGCTTTTCTACTCCCATTCATCAGTTTGGCTAAGGTTTTTTTTGTGTGTGTTTTCTTGCTCAAAAAAAGTAAAAGCTTAACCTTTTTCAAAACTTCTAGTAATTAGAAGTGGGAATGGAGCCAAAATCTCATGCAGGGGTGTGTGTGGAAAGAACTCGTGTAACAAAATGGAGCTGCTTTGCAATATAGATGAAGAGTTCCTCTCTCTGTCTCTGTCCTGATATCCAAAGACCTCTGTAGGGTTGGCTCTAGCTAGCTTCCAGATCACCTCTGGAAGATCATCAGTCACCATGATTTCTCATGACAGCAGCCTTCCACAGGAACAATGAAATTGTCATCACTGGTGGAGGAGGAGAGGAGGGGCTATTGTGCATTGGAGACAGCTTTCACGGGATTTAGAGTGTGGAACTCCCTCTCTCAAGAGAATTGGAACGATACAGAGAAGATTAGCATGGCCCCTGCGCAAGGATGACACGCAAATTCGGGAAGCGTTCCATATTTAAAAAGAGACTGAGTGACCATGCAAATAACTACGTTTGGAGCTAAATAAAAAAAATGCATTTCTTCAGTGTACTTTTTCTTCAGTTTCTTTACGCTTGCTCATACAAATATGAACAAGCAAGCAAACCCTCGAAACTTAACAAGCTTTTTCTCCTACAAATGGTGACAGAAGGGGGAGAAATGATGGTTTTTAAATACTTGGGAGGTACTCAAGCACTCTGGTAATGGAAAGTCATGTTATAGGCTAGAGATGGCATAGTTATCAACTTGTTTCAGACATGAAGACCATATGTCCTGCTGCTTGTCATATGCTACTCTGTTAATGGCTCATTGACCTTACATTTCCTGCCATCAAAATGTCATCTGCTCATTTTCCTTTTATTCTGTAGGTGAGACACAAAACTTCAGACCAGGTGATGGCTTTGAAGATGAACATGCTGAGCAGTAACCGAGCAAATATGCTGAAAGAGATCCAGCTCATGAACAGGCTCTCTCATCCAAACATCTTAAGGTGCTGAGTTTTTTTCTGTTGAGTAGTAAGAGGGTTCCTAAGAACCCTTTTTTAAAGGGTTTTGTGTATAACTGGAACTTTATGGATCCCCTAGATAGAGAGTCTCTAATTTTAAAATAGGATTTTTCATACTAGAGCATATTACCTAGATTGGCATTTTGCATCCAGTAATAAGCAATAACTGTTTCTTCAGACAAACATTAAAGTCTTCATAATGTAATTGTCCCTACAATCAATCAACTGATATGAAGGAAGAGATTTGATGTCTACTTACTGTCTTAATGTGCATAGGTTAAAACTATTGTGAAGGGTCACATAATAATCAAGCTTCAGGACTTAAGAATAGAAAGTAGAATTAAATTAGTCTGCTCTGATTAATACTTCTCCTTTCAAGGGTAAATCATCCAAATTTTGCAATAGCTTGTCATATGTCATTTCCAAATACTTCTAAACAGCTATTATTGTTGCACCCTTTGTTCCTTTTCAGTCTCAGACATACTTTCTTGAAGGTTAGGTGACCAGCAAGAGGCACTGTATGCATCCGATGAAGTGAGCTGTAGCTCACGAAAGCTTATGCTCAAATAAATTTTTAGTCTCTAAGGTGCCACAAGTACTCCTTTTCTTTTTGCGGATACAGACTAACACGGGTGCTACTCTGAAACCTGCTTCAGCTGAGGCTGTAACATTGTTAGAATCTAATATGATGATGATTATCATCTGCACAGTGTACCCAAGTAACATGGGTACACTGTACAGATGATAATCATCATAACATCCTGGCAGACATCCTGACTGAGCTATGATGATGACTGAAGTTTTTCCTTGGGGAGTGCATCAAGCTCAGAGCCTGTCAGTGTTTGTAAGCAGTGTAGGCTCATTTTGCCAATGTGCATTCCTTTACATTTACACATGGTTAATTTATTGAACCATTACTCTGCAAAATACCCCCAGAATGTCTAAACCTGTAATACTTATTAAATTGAAATGACAGTTTCCTCTTCCATATTTTTAAATAACTCTGGTCCCAGTATCAAACCCTGGAATATACTCACTATTAACTGTACTGTTCTTTGGAACAACTCTTAACCAATTATTAATGCAAGGCAATATACACCTTACCCCTTTACCTCATTTTCCCCCCTTAATAATCACTCATGAGGAACACTTATCAGGAGTGTTTGAAAATCCCCATGAAGTACCCCTCCAGTTCACGTCAATCTATTTTATTATTTTTTTCCAAATAACAGTTTAGAGAGGCATAATTTTTTCTTACAGTAGCCATGCTGGTTTGACCTTATTAGATTATACTTATCCAAATGCTGTACTAATCTACCCTTAATCAGACTCTCAGTCCTTCTTTTTCTTTACCAAGGTAGGGCTCACTGGCCTAATTCCCAGCATTTCTGTTGGTGTTCTCTTTTTTATTTATATTTTTTAGTGGCATCATGTGGGCAACTTTCAGTTCTTCGGGAACAATAACTTTTATAAAGAATATTCCTCACTTCATTTCATTCTGAATACTCAGTTGTGTGGTGTGTGGTCCTCCTGGCAGTTGATAGAGTTGCACTGGAATACAGTTTGGAAGAGACTTTGTTTTACAATCAGTGTGTCTCAGTGCTTTCCATATCAAGTTTGCAAAACAGATGAAAGTTCTAATTGCTAGTCTGTAATAGAGCCGGACTCACCCGGCGGCGCCTCCTGCTGGTTGTCCTTGGGAATTAGCTCATCCGCCTCTGGAGTGTCCTCTGCTGTCTGGTGATCCGCCTTACCGCTGGCCCCAGTCCCTCCCAGGACCCGGTGCCGCCTCCCACTGGGGTGCTGCCCTCTGGCAGTAAACCCCAACAATCCCTGAGGGTCGCCCTTCCCTGGGGAACCCCCACCCAGCCTCAGTCTTGGCTACTGCCAGTCATCGCTTAGCCCTGCTCCCTGGGGCAGACTGCAGTGTATCAGCTGCTCATCACAGGTGAGGGGATTTGGACCTGCTGCCTCTGTCTACCTGTGGGCTGCCCCCTTGCAACCCCAGTACCTAATAGGCCCTAATCTAGGCCTTGCAGCCTGGGGGTTTCCAGGCCAGAGCTCCCCTGCTCCCAAGGCCTTTCCCCCTCATCCCTGCTCCAATCTAGGTACTCCCTCAGGTCCCTGCAGCCAGGCCCTTCCCTTTCTGAATGCAGAGAGAGACTGGCTAAGCTTCAGCCTAGCAGCCCCTTTATAGGCCCAGCTGTGGCCATTTCCCCAATCAGCCTAGCTTTTCTTGCTCTCAGCCCTGGCTCTCTCCCAGGGCTGGCTTTTAAGCCCCACAGGGCAGG
Source organism: Chelonia mydas (assembly GCF_015237465.2). Lineage (NCBI taxonomy): Eukaryota > Metazoa > Chordata > Testudines > Cheloniidae > Chelonia > Chelonia mydas. The sequence goes on from NC_057854.1 coordinate 102,629,474, forward strand.
AGCGGGTAACCACCCCGCTACACAGTCCTACAAACTTGCTCTGAAAGTCAACCTGTTTCTTTTCTGGCTTGTGCTTTGTCATCACCAGTAATAGAGAATCTGTTGGCCAAATGCTGCGTTCAGTTACATCTAAGTAGCCCTGCTGCTTTTGGTGGGGTTGCACAGGTGTCAGTGAGAGCACAAGTTATTGGGTCTAATACAGGGGTAACTGGATGAAATGTCCTGTGACGTAGAAGATCTGACTAGATGATCTGATGTTGCCTTCTGGCCTATTAATTTATGAATAATTTGAAAACAGTGGTGTTGCACAGATTGCTCTGAAATGGAACAATAATATATTCCAGTTTGCTCTGCCATTGGGTCTGCAGAGCTGACAGTAATAAATCTTTATTCCCTCCCACTCACCTTAGGTAAGGACATACAACTCTGATTATGTAAAAATGACCCCTTCTTATTCAGCTCACCTGTCCTGGTGTGTGTTCACTTTTTCAGAGTAGAATTCACTGAAGTTTTTCAAATTGCTTGATTTGAGGCTTCCTCCTTAGGGAAAAGTCGCTGTCTATTAAAATTGCTGACTTTATCTTCCCTACTGGAAAGTGCCCTTGAAATAGGAATTTCTTCATTGTCTACAGTAAATTCCAATATAAAAATTGTATTTCACTTTGCCAGTTCTTCATCTCTCTCACACTTACTCCATGCCGATAGTTTGTTTTCTCTTTCTATTTTAGGTAATTGATATTTTGTGTTTGTCCTCTTCAATTTTAGTTCAGAATTGAGCCCTACCTGGCACAGTGTATTTTCCAGTCTCCTAAGGATGATTGCAGCAGGATTTCCACCTTTTAAAAAGTTGTTCCTCTCTGTCCCCCAACTAATAACATGAAGTGCTACTCTGTTTAACCATGTGTATTTTACTTTCCTCCTTTTCATTTATATATTTTTGTACAGCTGTCTATATTCCATCTGTGCCTCTAATTCATTGTTGTAAGAAATGAGCCTACAGGCTGTTAATCCTGTTTGTTAAAACTTTTTTTGTTCATGTATGTATTCATGTCCAACATGCATTTGCTTTTGCAATATTTAGTGCTGAGGGGAAAACCCACACATGTAAGTCTCATCTAACAGTAGCCTGGAGCACTATCGGATGTAGATCCTGTCATTAGGAGAATGTTCTACAATAGTATGTTTATGTTGAAAGGTTTTCTGGGCTGACTTTCTGGGATTCTTATTTGGGTTGAAAGAGAACCGTTCTTTCCTAGTAAATTTTAAGTCTTTTGAATATGTAACTTTTCCATTCCAGGGATTTAAAGACTATTCTGTGCTTCAGCTTGCTTTTAACACTCTTTTCTTCATCACTTTTTAAATTTGTCCCCTAAAATTCTCTTCCTTTGTTATTGCTAGGGAAGGTGTTCTCTCTCACAATATCAAACCTAATTGTGCTGTGGTCAATGTTTAACTAATGCAGCTTCTTCACTTGACTCTCAGGTGAACTTTGGTCTTACGTAATAGATAATTATAAGTCACCTCATCTCTAATAGGTAAAAGTCACCTCATCTCTTATAAGCTCTGATATGCTGTAAAAAGCAATTGTTTTATGGCAGTGGTTTTCAAACTATGATCTGTACATCACCAGATGGCCCTTTTCCTTGTGTTCTGCAGACTGAAACCTTTTGAGAGCCATGCTATGGGGGTTTTTTGTGTGGTTGGGAGGATCTTTTTCTTAGGTAGTGGTTTGCAAAATTATCTCTGTCCTCTCCACATTAACTTGTCTTCCTGGTGTAGTTAGTAGCCAGGAACCTCTTTATCTCATTGATGTTAATTGTTCTACCCTTTGTCTGACACTAAATTAGGTGGCTTCTTTTCACAAGCATTCCTGTTAACTCACACTTTAGCTTAAATATTCTAATATAAAGTTACTTGTTTTTTCTTTACTGATAAAATCACTGTCATCACTAATATTAATTAATTTCATTTGGTTGAAATTCTGCTTTTGCTTGTCTGCTGGCTGTATTGCCCCATCCTTATTGCTGGAAATTCCTGGCTATAGAATCATTTGTTGCCCCTGGCTCTGGGCATGCAATAAGTAGTCTAGCTGTGTTCTTTGTGTCTTGCATATCGTCACCAATATTAAAAGATTCCACTGCCCAAACTCTCCACTTCATCTGACCCAGCTGTGGTAGCTTGCTGGCTCAGGGCAAAGTTAAAACTGGGTCTCCACCTGTTGGAGACAATGCAGCCCAAGCTGCCTTGCTGTCACCCCGGTGACCTCATGTATATGTTGAACATGAGAATCTATAAAAATAGAATCTTTGGGTCTCCAGCACAAACGTACCCTTGAGGAAAATGAGAAATTGCCCGTGCTACCCTATGGATTATCTCTGCACACACACAAACATAAAACAAAAATGGAGCCACTTTGTTCATCTCTCCAGGGGACATTTTTGAATATATTTTGTCACCTTCTCTTGTAGCTGTATTGGCATGGTGGAGCTAACAGAAATAAAAAGCGGTATAAACTTAGTTCTGTCGTTAAAGTCATTAGGCATGACTCTGAACACACACTGGGAATAGATCTCTTGAGTAAGAAGGTGCCATTTTTGCATAATCATTTTCTGGGCCCTAACTTACATCATTCAATAGATGGTTTCAAGTTAACCCTTAAAGAGAAATGTAGGAGAGAAGTCTTGGTTGCTGATATTGACATGCATCATATCCAGGAGTTCCTACCCAAGGCAATCTACAGGACTCTGATCCTTGTGAGATCAATGCTCTTTTGTCCTGCTCTGTTCTACAGTGCTCACTGATGGAGCAGTCTGTTAACCCAAGTCCTTCCTCTCCTGTGCTGTCTTTTAGATTAGTGCATTTTCAGTATGTGATTGAATTTCAGGCTTTAATATCACTACTGTTCGCATGAAAAATGCTTCTTTATTTAATAAGTACTTTAGGGACCTTTATATAGAAAAATGTTCTAGACACAAAGTCTTAGCTCATGTCTTAAATGTCCTCATGGGAGCACTTTAAAGTATTGCTGTGTGTTTGGCAGCGAACATTCAGGCAGATTGACTCATTGATTAAACCCCACCGTCTGCAAATGTAATAAAACTAAAATAAAGTCTGCGTTATGTGTGTCATTTGAGCTTTCTTGAAGGAGAATTTCTTTCATCTGCTCGCACATATAAATTCAGCATCCTTGAAATATAATGCCAATCTATTTTCTTTTGCTTCAGTTGGTCCCTGTCAAGCCCTCCCATCAGTGGAATAACTTGTGATTTGAGTATGTTATAATAGGCTGACTGCTGGCATTGTTTTTAGCACACTCAATATGTTTATGCTGAACAATGATTTGTAATTAACAGATGGGAGTCGGAAAAAGATTTAACAGGTTTGTTTTCCCGTATTACCTGGATCCTCAAAAGAATTCTTTTAGAAATGGTTTGCACATACTGATGTAACATATATAAATATAAATAAAAATTTATGAAGCTGAAAAAGGGCTAGTTGAGATGACTTACCTTTGGACTAAAATGTGGTATGGATTACAGTGTCAACGGTAAAAAGTTGTTAAAATGCATTTTTATTTAGTAGCCTCTAGTACAACTATGGAAGGTTTTAGTGCAGATTTACTGAAGTCATTCCCTGTGTTCGTTGTCACATTTTTGGGGTGCAATCCAGACCAGTTAAAGGTTGTCATCTCCTGCTCATTTACCCTGGGTGCCTTAAAATGCCCTGCTGCTGTAGCTCCCTTGTCTGGACACTCCCAACCAGCCAGACACAGCTCTAGGATTTTTGCCGCCCCAAGCAAAAAATTTTTTGGCTGCCCCCGCTTTTTTTTTGTGCCCCCTGGCTCTGCCACAACTCGGCTCCTTCCCAACCCCTTCCCCAAATCCCCGGCCCTGCCTCCTCCCCTGGGTGTGCTGCATTCCCCCCCCCCCCCCCCCGCCATTGCTTCCTGCGGCTCCCCCCCACAACCCCCCACCCTAGCTCACCTCCTTTCTGCCTGCTCCCTGAACACGCCGCCACTCCGCTTCTCCCCTCTCCCTCTCAGGTGAGGGAGAGGCAGTGCGTTCAGGGGAGCAGGTGGAGCGGAGGTGAGCAAGGGTGGGGGGAGTGCAGGAAGTAACGGGGAGGGGGTAGAGGAACCGCTCCCCACCCCAGCTCACCTCTGCTCCACCACCGCTGCCTCCCCCGAGCGCGCCGCCACTTGGCTTCTCCCTCCCTCCCTCCCTGGCTTGCTGCCTGCAACAGCTGTTTTGCGTGTGGCAAGCCTGGGGGTGGGGGGGGGGAGAAGCGGAGCGGTGGCAGTGTGCTCAGGGGAGCAGGCGGAGGCGAGCTGGGGCGGCAGGGGCACATTTCTAGGGGCAGCATGGCTGGCGCTGGAATGACGCCCCTAGAAATGTGCCGTCCCAAGCACCTGCTTGTTTTGCTGGTGCCTGGAGCTGGCCCTGCAACCAGCAAACAAACATGCACTGAGTCTGTGTTGTAAACAGCCCTGGTTCAGTAATTCTGACTCCAGCAGCTTGCTTGTTACACTGGTCTCTGCCAGTCTTGGTTACTACTAGCCAAGTGACCCCAGCATAGCCTCAGTCCTGAACTTCCCCCCAAACCGCCTGCCTGCCAGCCAGCCAGAGACTCAGAGGACAATAATAACTTCACGTGTGGCATTGTTATATATAATATATATTCCACAATGATATTAATGACCAATGTGGTGTTTAGTTTACAGACAATACCTCATGAGATTTGTACAAATATCTTCGAAGTAGTGTGAGTAGGGTTTGACTACAGAGTGCTTAGGGTCATATCCATACCCTGCCCTCCACAGATATTCAGTGCCATGGTACAAGTATATTTATATAAGCCCTCATTTTCTCAGCACTGAAGACAGTGCATCTCACCAAGAGGAATAATCCTTAATGGATCAGCAAGCAGGTCTACTGCCTATCCAGATAAATGGAATCTCACTTGGGGCAAAGAATTTCTAAATCTAACTAAGTAGTTGTATCTTCTAAATAGCAGCTGCCTATATTACCTTCAGCACAATTATTTTTCAGCAGTATTTGGGCTAGCTTGGAGGCTCACTGTTGCCTGATACAGCACCCACAGGAGCATGTTATCCAGGAATTTGGATTGGCGGAGCTATGTCTGTTAAACCTGTTTTCCAGATTTTCAAAAAGAGTTGCGTTCTTTGGTAATGATTAAATGATACAATTTATGTTGCTTATAAATATATTAACAACACTGTCTTGGTTTCTTTTTGCTTGCATGGCAGTTTCTAATAGTGTGGGGTTTTAGAAATCTAGCCTGTTTATACGAGCTCATAGCTACTAAGCCTTGTTTCAGTTCTATTTAAGGGGTAGAAACATCTTTATTTCCCAAACAGAAAGCCAGTGTTTCTCATTGTTTGTTTTTAATTTTGTTCTTGTTTCTAGGATTTTGAACAGCTGCCTTAGGGTTTTGAACTGCTGCCTATTCCTGCAGCATCTGAGTGCTCACAGTAGTAGGCTGCAGAACATGGCATCTTTTTCCGTTTGTTTCTCTCTGATAGAGACACTGTCAAATCTTATTGGCCTTACCTTACTTTAGCTTTTATACCTTCCAAATGAACAGATGAAATTAGCTATTTTTTTGTCTCAAACTTTTCTTATTTTTAATAAACCTGTCACATCAGTATCTTAGTTTTTCACATTTACTGCTTTCTATTCCTCTTCAGCCTAAATGTGGGTGTGTGAACACCCACTAAAAGGCTGTTTCAATTTTACTAATGGTTTTAGTATTTAAAAAACAAAAAGACCTTTGTGAAAACCTGCTGTAGGTTACTTTTGATATAGACTATATTTTTTACTATAATGGATCTGGAAAGATATATTAAATAAGACAATTGGAATAAAATAATTTGCTGGTTTGATACTGAGACCTCCTGTGACCCAAGCAGTTCAGCTGAAAAAATTTACAAATTCCATCAGAACTGGCTAACATCATTGAAACTTCTGAATTCTGCCTGCTTTTTTGCCAGTTATTTTTCTTCTGTGGCCTTCACCATTCCCTTCCACAAAGAACAACCTTGTCTCACAAACATGTCGTTGGATTAACATCAGACTTTATTTACATACATTTAAAAAACCTGTTCTTTTCCAAAAGACCTTCGTCTGTCATGGATGTGTAGGGTTAATTCATTCTTTTTTTGTGAAATGTTTGAAGATTCTTAGATGAGGTTCCACATTTAAAAAAAAAAAAAAATAGTTGTCTGGATTTTATGTGTCTGAGTGAGTTAGTGTGTGAGCTTCTGTTGGAAGCTGTTTTACAGATTTAACTATAGAATTCCTACTGCCTAGATGTACTGTATTATCTTCCACACTATACAAGTAGCTAACATGGATAATCTGAGTCCAGCTTCTTTTGTCAGATATATTGCATAAGCCATGAGACTTGTGTTCCTAGTACACACCATTTGATTCTTGTCTTGAAAGAAAAGGGAGTATGGATTCTTCATAGCCTGTTTTAGATATCTGGGTTGATTGAAATGTTAGTGTATGTATTTGCCACAAAGGTCAACTTTTTTAACTGAGCAAAAATGTTGCAATAATAAATGTTATTACCAGCAATATATCATCAATCTTCTTTGTTTCACAAAGGACAAAATAAATTTTCAAGCTCTCAAACTTGTGCAGGAGTAGCCGCTGGAGTCTAGGATCTAAATGTCCTGGAAGACCAGAATCGCATATCAGTCTTCATTGTTTTGTGAATGAAGCTGTAACTCTGTGTGGTGCAGCTCAATAGCCTTAGTTTAATCAAGTGTATTTCAGAGTTCGCCTGCATAATGTCAGTCACTTCTTGAACAGATGTATTTCTGACCTTTTAACGGTTTTTAAATATGAATGACCTATTTACAGATTTTCTTTTAAGTAGTTGCCCTTAGGAGAGAAGAGGCAGCAGCTTTATAGACTGGATATCCAAAAATCTCTATTTCTGATCTCACCATAGTTTTGCATTATATGAACCAGAGAGTATTCACATTTTCACTTTTTTTCCCATGGTAAAGATAGATATCATATGGGGCAAGAGCGGTGGAACAGCAGATTTTATGGTGCAAGTTCCATTTTTTTCCTCTCAGTTACAGAAAACAGATTTCCACAGCTCAGCTTATGCAAAGTCCCTTATCTATATTGTTTTTCTTGGGTTGCCTGTAATTTACCAGTCAGCTGTTAGACAAAAGAACAGTAAGGATCATTCATTTCTTCAAAAGCAGCTTAGCTTAACTAGTACTACGTGTCCCTTGCATCATTTTGCTTTTAAATACAGAAGTGTTTTAGGATATAAAAGGTCATTATTTCTACAAATCAACCTTCACGAGGTTCCTCTGTCACATCCAGAATGGTCACATTTACTGAAATCATGCATTTCTGCTCACACACTTTTGGGGGGGGGGGGGGCGGGGAATGTCGAGAGTGTGTGGAAGAATTCCTCTATCAGCCATTAACACAACTTAATAGTCAACATGTTTTTGCCCTCTAAGTGATCAAATTGTAAATGATACAACTGCAAATGGTTGTATTACGAAGCACACACCTTGTATGACAATGATATGGAATCAACTGTACACTTCTGGAGTCTATATAGTTGTAAAAAGTCAGGCTTTAATTTAACTTTCTAATGGGAGACCGTATTACATTCTGCTTTACTAGTCTTCATTCACATTTTGCCACACCCAGGGTGACCGCTGCTACACAAATTGCCCGTTTGTGGTGAACACAAGGAGTTTAACCTGGAGGGATGGGGGAGGTGAGGTGTGGAAATGAGATTCTGATTGCACTCCTGTAACCTAAGGCTGAATGTTTAGCATGCTATTCTCTTCATTGTGCTTAAAAACTAAAACTAAGAATGATAGGTGCTTTTGTAGTACCAATACTAGGAGCTCCAGTCCCAGCCCCAAAGAGCTTACCGTCTAAGTAGTTGATTACAGTCTGAGTGTTTTGAAATCAAATGATGAAATAGTCATTCAGGGTAAAATGTTCACTTGCCCTATGTGACGGTGCAAGAGAATGTGGGAGCATAAGATGCTTCTCTTCTCCCCGCACCTTTCAATAGCAGCTAGCACAAAGTAGCCAGTCCAGAAGGGGAAGTAATTTGCTTTTGTATTGGCTTGTAGCTGATTACTCAGCTTGGCTGTCCCTCCCTGAGTAAGTATGAAGCAAGATAATTAATTGTGACTTTGACCCCTTTCCTTTCCCCTGGTGACATAGCTATATGTTGTCCTTTCCTCAAGGCTTGGAGAAAATGAGACAATTTACCCCTTAGTGAGTAATTTTCCACTTGAGTCTGAGTCTTGTCTCCTGAGCTCTATTGAACTGAGCATTCAAAATATTGTACCATAGCCCCTCACCCTTCTGTTAAGCTAGGATTTTAAATGTTCCGACCTGAGATGTACAGTTTTCACCACACTGATCCTTGCTTGTTTCTAATGCTTGAACATTGAACCACCTTCTCTTTTTACTTCTGTTTTTATTTATATATTTTAAAAAACCTTTGTTCTGTGTTTTGTAGGTTTATGGGTGTCTGTGTACATCAAGGACAACTGCATGCGCTGACTGAGGTAAGACTGTTTATGTTCAGTGCTGAACTGTTTGTTTTGTGTACTCCCCTGGGGCCAGATTCTACATTTTGTTGAATAGCAGTTACTTATGCAAGTAGTCCCACTGGCTTTGATAGGATCACTTACTGTAAATGTTACAGAATCCGGCTTCTTAATTATGTTTCAGTAATAGACTCCTAACACCCAGCTTTCAAACACTGACCCTTAATTGGATGAAAAATCAACATTTAGGTATGTAAAATGGCCATTAACAGAGTATCCAAAAGAGTATCTAGGCCAAGACTATAACAGGGTTCAAAAAATAACTAGATAAGTTCATGGAGGATAGGTCCATCAATGGCCAGGATGGGCAGGGATGGTGTCCCTAGCCTCTGTTTGCCAGAAGCTGGGAATGGGGGACAGGGAATGAATAGATCACTTGATAATTACCTGTTCTGTTCACATAAATTGGAGCACAGAACACTCGCCCTGGGAGAGTTGGGAGTTGATTAACTTGTATGATAAAGTATCTTCTACTAAACTAGGTACTGTAATAAAACTAGACATGAAGTCATGTTTGGAGGATAAGTTTCTACATAAGATGTTGCAGTTTTTTCTTTACATGATACTGTGTTTTAAAAAAGAAACTGGTACCACATTTCATGTGGTGGGGGAGACATAGCAATCCTCATAATTCAGTTTTGCTCCTTTCACACGCTGATTTTGTTGTGCTGTGCATACGATGTATACAAGAAATGCACTTGACTTTTTTTCCCCAGTGACAGAATTTTCAGAGGATATGGTTTCATTATGACATTTTGTTGAGTGTCTTGATAAACTCCCACAAATAACTAGGTTTTTTTATATGAATAATAGAACAAAAGTTTTCTGCTTAGCAATCTTGCATGAACTTCAGTGCTTTTAGAATATTTTTTTACAGGACAAAAAGTATTTAAAACTGCCTAATATGAAAACGTGCAAAAAGCCACAAAAACGCATCCGATGAAGTGAGCTGTAGCTCACGAAAGCTCATGCTCAAATAAACTGGTTAGTCTCTAAGGTGCCACAAGTACTCCTTTTCTTTTTACGAATACTGTCAATGTAACTTTATTTGTAACTTTGTTTTGCTTAAAAATGTATGTTGCGTTTTAAAAAAGTTATGAGTGAGATCACCTTTAATTATTATTTACCAAAAGGAATCTGCCCACCATAACCATTTGTGAAATATTTTTTATAGAATGCAGCCAGTTATTAGAGAGAAAAAAAACATTTCAAGAGGTTAATACGCATGATTCCATTAATGATTAAAATGGGGAGGAATATCTAATAATACTTTGTCCTGTCATGAGTGCAGGGGACTGGACTAGATGACCTCTCAAGATCCCTTTCTGTCCTGTGATTCTATGAAAGAGACTTGGCATGCATGCCTTGGAGTCTCTGTAGAAAGGGAAGATTGGGTAATCGTGTGTAAAACAATAGTAACAAATAGAGAACATAACAGGGCCAGTCAAAGGCATGCCCACAGTTTGCTACCTGCCCAATTTGCATGTGCAGTCCCAGATTTGAATGGAAATACACATTGGCTTGAAAGTCAGAATTCATTGGGGGTGAATGAGGTAAAGGAGGGACAGGATGAGTTCACACCTTTGTTGCTGTTTGGCTGAAGCACATTAGCAGACTTTAACAGCTGTATTTTCACAATGGAAAAGAGATGTTTTTAAAATGAAAACTTAGACTTTTCAGAAAATTGCAGGATGCAGCAGATTTATGAGAAGACCTTCAGAATGTGAGATGGACAGTTTTCTCAATCTTTGTAATATTCTCCAGTACCCAGCAAAGTTGTGTTAAGAATTTTTTCTCTGTGCGCTTAAGTAAAACGCCTTCGTGCCCATTACCTAATCATTAGTGCTCGTCTCTTTTGGGGTCTTTGATCAGGCTAAGCAGGGAGAATGCCCCCTCCCTGCCCCTAAACATGTCCAAAAAGTAATCGGACTTCATTATGCTCTACTAAAATCTTAGCAGATACTACTGAGCATGCTCAGAAATGATATTTTCCTCCCAGATGCTTATCGTTTTAAACACCTCTTCAAAAAGCAAACAAGCGAACCAAAACCCAAGAGAAACTTCCTATGGAGTAGTAGCTAAGTTTGCAGATGCTTGTTTTCTTCAGCAATTTCTGAATTCTTGGCAAGCGAAATAGACAACCTTTGTTTCCTCTGTTTTTGGTCACCAGTAATTCAAAATAATAGAAGAGAGAATCCTCAGTCTTTCACAAAACTTTACCTTTGGATTGAGACAAAAAATGATGTTTCAGACCCAAGCAGAATGTTTTAGAGTTATGACCAGACAGAATAGGGGAGCTATGATGAAATGTTGTATCTAACTTTAATTATAGTGTTTGCTACAGCCCAAGTGAGAACTAAGGCAAATTTAACTTACAGCCGAAATAATAAAATTGCTACATATGGGCATTTGGTCATGGAAGCAGTGAGCATGTGCAGGCATTCATTTAATACAGTAGCTCTTTTGTGGTTTATTAGTTCATACTTGTACAGTGCTCTGAAAATGTAAAGTGCCAATAAGTTCTGAGTAATATAAGTATATAAATTCTGAGTCCAGGTTTTGCCAGTTATACTGTCATTCCCCCTTCTGGAATATTGTGAACAATACTGGTCATATAGCTTAAAGGAGTTTCTGGGGCTTGGGGAACAGGGGCAGAAGTGAACGGCTAAGGGAATTGGTGGTAGGATACATATTCTTTACCTCTAGTGCCACCAGTTTCAATACAGCCCATGGTAACAGTAGTAACCAAAATTAAACTACCATCTGGTGGCTGTTCACTAGCTTATATGAAATAAATTGGTGTCATTCCATTTTCTGGTTAATGGATTCCATCAACCAGAAAATGGAATCAACCAGCTTGGTTGATTCTAACCTCTGTCCTTATTGGCATTCCCAGGAGAGCTGTCCAGGACTGAATTGGACGCAGAGGTTGAACTATGTTATCTCAATAGGCCACTGCTTTCTAGGGCATGGTTGAGGCAGTGAAAGCAGAATCTTCCATTACTGCAGCCTAGGGTTGCCACTTTTCTAATAGCCGGTAACCAGACTCCCAAGCCCCACCGCTGCTCCGCCTCTTCCCCCGCAGATTAAAAAAAACTGGACATCAGGACTTGTCAAATGGCACTTGGACACAGAAACTGAAACTCGGACTATGTGGGTGAAAACTGGATGGGTGGCAACCCTACTGCAACCTGTGCTGGACCTGTTCTTTGGATAGATGGAGGCCTTCGGACTCTGACAGCACTGAAGATTTTTCTAAATTAATTAACTCTATTTCCAGACTATGAAAGCTGCTTAAAAATAAATTAAAATTTGTTGACATGAAATCTGTTTAATACAGAGGACCTACGCTTTTACTGTGGTTGGGAACAATGATGTTTTCAGAAGGATAACAGTCTGGAAAAGAGAGAGTCTGGAGAAGAGAAGACTGAGAGGGGACATGATAACAATTTTCAAGTATGTAAAAGTTGTTACACAGAGGAGGAAGAAAATTGTTTTTCTTAACCTCTGGGGATAGGACAAGAAGCAATGGGCTTAAATTGCAGCAGGGGAGATTTAGGTTGGACATCAGAAAAAACTTCCTAACTGTCAGGGTGGTTAAGCACTGGAATAAATTGTGTAGGGATGTTGTGGAGTTTCCATCATTGGAGATTTTTAAGAGCAGGTCTCAGTGGTTTGAGCATTGGCCTGCTAAACCCAGGGTTGTGAGTTCAATCCTTGAGGGGGCCATTTAGGAATCTGGGGCAAAAATTGGGGATCGGTCCTGCTTTAAGCAGGGGGTTGGACTAGATGACCTCCTGAGATCCCTTCCAACCCTGATATTCTATGATTCTATGAAACACCTGTCAGGGATTGTCTAGATAATACTTAGTCCTGCCACAAGTGCAGGGGACTGGACTAGATGGCCTCTCGAGGTCCCTTCCAGTTCTGTGATTCTGGAGATTTAAAATTAACATCTGAACAAAGAATTTAATCGTGTCTAATTTATTTTTTGTATGTATTTGTTCCTGTGACAAATAGTAATCTGAAGAAAGCTGAGGCCTTCTAGCAAATGTAGTGTATTGTACATGAATTTTCTTGAGGCATGCAAATACCATCAAGAGGGAGGAAAGTAGCCATAAAATCCATTCGACTAGCTCTGAGAATTTTAGAGGTCGTCATCTGGCTGTTCAGGATTTGTGTTACCGGTATCTAGCACTTCACTCCTGGCAGGTGGCAAGTAGAGTGTTACATTTAACAAAACTTTTTCCACATGTCTGAGCATACAAGAATCTGAGCATGCTGAGATCTGCAGAACATAAGTTGTCTGCTTCTGGAAAGTGTTGATATTCTGGTGCTTGGTTTTGTTTTGTTTCTTTTCCTTTTGGCAGCATTTGTACTCGTTTTTAATTATCCCCCTCAGAAATGGGTTTTGTTTGAAAACTGTCTGGCCAAGAAACAGCTTAATGCATGAGGTTTCCAAAATATAAAAGTGGAATTAATTGGACTGGACTGGGACTCTGGATATGTTATAATTCCACAGCATAATCAATATTGAATGTGTTCAGTGTGCTATTCAGACTGGAAGCTGCGGCATCTCTCTCTTTTGAGCAGTAGTACAGTATATACCCTTGCAAACACACCGTTAAAAACATTTGGAAAGTGGAACTGATGCTTTAATACAACAGGGCTGTAGTGTGCAAAGGGGGACATCTGGATTTGCTTCATTCAGTAGATAGCCACTCATTAAGTGTTCACCGTCCTTGTACAACTTTTTCCTCCAAGTCCCTCTGAGGAGGCTCTGAGTAAGGGACCAGTAAGATTTTTATAAAATGCTTTTCATGCTGAAGATATATGAAACCATTTTACACACAATCTGAGTTTTATATATTCGTGGTGCAGAATTGTTGAAGGGAAACCAAAGCCCCAGCAGCCTTGTGTACGTCAGCTGAAAAAATATTGCTATAAACTTGGTTGGGACGTCCTGAGCTTGCAGTGTCTGCACAGTCCCATGCAAACAACACGCAAATGCCATCCCCAGACATTTTATAAGTGTTGATCGTGCTGGATGGTAGCAACACTGGGCTTGTTACCACCAGCCCAGTGTACCGAAATTTCTCTCCATTGTGGTGTTGCTACACTCATTCAGTCAGTCCTTGTAATTCCATCCTCCAATGTCTGGGGAAATTCCCTGGAAGCCCGTACTGTTAGCATCCGTACTAGGCCCTATGCGTTAGGTGTTTCAGGAGTCCCAGATCCATTGAGGCAACCATGGCTGTAAGATGCTGTGTGTGTATCTGCTTACAGTCTTGAGGGAAAAACTGTGGGAGATGCTGAACAGGAAAAGTAGGGAAATAACCCTTCTAGTGCAGTTGATGTCCCTTCAGTGGTTCCCTGGCTGAGTGTAGATTCTACCTCTGCTCAGCAGTTCTTCACACCAATCACTTTGTGTAGTATGCTTTACAGATGTTGCACACTCAGGTTCCTGGAAGAGTGTTGAAGTGTGAAATGCTTCCTGAGTCCACCACATGCTGCCGCACTGCTCTCTGCTGCAGTATGTGCTGGCAGCCTGTAGTATGGGAAAATGGGGTGTTAATGCATGTAGGTGTGCCAAAAAGCATTACATGGAAAATATATTAAGTGCTGCTATGGACATTTCTTTAGTTTTGTTTAAAAAAAAAAAAAAAAAAAAGGGATTGACTGAACCTGTGCAGAGTTTCAACTTAAGGAGGTGTTTTTTACAACTGGGTACTAAACTTCAGGAAAAACAGTTTACAATGTAAATACTTCCAGACACGTTAATTTTCAGCTCAGACAAGGGGATTCCTATTGGATTGTTCTGACACATTATATTTGAATAGCTTATTGAACAAGACACTGCTACTTTTACTCCCATCAATCAGCTTCTGTCATTGTCTTGAGAAGGATGCTGTTATGTAGCAGTTCAGAATCCCCCCCCACCCCTTGCTCTGTGGCTCCTTATTTTATATTTTGTGCTCATAATTCCAGCTAGTGCTAATGGAAGTTTCTATTGCTTTGTTAGGGAATTTTTTGCCTCCAGTGTGTCTGTTTGCATTGACTGGGAATTACTTTCCCTACCCCATGCTCACTGTAGGGAAATTTTAAATGCAGTCAGTGGGATTTGAGGTCTCAGGGGGGTAGTTTTATTTATAGTACTTATAATTTACTGCTGGAGCCAGGCCCTGATTGCGAGGAGAGAATGTAAAAAGCTCCTAGTTCCCAGAATTGTTGTTAACTTAAAAACTAAACATCTAATAGCCAAGGCTTCCATGCTGTTTTCTGCTTCCACGAGCAAAGATGAACCTGCAATTGATTATCCTCCTCAGGCGTACTTCCACTTCCCCTTGAAAAAATGTTGAATGGGGTTTTGGCTCTGGTTTGGGGAGACAGCTAGGCACCAATTCCTTCTCCTTCACTCCAAATCCACAGGATACAGCAGAGTCATGACAGGTAATGCAATTCTTAGCAATCATTATGCATCTTGGGTGGCTTTGAAAGCCTGAGAGACTCAAAATTTTTTCGTTTCCTAATACACAAGGATTCCAAGAAAGATCTACAAGTATGAAAACCCCTGTGGGTCTGCACTAGTTCTGGGGCCATTCTATGTGAGGGATTCTAGAGCACATCAACATCCTTAATTTGCCCAGTGACCCAGGAGATTGGCATACATATTTGGATGTCCAGATTGACTGGATCTGTGACACTGTCTCAGGCTTTCTCTGCTGGCCACCCACATCACTACTGTGAAAGGACCTATCCATTCTTGAGTGTTTTAAGCCCCTGGGGCCTGATCAGTGCCTGGCCACTGCCCCAATCTTGAGCTCACTAGGCACACTCTCAGGGCACAGATCCTTTGTCTGGCACCCCCTCCTGAGAACTGGAACTTGCTGACTGGCCCCCAGGCGCAGTGGTGACCTTTCAGACTCCCTCATCACTTAAACATACCTCTCCCAGAACTCCACCCCAAGGTGAGTGCTTTCTGGTTTGCTGTTTAACTCTCTTCAGGAGGCACGTGGCAATTGTGAAGCATATAACTCACACAGAGACGCTTTGCACAGATTCTAATACCATTGCTGTATTATATTTAGTCATATAAAGCACAAGACAGTAGTGATAATTTAGAAAACAATATGCATCCTAACTGTAATATCCCTCTCAAGCACACCCTTCCCTTGGGAGTCCTTGGGGACCATCTGGGCTCAGGCAGGCAAGAAGAGTTTCCCCTGCCTGCCTCAAAGCTGCATCAGCGCCTGTCAGCTTGAACTGATGAAAGTGGCCAAAGATCCCTTATAGATCTGTTCCTCCCTTCAAGTCTTCTCTGTCAGGTGACTCTCTTTCCAGCTTCCCCAGGAGACCAGAGACCCCTGCCAGGCGATTTTGTTGCCAAGGCAACCTCTTCTCAGACAAACCCAGCTCCTACCCAGGAGAACTATCTTATTCTCTAGAGCAGTTTCATTTCTGTGGTGGAGTATTTCAAATCAATTACTCTCTCTTCTGTTCTGCTTTTACTATTTCAGCCCAATGTGGAGGCAAACAGACAGTAGAGAAGGTAAAAAGTTGCACATACAAAATGGAGTTTGCTGCTTGGCAGAGATACATACAGAGTTCATAATCTCACACAGAATTCATAGATCATACAAACAGATTCCCCTGTTGGTTACAGTCAGTTCGTAGAAAAGAAGTAGAATCCACAAGGGCCATCATTCTTGCTCAGTTCTGGAGGCAACTTAGCATCACTGGATCTCCAGCACCCTTCCCTCCATGTCCTGATAGCCAACTATTCACCAAACTGTCGAGGTTTGTGTTGTGGAGTATTTCCTCTGCAGTACCGAAGGAGCCTCTCCTTCAGGTTAGTATTAGTTCTTCAAAAGGGTGGCAGTGGTGTTTCTCCAACAGAAGAGAGTAGCAGTAGTTCCCTACTTCAGTGAGGTTAGCCCACAGTATTGCAATAATAATAAAAAAAGAAAGCTAGGAGGTGCAAAGGGTGGAGACAAAAAAAGGGAGATTAAAATGGAAGTAGAGACACCCACATTTACCCTATTAGAAATATGGTACTTGTCCATAATGCACTAAAAGCTCCATTTCCAGCAAAACCAAAACGACAGAAGGGGAGGGCCCTTCACTTGACCCTTCAGTAAGATTAAACATCTAAACGTTACCCTTTTAAAACTTTCTGTCTTTTTTCCCCTTCCCTGGTGAAGTAATATGCTACTCTGACACATTTTTGAACAGAACCCTGACTCATAAAATAATCACATCAAAAAGCTACCATGTTACTGCAGTAAACACACATTCCTCCTTTGGCGTGAATTTTCTCTTTGGCTTGTGCAAATCGTCTTTTTCCAGTGATCCGAGTGCTTAGTAGTGAAATCTCTTGAGATATGTTAGCACATATTTCATGCAGCTAGTTTTAGTAACTGCCAAAGCCTTTTGAGAAACAGGAATCTAGTGTTTGGCAGTCATTCTCCACAAGTAAAGGATGAGTTTTTGTAACTTTTATACATGGCATTGATTCTTTTCCTCCTGGCTGTGCTTGCCTACAGTCAGTCTGTACTGATATAAAGCTTGCAAACTAGAATTAAGACTCAGTTTGTGTATCTTACTGTCTTGTACTTTTAATTAGCCAAATGACTTGGAATCTTTAGTTTGAATATACTGGGTTGGGGGAGTTGATACCTTGTTTTCTATCTAGGTATTTATACCATGTATTCCTCAGTACAGTGTCTGAGCACTGGTTCACAGGGAAATGTTCTTCCATTTTCTTGTACATTTTCCCCACCAGTTTTGGTGCCCTGCTTTATTTGTTCTTAATGAGCTGAGTTTTTAAATGAACATTTTTATTGTGTGTGCATATATATAGTTTTATAAACTGTGGTGGTTTTAGAGATTTGACCAGTGTGGCAGGATGTCTACCTTGGGGTGTCATGGATTTTTGCAGTTGTTGTGGATTTAACTAATCCAAGCTCTCCCCTCCAGGAGGAAAGGGAAGATTGGCTATGGAAACTGTCTCTTGGAACTTTTTGCTGACTAAACTATGAGAATTTACCTGTTAAACTAAATCGAGAATGTTTAGGATTAAGAGAGTGAATTTTGGATTATAGTGTTCTAAAAGACAAATTCCCTTAAAAAGGCTAGGAATAGCATACAATGCTGCTGCCAGAGGGCAGTTTGTCTCCTTTTTTTTTTTTTTTAAATGCCACCCAGTTCTGTGGTGCCTTAGAGGAATTGCTGTACAAGTTCTGTAAAGAGTTCTTAAGTATGTGTAAAATTCTGTTGATTAAATTTGGGATTAAAATGATCCCTATGATCTACAAGCCAATGAACAGTGTGAGTTTTGGATTAATAGTGTCAGTCTTTATTTGCATACCCTATTTTTTCTTTGATTCAGTTCTTTCTAGGTTTCCTGTTACAGTTGCAGTTACTGTTTGTGTTTTTATTTCTGTTTTTCACATAAAGGAAAACGGATAATCCCTGCATCTGGTACAGTAGCAATGGCACTGGTGGTTGGGTGTGTGTGGCATAGACCAGTATCTATAAGAAAACTAGGTCTCTCCAGATATGAAACTGAAAAGCCTGTGAACTCTGACACCAGGGTGATAGGTGTGATCTGAGAGAGGCAGGTATTTGCTAAAATATTCTCTAGTGCAGTATAGCCATCTTGTATTGCGCCTCAGGTGGATTCCGGCCATAGGGCAAGTGTATCTAGTTCCAGGAGGATCATGCCTGTGCATTGGAGATCTTCTGGTGGCACAAAGTGGGAGTAGCTGCTCCTATTCTGCCACTTCTTCCTTCTGCTTCCAGCATAGGGCTGGAGGAAAGAGGGTTGTGGCAAGATTACTCTTATGTTGTGTCAATCCTCCACTGCTGTTTGGTTCCTCTGGGGTCATTAGGAGCTTGTGTAAGAGAGAGCAGCTCTCAGGCTGCTCTACCTCAGTACAGAGGGTTCACACTTGCACATAATGGCTCCAAGATCAGATGGGCGGTTTAGCTAGACCCCAGGGTTTGGCCCTATGGCAAGATTAATGATAACTTTGCATGAAGCAGAATAGTTAATGTATCTCATGACAGCATTAGGATGGAATCCGGAGACTGCAGTTGAGAGACTCTTCTGCAAGCCGCACTAGGCCTTCCTCTGCATCCACGTATGGGCCTGTCGCAATCTGGTCTTAAGTGAAGAAACGAGCAAATGAGGAGATGACAACACAAAAAAGGTGTGGGAGAGAAGGGCAAGAAATATGCTCGCTTACAAATTCTGAGGGTAATACACATTTCTAATGTTCAAAAGAGTAGCTGAGTCATTTAATCTCTCTCTGACTGTCTTCCCTGCTGTAAAATAGGGTTAATGCCTCTTCCAGTGGTACTGGAAGAGTTATTTCATTGTTTTGCAAAGGGCTTTGCACTTCTGATAGCACTTTCCATCAGAGAATTTCAGTATTATGATTATTGCAGTAATTTTTTTTAAAGGAGCAATTTTTTTATGTTACAGTAAACAGACATAAATGTTAGGACTTCTTTAGTTCTTTAGTCTAGTCTAGTCTTGTTTTATTTACAAACCTGAAGTTATTTAATTTTACTGCAGGAGTAGTAGTAAAGGGAAAATGAACCTACAAGTCATAATGCGTCTTTCACTAAGTACTTGCTAAGTCTGTCCTGTGTGAACGGTTGTACAATGTTGCTATAAAAATATACAGAATGTATTTACATCTGCCGTCTGTGTTCTCCACTTCCTGACTAAGAGCCAGTATCGGTGCACAATATTTAAGATTAATCTGATTAAGTTTTGGCTAACAAAAGAGTCTTTAATAATTGATAGCTTTTTTTGACACCTTTAAAAAGGTAGATGTGACTCTTGAGATTTTTCTTGAGCCAATCAATCTGAAAAAAGAAAAGGAGTACTTGTGGCACCTTAGAGACTAACAAATTTATTTGAGCATAAGCTTTCGTGAGCTACAGCTCACTTCGCTCACAAAAGCTTATACTCAAATAAATTTGTTAGTCTCTAAGGTGTCACAAGTACTCCTTTTCTTTTTGCAGATACAGACTAACACGGCTGCTACTGTGAAACCAATCAATCTGAAGTTTCTTTTAATTTCATTTTTGCATAAAAAATGCTGTTAACTTGATTTTCAAACCAAAGCTTATCTGAAAATTCCTTTTTGAGTATGTGGCAGTGTGGGTCCCACTGTAAGTGTTCCTGCGTGTGAGAGGAGTGACTTTTCAATTGCAGTGCATCACTTTTTGACTTGGGGTAGAGTGATGCACTTTCTATTTTCTGGAGTCCTCCCTCATATGCTTGCAGGAATGGATATATACTGCACTTTAGAAAGAGGAAAAGATTGCACTCCCCAGTGGCATCCCTGGTCAGGCCCCTGCCACTGACAGGGTAGAATACCAAGAACAGCCAGACCTAATGCCAGAGCAGCAACATCATCCTGTTTCACCACCTAAATACTTTTCATCCTCATTGCCTGATGAAGACGTCCCCTTGGCATTGGTACCAGTGCCAGATGACTCCACGCTACTTATGAGAGAGAGAGAGAGAGATCTATATCTGTATCTCTGTCATGCAAGAAACTCTCATAGGTTGTTATACATATTGACAACATTTGGCCTGGGCAGGATCGGACTCCCAGTAAATGACGGACTGCTGGGGCCCTGTGTCAAAAGCCAACCACAATACCACCAACCTTAAAGAAAGTAGAGAAGAGGTACTGAGTTCCTCAGAAAGGGTTCTAGTACTCCTGCTCCCACCCTGACACACACTCCCTGGTTGTCGGCGTCCTTGACCCACTTGAGACAAAGAAAACTGTTGCCATCACACGAGACAGCCTGATTTTCATACCAAGAGAAAAACCCTCAGTACAGCAGGACTCCCCATCTGTCTTTCTCCTTACTAACACACCCTGTTCTTGCAGCAAGTCAACACCGAGGGGACTGTCGGGAGCCACGTTAGACCCAGTTGACACAGCATGACTTTTGGAAGCCTCTCTGCCCTGTCCACCAGGCGTAGTCTGCCACGGGTCCTACAGAGATCGTCGCCAATGGCAACCGATCCAGTTTGCCTCTTGACCCCCATACCCACCCTCCTTCCCTCTCTTACAAAAAGAAGTGGCTTTGGTGCTTCGTCTAGGTACCATAGGGGAAGTACCACCAGAATTCTGGGGAAGAGCCTTCTATTCTAATATTTACTTATAGAATCATAGAAATGTAGAGCTAGAAGGGATCTCGAGAGGTCATATTGATCAGTTACCCCCCCACCCCCCCCACACACAGAGTCAGGCAGGGCCAAGTATGCCTAGACCATCCCTGACAGGTATTTGTCTAACGTATTCTTAAAAACCCCCAGAGACTGGAATTCCACAACCTCCCTTGATGTAACCTAATCCAGTACTTAACTATCCTTATAGTTAAAGTTTTTCCTAATATCAAACCTAAATCTCCCTTTCAACCAATGAATCCCATTACCTCTTGTCCTACTTTCAGTGGACAGAATCTGGAGAACAATTGACAACCTTCTTCTTTATCAGAGCACTTATCATAGTTGAAGTCTGTTAGCAGGTCCCCCCTCAGTTATCTTTACTCAAGACTAACTATGCCCAGTTTTTTTAACCTTTCCTCATAGGTCAGGTTTTTGTTGCTCCCTCTGGACTCTCTAATTTGTACACATCTTTCTGAAATTTGTGGCTTTTGGAACTGGACACAGTATTCCAGCTGAGGCCCTACCAGTACCAAGTAGAGGAGGACAAATAACTCCTGTTTCACATATGACACTCCTGTTAATACATCCCCAAATATTAGCCTTTTTCACAGCTGCATCACCCTGTTTACTCATATTCAGTTTGTGATTCACTATAACCCCCCAGATCCTTTTCAGCAGTATTATGGCCTAGACACGTACTCACCATTTTGTAGTTGTTTGATTTTTTCCTTCCTAAGTGAAGTATTCTGCATTTGTCTTTATTGAATTTCATCTTGTTGAAATCAGACCAATTCTCCTGTTTGTCTAGGTCCTTTTGAATTCTAATCCTGTCCTCCGAAAGCTTGCAACCCCTCCCTGCTTGGTACCATCTGCATATTTTATAAGCATGCTCTCCACTACGTTATTCAAGTCATTAATGAAAATGTTGAATATACCAACCCAGGACTGACCCCTGTGAACCCCACTAGATACTCACTCCCAATTTGACAGCACACCACTGATAACTACTCCTTGAGTACAATCTTTGAACCAGTTGTGCACCCACCTTATAGTAATTTTCATCTAAACCACGTTTCCCTAATTTGCTTATGAGACTGTCATGGGAGACTGTCAAATCCTTTCTTAAATCAAGATCTATCACATTTAATGCTTCCCTCCTATCCACTGAGCTAGTAATCCTGTCAAAGAAGGACATTAGGATGGTTTGGCATGATTTGTTCTTGACAAATCCATGCTGGCTTTTCCTTATGACCCTACTATCCGCCAGGCGCTTATAAATGGATTGTTTAATAATTTGTTCTAGTATTTTTTGAGGTATCGAGGTTAGGCTGCCTGGTCTATAATTCCCCAGGTCCTCTTTGTTCCCCTGTTTAAAGAGAGGCACTATGTTTGCCCTTCTCCAGTCCTGTGGACCTCTCCCCCTTCTCCATGAATTCTCAGAAATAATTGCCAGTGGTTACGAAATTGCTTCACCTAGGCTTTTAAGTACCTAGGATGAATTTCATCAGGCCTTGTTGACTTGTATATATCTAATTCAACTAAATATTTTAACCTGTTCTTTCCCTGTTTTGTCTTGCTTTCCTTCACCTTGTTCTTAATATTAATTGTGTTGCATGTCTGCTCACCATTAATGTTTTTAGTAGAGACTGAAGCAAAACGGGTATTTTAAACACCTCAACCTTCTTGATAACATCCATTATTAGCTCCCTTGGTTTCCTCTCCAAGTAGTGGACTACACCCCAAGTTCATACCTTAGATAGTCTCATAATAAATTAATTAACTTGCCAGTCATTTTCCTGAAACTGCACTCGACAGTGGGAGAAAAGGAGCTATGTACCTTGAATGTTTGAAGAGCTCTGCTTTATTACCTTAGCAGGGGTAAGCCTTTAAGGCTGTTTTCCCCACCTCTTTTGGCCGTATCCAGACAGTCAAATAGTGATTCGGTGAATACAGCTGAAATTCCTCATTCCCGTCATTCAGAGGGGATGCTGCTTGCCAGCCACCTGCACTGGGATACTCATTATGTACTCAAAAAAAGGTACTAGACCTATGGACTCTGAAGTTATTTTCAGATACCAAAAGCTTCTTTTAAAACAAGAACACCCTATTAAATTTTTGTTTTGAGGAAGCATGTGTAATCTGCATGTTTTTGTCCATTTGGAAAATCAGTGCAGGGTGTGAATTATAAAATTACTCTTGTTCCCCTTAACAGCACTTGTAAATATCAAGGAGGTGAGTTACCATCGCTTCATTATTTATCTCACAAGAGGTACTGGCATGAGACAGTGTTTGGGGAAGTTTGTTACAAAAAAGCCTGAAAAAGAACACTTTGGCTGACTTAACTACTTGCCACGTTTTTTCTTCAGAGGGATGGACAGTATCCTTGTCCCTCATTTCCTCTCACCATTAACTGAGCAGTGTTTGAGTGGCCCCAAGTGAAGTTAGTGTAGCTATTCGGGGATCTAAGCCATGCTGAATTTTTTTAGGGAGGGCAAGGGGGAAGCGGAGGTTCTTACTAAAAATGTGATAATTAACAATATGTATTCCCCTGTTTTTTAGATAAGTATTGAAGCATTGTACTAGTACATGAGAACTTGAGTGAAATTGACAAAAGACAAAAGTGAAGGTGTCTAATCTGTGTTCACTGAGAAATGCAAACATTAAATCTAAACATGATATATGTAAATTAAATTTGAAAACATCTACTCCATTAAATTATTGATTATTAATTTGTATTCTACCACCTAGGAGCCCTAGTCATGGATCCAGGACCCCATTATACTGGGCACTGTACAAATTGGACAAAAAGCTCTGCCTGAAGGAGCTGTCAATCTAAGAATAAAACAAGAGGAAAACGGATATAGACAGACCTACCAGAAAGTACAAAGAAACAGTGAGGAAAATATTGGTCAGCGTGGTAGGCAGTGGTCTCAGGGCACCCATGGCCTAACTGGTGTCAAGTTTTTGTGTGTGTGAAGGCATCATGGCAGAGGAGAGATCTGAAGGAGAACAATGAAGTAGTGTCGCTGATGGTTTTTGGGGAGAGACTCCCAAACTTGTGCGACAACATGGGGGAAAAACACACAGGTGATTGTTTGAAAATCTGGCCCCATGAGCTGATCGCATGTGGGAGCTGACATCTTGATACTGAGTGAGAATGATGGGTAGGGTCAGGGTAGGCTGTGAAGGACCTTGAAAGTGCACACAAGTAGCGTATGTTTGATGTGATGGAGAAGGGGAAGCCAGTGGAGAGATGCAAAGAGGGGTGACACAGTCAAAGTGATAGGTTAGATAGAAAAATGATCTTTGCAGTGGCATTCTGAATGGATATAAACAAGGCAAGATTGCTTTTGTCACGGTGAGAGTTGTGTGGATGGATGGGAAGGGCTGTATCTTAGAGATGTTATGCAGAAAGAATCTGTTATGCAAAATTTAGGCACATCCTGGATGTGAGGACCTAAAGAGAGGTCAGAGTTGAAGATGGTGCCCAGGTTACAGGCCTAAGTGACCGGCAGGATGGTGGTGTTCGTCACAGTGGTTGAGAAAGGAAGTAGTGGGGGGAGGATTTAAGGAACGTTAGGAGCTCTGTTTTAGCCATATTGACGGCTAGACATTCACAAGAGGATGTCGTGGCTAGGATTGTAGTTTGGACAGAAGGAGACAATTCTGGAGTAGATTGGTAGATCTGTGAGTTGTCAGGATAAGCTGATAGTTAAAATTTGGGTTTACAGATGAGATTACCCAGAGAGAAGGTGTAGAGGGAGAAGAGACTCGGACCAAGGACAGAGCCCTGGGCAATTCCCACAGAAAACTGCAATAGGGACAAAGCGGGTTGTCTAAAGGATACGCCGAAGCTAGAGAGATAGGAGAACCAGGAGAGGACAGTCACGGAAGCCAAGGGTGGACAAGATTTCAAGAAGAATATGTTCAACTGTCAAAGCCAGCTGACAGGTTGATGAGGATGGAGTACTGGTTCTGATATTTGGCTAGGAAGAGTTCATTAGAGAACTTCGGAAAGAGCAGTTTCAGTGGAATACAAGGGGGTGGAAGCCAGATTGGAGAGGGTCTAAGATGGAGTTGGAGGAGAGGAATGCCAGACAGCGATTGTAATCAGTGTGTTCAATGAGCTTAGACATGAAAGGGAGATGGGGTGGTAGTTGGCAAAGCAAGTGAGGTTGAGCAAGCTTTTTTAAGATAGGAGGGATTATAGCATGTCTGTATAGTGAAGGGAAAGAGCCAGAAGAGAATGAGAAGTTAAGGAGAAGAAGGTTAAGAGGGAGGGGATGAGAGTTGGCACGAGGGACATCAGGAGATGAGATGGGGTCACTAGGGCAAGTGGAGAGGTTAGAAGAGAGCAGGCAAGAAACTTCCTTTCCTGTTAGACACAGGAGGAGAGAGAAGGAGGAATGGGATGGCTGTGTTGTATTTTGTCAGTTTTCTCTTGGAAGAAATCTGTAAAAAATTTCTGTGTGGAGAGAGGTGGTAGTAGTAGAAGGGGGGAAGGGTTTTAAGAGTGACTCAAAGATAGCAAAAAGGGGCTGAAGTGAGAGGGGCAGAAGTGGTGGTCGGGACTGGTATAAGTAGGGGCATAGCGAGCAGATCGAGGGACGTGATCGTTCCCCTCTATTCGACACTGGTGAGGCCTCATCTGGAGTACTGTGTCCAGTTTTGGGCCCCACACTACAAGAAGGATGTGGATAAATGGAAGAGAGTCCAGCGAAGGGCAACAAAAATGATTAGGGGTCTAGAGCACATGACTTATGAGGAGAGGCTGAGGGAGCTGGGTTTGTTTAGTCTGCAGAAGAGAAGAATGAGGGGGGATTTGATAGCTGCTTTCAACTACCTGAAAGGGGTTTCCAAAGAGGATGGCTCTAGACTGTTCTCAATGGTAGCAGATGACAGAACGAGGAGTAATGGTCTCAAGTTGCAATGGGGGAGGTTTAGATTGGATATTAGGAAAAACTTTTTCACTAAGAGGGTGGTGAAACACTGGAATGCGTTACCTAGGGAGGTGGTAGAATCTCCTTCCTTAGAGGTTTTTAAGGTCAGGCTTGACAAAGCCCTGGCTGGGATGATTTAACTGGGAATCGGTCCTGCTTCGAGCAGGGGGTTGGACTAGATGACCTTCTGGGGTCCCTTCCAACCCTGATATTCTATGATTCTATGGTGAGAGAGATATGAAGAGAATGGGGACGGAAGGAGGACTGCATTTTGGGCAAATGTCACCAGACCTGACGAGGCAGAGGATGGTGTGGATGAGAGACCTGGATTTGTGTTGGGAGGAAGGGGGAAATTGGGATGGAGAGAGAAAAGATGCAGGTAGAGCTGGTGGGAAATTTAGCAGGATGAGGATGACTAGGATGGGGAAGTGGAGCAAATAGCAAGAGGAAGGAGGTGGACAGACACTGCCGTGCAAAAGAGGAATGTGGTGAGCTGTGGGTCAGAGGTCAGATGGACAAGGTTATAAAATAAATAAATAAACTTAAGGTCATGCTTATGGGAGCTGCCCCTCACATAACTGGAATGTGTTGTCCCACCCTGCCAGGGATGGGGGAAGAACATGCCTGGACTCCACCACTGAGAGGATCTGGGGTGGGGGACACACCAGGATAGGAGCAGTTCCCTGGTGTTTGTAGAATTCCCCCACAGGTAGCTAGAGTGCATTGTCCCACCCGCCAAGAAGGGGTATTGGTAGTCCACAGGTAAGAACGCTTATTTGTAAAACATGACTTTTTAAAACTGAACAGTATACCTTTAAATCTTTCAGAGTAGCAGCCGTGTTAGTTTGTATTCGCAAAAAGAAAAGGAGGACTTGTGGCACCTTAGAAACTAACAAATTTATTTGAGCATAAGCTTTCGTGAGCTATAGCTCACTTCATCAGATGCATTCAGTGGAAAATCTTTAAATCTTTGACTCGTTTTGCAACACAGAACAACCACAGCATGTCTAATACAGTGAAGTGTTTTTTCACAGTAGTTAAGACAAAGTACTTATTCTCTACTTCGTTTATATTATTTTCCTTGGAAACCAAATATTTTGTGAACTATTTAAAAGAAGGGGGAAAAAAGACTTCAGTCCCCAAACACAGCTTGATACGCTTCATGTGGTTTTAAATTGATGTTTTTGGTATGTGAAGTGTCCAGGCTTTAACTAACAAAAGGCAGGAAATTCAGAGTTCTGGCTGAAACTCGGTCTTCAGTTCATCCCCTTGCACCCTGATGTTGCAGCATGCGCGTAATCCCTGACCCTGCAGTTCTCACGCAAGCAAAATTGACAAAGGTGTCTGGGAGTTTTGACTAAGTAAGGTCTCTGCAGCATTACTATCACCAAGTGTTTAAGCATGACAAGTCAGAACCTCCTCCCCACAAAAAAGCATGTGGTTGGTTTTTTTAAAAAAAATTCATGATTTAAAAACAAAAACAGGTTGTTTTATTTGACTTCTGGGTTTGAGCCCTTTACATTTGAATCACATTTTTCCAGTTTTTTCCACAACTGTGAGGCTTAAACATAATTTTTCCTAAAAATGAAAGTTAAGAATCTCAATTCCAGGCCTTGAGGAGCTGGGACTTGAGGAAAAACACCAAATATTGCATAAGTTGGTCACACTGGATTGGACCCCGGTATGCAGAATCACTTGTTGCTCAAAGCTCCCCTGATGTAGTTATAGGAGAGCTGCTGTGCCTGGTCTCAATACCGTGATTTTGAGGCTAGAAAGGCGTTTTAGGGCTTGTCTATACTTAGTGCTGCAGTGTGGAGCTGCGTCGCTGCAGTGTTAGTGAAGATGCTGCTGGCGCTGGTGGGAGACGTTCTCCTGTTGGCATAGGCACTCCACCTCCCCGAGAGGCAGTAGCTATGTTGGCATAGCGCTGCCTACAGTGGGAGTTTGGTCAACATAAATGTGTCGCTCAGGGTGCCACACCCCTGAGTGATGTAGTTATAGCGACATAGGTTTGTAGTATAGACCAGGGCTTAGTCGGAATTCTGAGTTTCCTTCTGTTTGTTAACATCAGTCAGATTCTCAGTGGTGTTTTTCACATCCCACATATGTTAGTGTTTCCTTGTAGTGATGCTGATTTAAAAAAAACTATACAGAAGTGCACAAGATTGATTACAATGCACATTGCAGAATTAATTGAGACTATTCTTATGAAGCCATTGGTTCGTTGTGTGTATATCTGTTTTGACAGTTTAAGGCCTGGTCCTATTTAAGCTTGCAGGTAGTCACATTAACTTCTGTGGATGCGGATGCTTAAAATTAAACACGTGTATAAGTGTTTTGCAGGATTAGGTCCAAATCATGGTTCTCTTAAATACAAATGGTTTGAGGTTTCTTTCGAGTAAAGCACCAAAGCTGTGTTTTGGGGAAGAAAGTTGTAAATTCCATCTGTATTTTCTATCCCTTCAGTTTCTCCTTCTCTCACTTGACATGACTTCATTACTAATTCATTCTTCCTCAGAAAGCGGGACACTATGAACTAATAGCCTGCAAATTTAACAAACCCCAAAACACAAACTTTGCATTGTCCCATTCTCCTAAAGGTGGAATGCTCTGCGTTGGCCTACAAGGGACTCCAATTTGATGTCTAGTTGCCATCTGCTCCCTGAGCCCCATAGGGAATGGGAGCACTGTCAATTCAGAAAGCTAGTGGGGAAAGAGGAATTCATACTGTCAGTCAGTAGTGACCAGCTGTTTGGGTGGCATAAATGGACTGAGAAGAGTTGTATCCAATCTCCTTGCATCAAAAGGATGCAAACCATCAAGCAGGCTAAGTATAATGCTGGAGTGGAAGAAACAAGGAATTAGCAAGGCTCAGACAAACTTGCAAGACCTGGCTGGGAGTGGGGAGAAGGAAGTAGATTATAGTAAAGAAGAAAAACTGCTTTAAATCGAAAACAGCATGGAATGAAAGCATTATAATTGGACACACTAAAATAACACTGACTTGAAGACAGAAGCCAAGGTTTTCAAAAATAGGAGCCTAACTTTAGGCTCCCAAGTCCATGTTTAGGACAATTAAACTGATTTTTTCAGGTCAGCCTTAGAAAATGGTCAGATATGCCTAAGTGAAGGTGACTGGATTTTAAGTTCCTACTTGCTGAAGTTTCTTGAAAATGAGACCGTCTCCTTGGTTACTTTTAAGTAACAAAAATTTAAAAAGTCCAATTTTTAGCCACCCTGGTAGAAATTACCAATAAGATTCTGGGGCAGAAATTAAATCTTCCTCTATTTGTACAGTGCAGGGCACAATCACTGCTCAGGAATTGATACTGCCTAGTGGGAGTTAATACGCTCTGGGTGTAGACGTTGGACTCTGCTTCTGCTGAATTGATTGAAGTCTCACTTTAGAGTTGCTCTTGCTATTGGCTGTGACAGCAATAAGGTGCTTTGTTTCCTCCATGCATATGCAATCACTCCATTCCAGTATTAGTTTGCAGTATCTAAAGTTCTTATTTTCATTGTGCCTAAATCTGGGTTGTTGGTGCAGATGGATGGTGCATGCAGTTTATAAAGTTTGTTTCTGTTGGTTAGACTGTTTTTTCTTTCTGTTTTTCTATTACTATAATGACAGGAAAAATGGTTATCAAGGTCAGTTGCATAAATACACTGGGAGTGTTTTCCGGCTCCAGCAAAATAATCTCATTTCCTGGAATATTTTAAGCATGGATCTGAATATGTAGTGAGCTTCCTCAAGCCTTTCTTCAAAAATGTACATTGCAGTAGCACATTGTTATTACCATACACCAGCAGCTGAAACCTAGTCTATAGTAAATTGTTTCTGGCTATCAGGCCAGTAAATGAATAAACACATTTTAGTTAGCTGGAACATCATGGAAAAAGGGGAAAGGATGGAATTGGACAAATCTTGACCAGAGAAGATATTGGAGCTATTGAGCAAGGTGTAGGAAGACACTTTTCTTTTTCCTTTCCATTCCCCACCTTCCCACACACTTTTTAAATCTGGGTGCTGACTAATGTTGCCATTATGTAACCCTTCACAGAGCAGTGCAAACTGATTTGTGTGACCCCCTTGTAAAGTAGATACCCTCCACACGTGTGCACACACAACTGCCTCTTTTAGAGATGGGCAAAAGACAGAATTTGTGACCTGACCAAGGCCACAGGTGAATTGCTGGCAGAGCTACAGATATACCTCTGGATGTTCTGTATTTTGGTCCTATGCTCAACCACTAGGTCACATTGCTCATTGCTATTGCTAAATGTTTTTTTTTTCCTTCAGTTCTCATTCTTCACTTCTCACCCAGTTCATCATTTTAAATGTCCTTTCAAAACGTATTTTCCTTTTCCCCACCTCCTTAATGCTAGTGCTGTACTGCATTGACATTTTTGCTACCAAATGGGAAATACTGTGTTTGTACCATTGCTTGACTTGCTGCTCTGTTTCCACGGTAATCCTCACCCAATACTTTCGTATTTAAGGTGTTCTATAAATAAGGTTTGTTGGCAGTGTTGTGTAGCCATGCTGTTCCCAAGATCTGAGCGAGACAACGGTAGGTGAGGTAATACCTTTTATTGGACCAACTTCTGTGCATCAGGTGCCTCAGTAACAACTATATGGGTGAAACCAGACAATCGCTATGCTCTTGAATGAACTTGCACAGAAAAATAAGACACAAACACCATATCACCCGTGAGCAAACGCTTTACACAAGGCAGTCACTCCATATCTGATCTCTCAGTTCTCATGTTCAAATGAAACCTGCATAATACCTTCAAAAGATGAGCCTGAGAATTTAAATTCATAACTCTGCTGGAAACTAAAAATGTGGACTTCTCAGAGACACTGGTTTTATGGCTCATTACAACAATTTGTAACGCACCCTACTGCCTGCTATCCCTTAACTGCCCAGTGAGTGTGAACCCCTTATGTTTAACAATCAGTCTCACTGTGTATTTAGTTCAGACACTTTGGTTAACTTCTCCATACCTGAGGAAGAGCTCTGTGTAGCTTGAATACTTGTCCCTTCCATCAGATGGTCCAGTAAAAGATATTACTTCACTTACCCTAAGTTACATTAGACACAAGGTATGTCTACACTACGAAATCAGGTCGAATTTATAGAAGTCGGTTTTGTAGAAAGCGGTTTTGTACAGTGGATTGTGTGTCCCCTCACACAAATGCTCTAAGTGCATGTAGTCGGCAGAGTGAGTCCACAGTACCGAGGCAACCGTCGACTTCCGGAGCGTTGTACTGTGGGTGGCTATCCCATAGTTCCCGCAGTCTCCGCCACCCATTTGAATTCTGGGTAGAAATCCCAGTGCCTGATGGGGCTAAAACATTGTCGCGGGTGGTTCTGGGTACATATCGTCAGGCCCCCATTCCCTCCCTCCCTCCCTCCGTGAAAGCAGGGGCAGACAATCGTTTTGCACCTTTTTTCTTGAGTTACCTGTGCAGATGCCATACCATGGCAAGCATGGAGCCCGCTCAGCTAACCGTCACCGTATGTCTCCTGGGTGCTGACAGACGTGGTACTGCATTGCTACACAGCAGCAGTTAATTGCCTTTTGGCAGCAGACAGTGCAGTATGACTGGTAGCAGTCATCGACGTAGTCCTCGGTGCTCTTTTAATCGGGCGCCTGGGCAAACATGGCAGTGATTCAGCCAGGTCATTTCCCTTGTTTCGTCTCGTGGCGATTCAGTCCTACTGGCAGTGTGCTGTCTTTTAACCTCCAGCCAGCAGAAGATGATGGCTAGTCGTCATACTGCACCGTCTTCTGCCGAGCACCCAGGAGGAGATGATGGCTAGTGGTCGTACTGCACAGTCTGCTGTCAGCAAGATTATAAAGATAGATGAAGTGGCGCAAAACAAGAAATAGACCAGATTTGTTTTGTATTCATTTTCTCCTCCCTCCCTCCTTCCCTCTGTGAAATCAACATCCTGCTAAACCCAGTTTGAGTTCTATCCTTGAGGGGGCCATTCAGTTTCTCGCAAAGCCACCCCCTTTATTGATTTTAATTCCCTGTAAGCCATGTCGTCAGTCGCCCCTTCCTCCGTTAGGGCAACGGCAGACAATCGTTCCGCGCCTCTTTTCTGTGCAGACGCCATACCACGGCAAGCATGGAGCCCGCTCAGATCACTTTGGCAATTAGGAGCACATTAAACACCACGCGCATTATCCAGCAGTATATGCAGCACCAGAACCTGGCAAAGCGATACTGGGCGAGTAAGCGACGTCAGCGCAGTGACGTGAGTGATGAGGACATGGACACAGACTTCTCTCAAAGCACGGGCCCTGGCAATGTGGGCATCATGGTGTTAATGGGGCAGGTTCATGCAGTGGAACGCTGATTCTGGGCTCGGAAAACAAGCACAGACTGGTGGGACCACATAGTGTTGCAGGTCTGGGACGATTCCCAGATGCTGCGAAACTTTCGCATGCGTAAGGGCACTTTCATGGAACTTTGTGACTTGCTTTCCCCTGCCCTGAAGCGCATGAATACCAAGATGAGAGCAGCCCTCACAGTTGAGAAGCGAGTGGCGATAGCCCTGTGGAAGCTTGCAACGCCAGACAGCTACCGGTCAGTCAGGAATCACTTTGGAGTGGGCAAATCTACTGTGGGGGCTGCTGTGATGCAAGTAGCCAACGCAATCAAAGATCTGCTGATATCAAGGGTAGTGACCCTGGGAAATGTGCAGGTCATAGTGGATGACTTTGCTGCAATGGGATTCCCTAACTGTGGTGGGGCCACAAACGGAACCCATATCCCTATCTTGGCACCGGAGCACCAAGCCGGCAAGTACATAAACCGCAAGGGGTACTTTTCAATAGTGCTGCAAGCACTGGTGGATCACAAGGGGCGTTTCACCAACATCAATATGGGATGGCCGGGAAAGGTACATGATGCTCGCATCTTCAGGAACTCTGGTCTGTTTCAAAAGCTGCAGGAAGGGACTTTATTCCCAGACCAGAAAATAACCGCTGGGGATGTTGAAATGCCTATAGTTATCCTTGGGGACCCAGCCTACCCCTTAATGCCATGGCTCATGAAGCCGTACACAGGCAGCCTGGACAGTAGTCAGGAGCTGTTCAACTACAGGCTGAGCAAGTGCAGAATGGTGGTAGAATGTGCATTTGGATGTTCAAAAGCACGCTGGCGCAGTTTACTGACTCGGTTAGACCTCAGCGAAACCAATATTCCCACTGTTGTTACTGCTTGCTGTGCGCTCCACAATATCTGTGAGAGTAAGGGGGAGACGTTTATGGCAGGGTGGGAGGTTGAGGCAAATCGCCTGGCTGCTGGTTTCGCACAGCCAGACACCAGGGCGATTAGAGCACAGGAGGGTGCGGTGTGCATCAGAGAAGCTTTGAAAACCAGTTTCATGACTGGCCAGGCTACAGTGTGAAAGTTCTGTTTGTTTCTCCTTGATGAAACCCCCCGCCCCTTCGTTCACTCTACTTCCCTGTAAGCTAACCACCCTTCCCTCCTCCCTTCGATCACCGCTTGCAGAGGCAATAAAGTCATTGTTGCTTCACATTCATGCATTCTTTATTCATTCATCACACAAATAGGGGGATAACTACCAAGGTAGCCCAGGAGGGGTGGTGGTGGAGAGAAGCACCAGGAAGGGTGGTGGAGGAGGGAAGGACAAGGCCACACAGCACTTTAAAAGTTTAAAACGTTAAAACTTATTGAATGCCAGCCTTCTGTTGCTTGGGAAATCCTCTGGGGTGGAGTGGCCGGGTGGCCGGAGGCCCCCCCACTGCGTTCTTGGGTGTCTGGGTGCGGAGGCTATGGAACTTGAGGAGGAGGGCAGTTGCTTACACAGGGGCTGTAGCGGCGGTCTGTGCTCCTGCTGCCTTTCCTGCAGTTCAACCATATGCTGGAGCATATTGGTTTGATCCTCCGGCAGCCTCAGCATTGAATCCTGCCTCCTCTCATCACGCTGCCGCCACCTTTCAGCTTCAGCCCTCTCTTCAGCCCACCACCTCTCCTCACGGTCATTTTGTGCTTTCCTGCACTCTGACATTGTCTGCCTCCACACATTCGTCTGTGCTCTGTCAGTGTGGGAGGACAGCATGAGCTCAGAGAACATTTCATCACGAGTGTGTTTTTTTTCACCTTCTAATCTTCACTAGCCTCTGGGAAGAAGATGATCCTGTGATCGTTGAAACACATGCAGCTGGTTAAGGAAAAAAAAAGAGGCAGTGGTATTTAAAAAGACACATTTTCTAGAACAATGGCTACACTCTTTCACGGTAAACCTTGCTGTTAACATTACATACACAGCACATATGCTTTCGTTCCAAGGTCGCATTTTGCCTCCCCCCACCACGTGGCTAGGCCCCCCCCCCCCCCCCATGGCTAACAGCGGGGAACATTTCTGTTCAGCCACAGGCAAATAGCCCAGCAGGAACGGGCACCTGTGAATGTCTCCTTAAGAAAAGCACCCTATTTCAACCAGGTGACCATGAATGATATCGCTCTCCTGAGGATAACACAGAGAGATAAAGAACGGATGCTG
Source organism: Chelonia mydas (assembly GCF_015237465.2). NCBI lineage: Eukaryota > Metazoa > Chordata > Testudines > Cheloniidae > Chelonia > Chelonia mydas. Next base: position 102,663,788 of record NC_057854.1, read on the forward strand.
TTTGAATGCCAGCAAACATACACTGCAATGCTTTGTTCTACAATGATTCCCGAGTATGTGCTACTGGCCTGGTGTGGTAAAGTGTCCTACTATGGTGGGTGGAATAAGGCTGCCCTCCCCAGAAACCTTTTGCAAAGGCTTTGGGAGTACATCCAGGAGAGCCGCAAATGCCAGGGCAAATCAATCATTAAACATGCTTGCTTTTAAACCATGTATAGTATTTTAAAAGGTACACTCACCAGAGGTCCCTTCTCTGCCTGGCGGGTCCGGGAGGCAGCCTTGGGTGGGTTCGGGGGGGACTGCCTCCAGCTCCAGGGTGAGAAATAGTTCCTGGCTGTCGGAAAAAACCGGTTTCTCCGCTTGCTTGCTGTGAGCTATCTACAACTTCATCATCATCATCTTCCTCATCCCCAAAACCTGCTTCTGTGTTGCCTCCATCTCCATTGAAGGAGTCAAATAACACAGCTGGGGTCGTGGTGGCTGAACCCCCTAAAATGGCATGCAGCTCATCATAGAAGCGGCATGTTTGGGGCTCTAACCCGGAGCTGCCGTTTGCCTCTCTGGTTTTCTGGTAGGCTTGCCTCAGCTCCTTAAGTTTCACGCGGCATTGCTTCGGGTCCCTGTTATGGCCTCTGTCCTTCATGCCCTGGGAGATTTTGACAAATGTTTTGGCATTTCGAAAACTGGAACAGAGTTCTGATAGCAAGGATTCCTCTCCCCATACAGTGATCAGATCCCGTACCTCCCATTCGGTCCATGCTGGAGCTCTTTTGCGATTCTGGGACTCCATCATGGTCACCTCTGCTGATGAGCTCTGGCCAGCATGGCAAGCTGCAGGTGACCATGCAAACAGGAAATTGAAATTCAAAAGTTCGCGGGCCTTTTCCTGTCTACCTGGCCAGTGCATCTGAGTTGAGAGTGCTGTCCAGAGCGGTCACAATAGAGCTCTCTGGGATAGCTCCCGGAGGCCAGTACTGTCTAATTGCATCCACAGTACCCCAAATTCGACCCGGCAAGGCCGATTTAAGCACTAATCCACTTGTCAGAGGTGGATTAAGGAAATCGATTTTAAGAGCCCTTTAAGTCGTAAAAAGGGCTTCATCGTGTGGACGGGTGCAGGTTTACATCGATTTAACGCTGCTAAATTCGACCTAAACTCCTAGTGTAGACCAGGGCTGTGTGAATAACGTAGCTGGAGTCACCCGGAAGAGAACTCACGTTGAGTCACTTTAGTCTTCTTGTCGGGGGTAGAGTACAGGGATCGACTGGACAGCGATCTGCAGTTGTTTTGGTGGGTCTTTACTAGACCTGCTAAATCAACCGCCGGTGGATCGATCTCAGTGCATCCCTGCGGTAGTGTAGACCCGCCCTGAGGCGTAACATAAGATCATAGCATAGGTGAGTAGTGTAACAGATAAGAGTGTCTGGGATGGCCTTGCTGAAGGTGACTTAACTGTGGACAGAGACCCTGAATTCAGTCTTGGACCACATTTGTATGACTGTGGAGGGAATCAACAGTGCAGCAGAGAACAGCGTTGAAACTGACTGTGCTGTTGTTATAGCTGCTAGACCTGCACTTTAAGTGTATTTTAGTGGGATGATCTGGTGTGTTCATTTTTGCTTTCCTGTGTGCACCCTGATTGTGTCTGAATCAGACACTCATGCTGTTCTGTCAAGTGTTGCCAACTCTTTATGATTTTATCCAAATCTAGCAATATTGGTGTCTTTAATAAAGTCCCAGCAGGAGTCATGTGATTGCCAGGTGCTCTGTTCTCAATTACATTTTTTTTAATTTGTTGTTCACAGGGGAAAACCTTGAAAACATGAATCCTAAAGGCTAACAACCAGAAAGGTTCTGTTTATTTGCCAGCACTTACTATTTTTCAAAATCTCATGGTATTTTAGGGCCCGACTCATGACTTTTGAATGCTTAGGGTTGACAGTACAGCTATAGATAACCTGTAGGGAAGCAGAACGACTTAAATTGTGCTCACATTATCCCTTGCTGCAGTGCAGTAAAGGATTATTTTGCTTGCTCTGTCGTGTAACATGAACCTTTGCTATCGCAAGTCTGACCAGGAATCTGAGTTTGAGCCATAGCGGGTACAGGCTTGATCATGGTCCTGCGCAATTGATATTTCGAGGAGCCTACCTTCTTGGGACTGGGATGAGGGAAGAACACTAAAAAGAGGTGTAATATAAACTTGGTTCTGTTGAACCATCATGCTTAGCTGTCACTTTGGCAACAAGACCATGGCTAGATTTCACTGTGAATAAATGTGTGGGAACAGGATATTTTTACCTTAACTGCAATGCTAGGGTCTGTTTCATGCCAACGCTAACCTTGTTGCATTGAGTCATAATGAAGGGAAAACATATGAAACTAAATAACTTCTTTGGATATCTAGCAAATGAATTTAACAGAACCCTGCTCTCTTGTTACTGTTAGTTTTGTAATCTAATTATGATCAGTATCTGTTGCGCTGCAGGTTAATGATACAGAATTTGTATATCTGTCGTGATATTTCTTAGTTTTGCTGTGAGGTCTCTTTATAAAACTTCTCCCAGCAACATCCTTTCCTTTCATGCTCTCTTACAGCCTGACGTGATCTATCCCCCGCTTGCATGTACACACATAGGATATATCTACACTACAATTAGACTCCTGTGACTGGCCCAGGCCAGCTGACTTGGGCTTAGGCTGCAAGGCTATTTAATTGTAGTGTAGACATCTGGGCTCTGGCTGGAGCCCTGGCTCTAGGACCCTGTGAGGTGGGAGGGTCCCAGGGCTTGGGCTGCATCCTGAGCTGGAAGCCTATGCAATTAAACAACCCTGCAGCCCGAGTCAGTCTAATTGCAGCATAGACATACCCATACATACTGCGGTTGTTCCCCTGCAGTGTTGCTTTGAGACAACCGCTGTGCTGCAGCCACACTCATTTTGTGTTGGAAAGTACTGGCACCAAAATGTTTCGGGGACATAATGAAGTCCAATGTTCCTCAAGTGAGAGGGACTTTTCCTCCTTCAGCATATTCTTATCACACAGAGCTTGTTTGTGGTTGCAGCAGGTATGATAGACCCAGGCCAGTTGGGTACAGCAGAGTAGCCTTATTGGGATCCAGGAAGTGGGCAGGCGAAGCCCGCCCACTGCTAAAGGATCCCCCCCCGCCCAGCCTAAGGGTGGGGGCTCCACAGGACCTGGAAAACCAATTAATTACGGGGGACAAATAATGAACAATAGGGACAGGAGTGCGGTCAAAGGGTTAAACAAAGGGAACCTGACAGGGACACCGAGCAGAGAACCCCGGACAGCGCCCACCGCTCCTCAAAGGCGTCAAGGGAGTCAGTGGACGCCGCCCAGAGGAACTCTGCCTGGAGGCGTGAACGGACAGAGAATCGGAAATAGGCCCCACAGTCGCAGGAGACTCCATCGGCCAACCTCCTCACCCTGGTTTTATAGATGTCCACTTTAGCCAGGGCCAGGAGGAGGTTGACCAGGAGGTCCCGCGACTTAGTGGGGCCACGGACAGGGAGTGCATAGATAAGGAGGTGAGGGGAGAAGTGCAACCAAAATCTTAACAAAATATTCGTGAGGAGCCGGAATAGGGGCTGCCACCTGGCGCACTCCAGGTAGACATGCGCCAGGGTTTCCCTCACGCCGCAAAAGGGGCAGGTGTCCGGGATTGGGGTGAACTGCGCCAAGAACACGCCCGTGCTCACGGCCCCGTGAAGAAGCCGCCAACTGATATCCCCGGCGGGCCTCGGGACTAAGGTGGAGTATAGGCTGGCCCACCGGGGGTACAGCAGAGTAGCAGAAGGCAGATATACTGGCCACTGGCTTAACAGTTTTCTGTTCCCTGACTGACCAGAGCAGGGGCTGCTCCAGGCTAATGAGAACACCTGACCCCAATTAACCTGCAAAGAGTCAGGTGAGGCCATTAAGCTAATGTGACCACCTGACTCTAATTAAGGCCCTCTGATACTATAAAAGGGCTCACTCCAGTCAGGCAGAGGAGAGCCAGAGGAGAGGAAGTGCGGCTGAAGGGCTGGTTAATGGAGACACCCTCAAGCCATCAGTAAGGGAGCCCTAAGGTAAGGGTGAAGAAGAGAGGAGTGGGAGAGCTGTGGGGAAGTGGCCCAGGGAAATGTAGCAACTCTGGCAGTGAAAGGTTGGCTGCCAACAGCTGCTACCATTAGGGCCCCTGGGCTGGAACCCGGGGTAGAGGGCGGGCCCGGGTTCCCCCAACCTGCCACTGCAGAAACACCTCCTGGGAGGGGAAGACAGGCCCCTGTCAGGACAGGAGGCTAAACTGTTTGGGAATAAGCCCATAGGGACAACAGAGACTGTGGGAGTTCTCTCATCAACCTCCATTGCTGGCTTATGATGAAAAAGGCTCAGTGGACTGTAATCCTGGCCCTAGAGAGAGAAGGGCTACGTGGAGGGTCACAGTGAGCCTCTGAGGCTAGCATAAACTGCCTAGAAGTGTGGGACCCATGGGGACAAGGACGGAGCTCTGCCACACAGGGTAAACAGCAAGTCTCTGGGACAAAGCTTCCTTTTCTTTGGTCGCACTAGCAAATCGGATGTAATGTTTGTAATTCTTTGTGTATACAACAGACCAGGAGATAAACACTAAAGGCTAAACAGCATTGTTCAGAAATGACCGGTAACTCTTGATTGGGGGCGGGGGGGGAAGCATGTGACCCCCACACATCGCCTCTGGGCTGAGGAGCAACAGCAGAGCCAAGAACGCCAAGGCAGTGGCGAACAAGCGCCTCAGGGAGCATCTCATGGCAACTGTGCTCCACATGCAGGGGGAGTCGCTGGCTGGCACCGGGCTCCTTTGGGGAAGAGACAAGAATGTGTCGGGGCGCAGCTCGGAGCTGTGCTGCCTGCCCGCCCTGCCTGCGGAGCACCAGCCATGCAGAGGCGGCCCAGCTCAGGGAGCAGGGCAGGGAAGGCTGCTGGGCAGCCAGCCATCGCTATGGCTCCCACAGCGTGGAGAGCCAAGGGCCAGAGCGGGCTGGGTGACTCCCACCAGCTTCTGATTTGCCTGCTCCTGGCAGAAGGCAATGGGTGCACCCCACAGTTTGAAAACCTTTGTGCTAATTGGAAGGCAGAAATCTTGGGGGGGCACGGTCACGTGCCCCCCTCACACTCCTTCATGTTGCCTCTAGCATTGTTGGAAGGCTTTGGAAACTAGGCTGTCAAGCTGGCCCTGCTGCATTTCCAGCCTGGTCAACCCTAACCAAGAGGACAGCAGCTCTGTCTTCCTCCCTCTAATTAATTTTGGCCCCTCCTAGTCCCCACCTCACCACTTTACCCAGATAAGTTTGGGGTATGATGGAGATACTTTTGTCCAGTCAGGAGGGTGTGATAGGCTGTGCTCTATTTGATCAGTGCCGATTTACACATTAGACCAGTGGTTCTCAACCAGAGTACATGTACCCCTGGGGATACACAAAGGTCTTCTGGGGGTACATGAACTCATCTAGAGATTTGCCTAGTTTTACAACAGGCTACATAAAAAGCACTAGTGAAGTCAGTACAAACTAAAATACATACACTGACTTGTTTATACTGCTCTATAGACTATACACTGAAATGTAAGTACAATGTTTATATTTATAATTATATGGTAAAAATGAGGATGGCAGCAATTTTTCAGTAAGCGTGTGCTGTGACGCTTTTGTGTCTGATTTTGTAAACGAGTAGTTTTTAATTGAGGTGAAACTTGGGGGAGGCAGGGTACACAGGACAAATCAGACTCCTGAAAGGGGTTCAGTAGTCTGGAAAGGTTGAGAGTCACTGCATTAGACCATCAAGATAATTAAACTTTGCCCTCCTTTAGCACCTTCCACCCCAGGATCTCAAAGTGCCTCAAAGACACTGGTGAACTCTGCCTCACATCCCCCTTGTGAGGTAGGTAAGGAGCATTACTCCAGTTTCCATGTAGGGAAACTGAGGCACAGAGGCTGAAGTGGCTAGGACACACAGCAGAGTAGGATTAAATGATCAGTTTTCATCTTTGCCACAAGGCACCATGAACTCTTAAGTCCAGTGTTTAATGTATTTTAGTGATCTAAAAAGGGGGGTGATTAGTGAGATAGCGAAATTTGCAGATAGTTATTTAGGTTTCTCAGAACCAGAGGGAACTGTGAGGAACTTGAGAGAATGAGTAACAGGATGGCAAACAATTCACTACCAATAAATGCAAAATAATGCACATTGGAAGGGAAAATTTAAACTACTCATACACCTCACTAGGTTCTAAATCAACTATATCAATTCCAGAAAGGAACCTGGGTGACGCTGTAGACAACTAAGTGAAGACCTCTGCTCAATATGCTGCTGTGATATTTAAAAAAAAAAAAAAAAAAAAAAAAGCCTAATAAGATATTAGGCTGCATAAGGAATGGGATGGTGAATAATAAAGAGAATATTCTAATGTCTTCACATAAATCAGTGATTTAGCCTTATCTGGAATATCTCAAAATGAAATTGCAGAACTAGATGGGATTCAAAGAAGAGTGAGAATGATCAAGGGCCTGGAAAAACTGTCCTGTGAAGAGAGTGGAAAAATTTGTATTCCTGACCTTAGAAAGAAGACTAATAAGAACATGATAAAACTATATAAAATGTGTGGTCTAGAGAAGGTAGATTGGGAACTTCTTTTCTCCCTGTTTCATAACAATGGAACAAAAGGACATTCAGTGTTGTTAACGGAGGGGAACTCAACACCGATAAAAGGAAATACTTTTTCTCACATATAATTGAACTGTGGAACTCCCTGCCACAGGGAAAAGTTGAAGCCAGGAACTTAACAAGATTCAAAAAGGGACTAGATATTTATTTGGGCATAAAGAATGTTCAGAGTTGCTATAATTAATGATTTTGTGGAAGGGATATAAAATCTCATGCTTCAGGTCTTAAGTCAATCTCTAACTCAGAGATCACAAAGATGTGGGGGGCAAATTACCTCATGTCTGCTTCCTGAAGGGTTCTTAAACCTTCCGTTGAAGCATCTGGTGCTGGCCAGTGTTGGAGATACGAAACTGAACTAGTTGGACTGTGGGTCTGATCCAGCCTGGCAATTCCAATGTTCTAAGGTTATACAGAAAACTAATGTCTGGACTGTGAATAGAACCCAGCAGCCCTTACTCAGTTTGCTCCTCTAGCCATTGGACCAAGCATTTTCCCCTTCTGATTTATTTTTTTATCAGCATGTTAAGACCTGTCTGACTTGAGCTTGAAATGGGATAGACATTTTGTTCTGCAAACTGGTAAACATGCCAGTAAACTATGTGGATGGGTTTTTAAGTCCTGATTAACACAAGGGCAAAGGTGCTGAGAATTTCAGTTGTTACACTTCCAGCAATGTAGGATGCATTCTTCCACCAAATGGGTATATACAAATGAGCAACCAGATAGTGAATTTTTAAATACAATTTTAGTGACACTTCTCCCTTCTAAACACTTTCTTTCCTTTTTGATGATGTCCGGATATTAAAGCACAGGTACTCTTTGCCTGTTTGGTCTGGAAAAGGCCAACGTTCCTGCAAAGCATTCTCCCTTGCCTTTATATTTCTGTCCCTACCCACAACTTTTAAGTCCCTTTTTGTTCCTTTCCTGTGTACATTAGCAGTCATTCTCTGTTGGCAGCATTGGATATTATAATACGAGGTAAATAATATCACCTTTCTCAGGTGATGAGATGACCTAAACTGGCAAAAATCTGTGTCCTAGACCAATCCCATAAATGGCAAACTGGTCCACTTTCATGAGACGGCCCATCCTGACATGAGAAGATGGGAAATCAGTGTGGGGGCCCAAGTTGTTGAGCACGAAGCCAAAGAACTTTTTTTTTTTTCTTTAATTCTTTTCAGATCTTTTAACTAGATTGGAAAGCTAGAAAATAACCTCTGTGTTCATGCTTCATCCTGATTGTTGCATAAGAGTAAAACCGAATTAATTGCAAGGTCAATACATGATGATGCATTGGCATGAAAATATGAACCTTTGGCCAGAGCATATTACAAGGAGAAAGTAAATGCTAGGGAGAGACTATTGCGTGTGTGTACTCATGCCAGGTGCAGGTGGACTTCTGACTCTCAGGGCTCAGCAAGTGCAGTGAAATTAATTGACACTGTTTCTGTGGGGGTTCGCATCCCAGCCTAGCAGTAGAATTTCAACTGCCATATGCCGTTGTGAGTCCATCTTTTGGCTCCAAGGACAGGTAGATGTGTTGTCTCTTAAAAAAACAAGCACCATAAAACTCTAAACTGAACTGTTAACATTTAGGTTATCTGTTTAAAAAAAAAATTAATGGCAACTCTTGTTTTGTTTCTTCAGTATATCAACTGTGGTAATCTGGAACAGCTGTTAGACAGTAACCAGCATCTGCCCTGGATGGTGAGGGTGAAATTGGCATATGACATTGCTCTGGGACTCAGTTATCTTCACTATAAAGGCATTTTCCACCGGGATCTTACATCAAAGGTACCAAGTATATAACGAATGGAACTAATTTAAGGGATATATTGTGCTCTAAAAGCACCACTTTGCTGGCTAATATACTCAGTTCTTCATCCCCTTCCAACAATGAAGCTCTGTTACATAAAATGTCATTTAAGGGATTGTGAGAGAAAGTTGAAACAGTTTATAGGATTAAAATTATTGTAGAGAACAAATGATGTTGAGAACAGTTTGTCCAGAAGCCTTAGAAGTGAGGTCACTTGTAAATGAGTTTGGATTAGGGTTTCTGAGAACGTGGCTGCAGAGCTAAGTTTTTAATTCCTAATTACGTTCAGTAATTTATTTAAAACCCTGGGCATTTAAGCATAAAAATCTAACAATTGGAATTGGATTAAAATCCTATAAGGAGTTGAGGTAGGGTGACCATATTTCCCAAAGAGAAAATGGCACACCCCCAGCTGCTTGCCCGAAGGCTCCCCTCTCCGCACGAGATTGTTGCCTGGTTGCTGGAACCCTGCAGGGGTCCTGCATGCTGGAACGCTGCTTTCCCCTCCCACCAGCCCTACCTCCCGCCTGCAGGGGGCTGGCATCTCCACTCGCCCCCTCTGTACCACACCCCACTTTTTGACAAAAGTGGCATTTGTCATGTTTGCTCTTGCCAACTGATCAATTCAACAAGAGCAAATGGGACAAATGCCTCCGGCGGGGGGGGGGAGGGGGGAGTTGGTCTGGCCGGGACAGGGCTTAAAAAAGGGAAGTGTAGAACAGTATTGGTCTCTCCATAGCTTTAACCTTAGTTATCTTATTTACGTCTCATTTTCAAACTTCCCCTTCTCTCCACCTAACTTCAGCAAGAGCAGACCAATCTACCTAAAACGTCACATGGTCTGGAATGAGCTAAATAGTCCTATGGGGAAGAAGGGCTTAACTATGGGGAAATAGTGGGAGGAAGTCACATGTGGAGTCAGCAGGCCCTGGAAAGGAATAGTGTCTATATGGTATGGCTTGCAGGTCTGTTGGGACTCCTGTCACTGAACAACTCTCTGATTTAAAAAATAAATAAAATAAATTCCCAGGTGAAAATAAAACAAAACTTGGAGCTAGATCTTTTTTAGACATATCACTTCAACAAAAAACTCAGAGTACTGCCAACTTCAAGAGATCAAAAAATGAATGAGACACACCCCAACAAATCAGGAGATTGGCCCTCCCAAACATGTGGTTATTTACAAAGAGATTATATTATTTTTTTCCTTCTAATGATTGGTGAACTGCCCCCGTCCCTCCCCAGAGCAAGAGAATGTTAATGCTGCATGCTCTCAAATGTATTGGCTATGAGGATTTTGGCCCTTGCTGCAGGAGTTCTCACCCCCACATCTGCTTGTCCGCTGCCCAGCAATAAATTGTGTTCCCCCCCAACCTCCAAATCAGTCTTGTGCCCCTAATTTTCAAATCAGTTCTGCTCCCAGCCCCCATCAGTTCTGTCCTCACCCTCCACCAGTCCGGTCCCCGTCAGTTCTGCCCCCCCTCACACCCAACCCCGAGCCCTCAGTTCAGTCCCCCCACCTCATGTCTGCTTCTTCTGGGGTTCTTCCCTCCTCCTAACACGGGGGGCTGCAGCAGGGTCCCCGCTCTCCTTTCAGGCTGGGGAGGGGCTCCAGGGGCTCTTTTCCCCGGCTCCGGCCTATAAAAGTAGGGAGGGGCAGAGGAGCTGACCTGTTGCTCACAGGATGGGTGGGGGAAGGAGAGGGAGATTGAGCTCTGATTGGTTTCTCTGCAGATGGCCAATCAGAAGGCGGCTTCCCCCCTTCCTTTCCCCTCCCACTTGTCTGCGCTGCAGACTAAAATTTGCTATCTTAATGTCGCTTTGGGGAATGGAATGTGATGCATGCATAATATTTGAAAGGGGCCTCATCCCTGAAAGCAAAAGTACAGAATGTGATCCAGCTCCAACACTAATTAAAATACGAGAGAAGGGGTTTTTTTGTTCTCGCATGTAGTTTTTTTCAAAAAGTCCTGCCGCACACCTGTTCAGGCCTGATGGCACACCCTAATCCTCGTTTGGAAAATACACCACTCTAAGGAGTGCCTGGTGGTAGTGCAGCAGTAAAACAGTCTGTGATGATGGGATATGGAAAGGGCTACTGTAAACCATCAGAATTGATCCACAAAACCAGTAGGTTTTATTTTTAAAGCACAAAAGGTAAAGTTCATTAAGAGGTCACAGTGGAGGTTGGCAGGCTAAAAGTTTGAGCCAACAGCTGTATTGTGAGCAGGCGAGCAGTATTGTCTCTCATTTTCTTCCAGTTATGTGGTGAAGGGGGTAGGTGGTCACACAAATACCTAGATAGGGTCCTTGCGTTCTCTGTTCTTTGGTGGAGAAATGTACAAAATTCCTGCTCTCAAATGGACAGATATTTGTGAATTTCAAGACAGTGACTTTTGTTTTTCATGTTGTATTACTGTGTGAAACATACTTGAAATTGAAACTAAATGCTGTGAAAATTATTGGTTTTGAATGTACACCCTGCTGGAAGAGTGAATTTTGCTTTGGAGGAGGAAGGTGTTCCGGTGTCAGATTTAAAAACATAAATAAATCAGTAACTGCAGGAGACACACGTCAACTATGTAGGCCAAGTGCCTTTTGGCTACTGCTTTGAAGACATGGCTAACATCCTGTGGTATTCAAGTGGCTTTGGATCGATGCCAGGACACTTACTGCAAATTCAGGGAAGATTTGACATGTTTTAGTCTTAGAATGGAAAGACTGTGGCATGGCTTGGATTGTGCAGGGATGGGGTGAGCAGAACCACCATTGAATGCCGTTTTTTTAACTGCTCCTCTTTCTTCGGCACATGATGATCCCTATAAATCAAATGAGGACACAAACAAGGGATTCAGAATATTTGCAAACACCCAAGCAAGCAGTGAGGATAAGGGAATGTAGTTTCCAGAAATCTGCTGGAATCTGCTATTAATGAGAGTAAAAGTCAGTTACTGTACAATGAAGCAGTTTCTTCTTTCTTTACCTATTATGCTCAACTGGGGCAAGAATATCCCACTACAAGAATTACTTTTAATAAGGGGGTTGTTTTACTATAGGAATTTGGCATGAATGGAATCCCCCTACAGATTTTTTGCTTTTTTTCCCTTTTGGCAAACCTTATTTGATTCCTTATTCCTTTCATAGTGCAGAAATCACCGTAGCTACATATAGTTTACTCCATTGAGTATGGTTGCAGGAATGTGCACTATTCTGGCAATAGTGTGGTGCGTGGCAGTATATTAATGGTGTTAAGACCCACAAAAATTAAGACTTTTTACAAGAAAAAAATCCTGAAGTGAAACTGTGGAATTTTTTTAAAATTAAATTTTAAAATGTAGGATTATATGCTCCCTTTCATTTACACAGTGTGAAGAGCCACAGAACGCACAAATCCCATGGAGGGAGGGTCAGAGTGGGAAGCTCAGCTCTGCATGGTTGAGGATGTACAATTAGGGGGCAGATTTAGGGCAAAAGCCTAACTTGAACTCCATCAGAAGTTGAGGTCCCTTCCTCCCTCCCAAGTTATTTTTAGACCATGACTGGTGTGTGTGAACAAGAGTCAATGCTAGGGTGACCATATTTCCCAAAGGGAAAACTGGATGCCGTGTGGGGCTGGCCCAAGCCACTCGGCTGAGAGCCCACCCCCAGTGTGGAGCTGGCCCGAGTCACTTGCCTGAGCCGCTCCCCAAGCCCCATGTGCGGAGCCGGCCCAAGCTGCTCACCCAAGATCTGTCTACCCCCCATGCGAGGCTGGGGCTGGTGTCGCTGCTTGCTCAAGCCCTCCCTGCGTGCCTCCTGAACCCTCCCTCTCTCCCACATGGAGCTCCCCCACCGCATGTTCCTCCTCACTCCACTTCCTTGACAAAAGTGGGCATTTGTCCCGTTTCCTCTTGCCAACTGATCAAGTTGACAAGAACAAACGGGACAAATGCCCACTTTTGCCAGAAAAGTCTAGACGGCCAGGTCTTAAAAAAAAAAAAAAAAAAAAAAAAAAAAAAAAAAAAGGACTGTCCTGGCCAAAATGGGACGTATGGTCACCCTAGTCAATGCTGTAAATCAGAGGAGGGGACATGAGAGAGGCTAAGGCAGGGTATAGACGCATGGAAAGACTACAGGGCTAATCCCCATGCATGGCTATTGCAAGCCACTCCCTCGCCCAAATCTACACCACCGCAGGCTGTACCTCTCAGCACCCGTGAATTTGTTCTCCCTTTGGACACATTTTAAGATGAGGCCCCCTAATTCATGAGGCTTTTCTCCAATAGATTTTAACATTTCTGAAGTAGGTCAGATTATGCGTCTGAACTGTGGCCACTCTCACTCCTCAGGCTTCTCGCCCAGCCAGTCCTAGTCCCTGCCCCTCCCCGTTTCTCAGTCTCCATCTCGCCACCCCAGACTCATTGTCCTAGAGTGCTACTCGCTTCTGGTCTCATTGCCTAGCCAGTCCCAGTGTCTGCGCTCCTGGGTCCCAGTTTCCCTCAGCCAGCCTCCAGTCCCAGGCTCCTTGTTCCAGTTTCCCCTCTCCTCCACAAGCTCCTTGTCCCAGACTACTTCCCTCAACCCCCTCCAGTCTGGCTCTTGTCTCCTTAGCAATCAAATCAAGCAGCTTCCTCCTCCATAAGAACAGCCATGCTCGGTCAGACCAGTGATCCATTTTGCTCAGTGTCCAGTCTCTGACAGTGGCCAGTGCCAGGTGCTTCAGAAGGAATGAAGAGAACAGGGGAATTTTGAGTGATTCATCCCCGGTCATCCAGTCCCAGCTTCTGGCAATTGAAGGGTTAGGGAAAGCTGGAGCATGAGGTTGCATCCCTGACCACTGAGGCTAATAGCCATTGATGGACCAATCCTCCATGAACTTCTCATTCTTTTTTTTAACCCTGTTATACTTTTGGCCTTCACAACATCTGGCAACGAGTTCTACAGGTGGACTGTGCGTTGGGTGAAGAAGTCTTTCCTTTTGTTTGTTTTAAACCTGCTGCCTATTAATTTCATTGGGTGACCTCTGGTTCTTGTGTTATGTGAAGGGGTAAATAGCATTTCCTTATTCACTTTCTCCACACCAGTCATTATTTTATATTCCTCTGTCATGTCCCTCCTTAGTTGTCTCTTTTCCAAGCCAAACAGTCCCCGTCTTTTTAATCTCTCCTCATATGAAAGCTGTTCCATAATTCTAATAATTTTTGTTGCCCTTTTCTGTACCTTTTCCAGTTCTAATGTCTTTTTTGAGATGGGATGACCAGAACTGCACACAGTATTCAAGGTGTGGGCATATCATGGATTTATATCATGGCATTATGATATTTTGTTTTATTTCCTGTCCCTTTCCTAATGGTCCCTAACATTCTTTTAGCTTTTTTGACAGCTGCAGCACATTGAGCAGATGTTTTCAGAGGATTATCAAATGACTCCAAGATCTTTCTTGAGTGGTAACAGCTAATTTAGACCCCATCATTTTATATGTGTAGTTGGGATTATTTTTTCCAATGTGCATTATTTTGCACTTATCAACATTGAATTTCATCTGCCATTTTGTCACCCAGACACCCAGTTTTGTGAGATTCCCTTTGTAACTCTTCACAGGCAGCTTTGGATTTAACTGTCTTGAGTAATATTTTTATTGTCTGCAAAATTTGCGACCCTGCAGTTCACTTCCTTTTCCAGATCATTTATGAATATGTTGAACAGCATCGGTCCCAGTACAGATCCTTGGGGGACCCCGCTATTTACCTCTCTCCATTGTGAAAAGTGACTATTTCTACCCTTGGTTTCCTTTCTTTTAACCAGTTACTGTTATTTGCACACTGGCAGGGGTCATTGATAGCACAAGGGAAAGAGAGGCACTCTGCCCTCAATTTCAGTACCTGGGCTTGACTTCAGTCACAGGGAAAGTCCTGTTTGGACTGAGGCTGGGAGCATGCTCAGAGCAGACAGAGTTTTCAGGGAATTTAGCTGCAAAGCTCTAGGAAGTCTCAAGTGAGCATGTGCAAACTGCAATTTTTCAAAGGCTTACAACTTTGTCAGATTTGGTTGGATTATCATGGGGAAAGCAAAAGAGACATCCCTGACATGCAGGTCACTGCCTGCCAAGCTTCAACTCCCTGCTCCAAAGCATGGGGATGCCTGAGTTTCTCGACGAAAAAGTTACCAGTATTTAACACAGGTAAAACAACATATTTTCCCTATGTCTCTTTCTTGGAAACAGCTGAACAGTTTTATCTGAAATTTTTCAAAAAAAATTCAGCCTGAAGCAGATACCTGGTGTGGAAAATTTCAGCCCAAACAGTTATTTTGACAGAGTTACAAACAACTGAAAACAGGGTCTTAGAATGGGAAGTGTCAGGCAGTCTTAACAGGTAGCACTACCAGCCTCACCTGTAATAAGCTGTGGGGGGAGGAATCATACTTTTCACCCTGTATTGCTTGTTTCTTTTTTAAAAAGAAACTAGGCAGTTCAGTTTCAGATTTTGTTTTATAGTCATTTTTTGCCCTCACTACTGTCTGGCTCTCTTGTACTAGCAAAATGATGGTATTTGGATCCCAACACTGCAGGGGAATGTTCACATGCACAGAGTTGTCTTTCAGTGTGAATAATTCTAATGCAGCTTTGGAGTACAGTCTTATTTAAATGCAAAACATAATTTTTGTCTTAAATGAAATTGTCCTTTGGAAAACATGATGTAATTTTAAACTTTGCCTACTGGGACTATGAAGTTGCTGTTTACATTTCATTGTCAGCATTGCTTTTGATACTGATAGGGTGGCTCTTTAAAACCAGCTGACACATCCCAGTTGACTTTTAAGTATTTTAACTAAGTAGCAGTTGTCATAGGATTGTAAATGAGTAACATTCCTGAATTTTTCTGTATGTCATAGACTTGTTCTGTATCATAGTGAAAAATAAAATGGCGGAGATGCTTGGTCTGAACAACTTATTTTTAACACTGAAGTTTGTGAATCTATTTATTTTCATCCGTGTTTATGCAAAATAGAAGGTTGCATTTTCCCTAGTAGGATTATGCTGTGCAAAGCAGATATTAAGCTCCCATAACATACAAAAGGGCCTTTGTGTTCTCTCACATCTGTCTCTGCATAAACAGCTATGTTAACCCTTTAGGGCTGTTGTACAGAGTTCCTTTCTTTTATTGAAGTGACTGTCTCAGCAAGGACTGAAGTCTCTCCATTTAAAAAAAAAAAAAAAAAATCAAAATCAAATATGGTGGTGTTGGGTTGTGTAAACCTCCAAAAGAAACAATGAGTCTCTTTATGGAGGAGTCCCACAAGAAAGCATAGAGAATTCATGTTTTATTGCATTGCGTCTTACACAAATAGTCTAGTGGTAGGTTGGAAGAGCTTTCTTAAAGGCCATATTGTAAAGCAGCCTGGCATTTTATTTCATCGGCCATTCCTGCTGTCAGCCTTTCCATCAGACAGAGGTTTGAATTCTATGTTATTAGTGGAACTTGACATAAAAGTTCTTCTCACTGATGTAATTGCTTTTCTTCGCCTTCTCCAGAACCTGAACAATATCTGCTTGGTCAGGTGTTAGAGTAACCGTTCTCTGTGTGTTGCACTCTTTACTAAATAGTTTCTCTCTTTTAATGTAAAGTCGCTTTTCCACATGTTAGCCCATAATACAGACTTTTCCCTTTCGATACCTATATTTTGTGTTTATCTTAAATTAATTTGGAAGTTTAGAGTGCATGCATAGCGATGTGCACTCTGAATGCAGCTCCTATCATCCTTATTTCTTATTGTGGGACCAGGAGACTTTTCAATAATTGCATCAAAGGTCCATTAACTTCTTGTGTACGTTGTGGACTGCAATGAAGATTGGAGGATGAAAATTAATTCAGTGGTGCTGAGAATATTCCTAAAACCTTATGGGTGAAATCCTGGTCCCATTGAAATCAATTGCAAAATTCCCATTGGGTCTAGGATTTCACCATAGGTGGGGTTTGAAGACTCTCAGGGCTTGCTTGCATACATACAAACTTGCACAGATTTAATTAATCACTTTAATTAAACTAATGTAAACCTCTGAATGGACACCCTTATTTTGGGCTGAGTGTCGTATTTCACCTGTTCCCAATTGACTTAAGCAAAACTAAAAAAGCCACTTTTGTACAGAAATACGTGTGTCCCTATGGGCTTAACTATAGTATGTCTACACTGCAAAAAAAGGTGTGGACTAACCCGAGTTGAGACAACTTGGGTTAAAATAGCAGTTGAAGATACAGCAACTCAGCTTTTAACTTGGGTAAGCAGTTTGAGTACAACCCTGGCAGTCCTATATGCTTGAACTTGGGCTGCTAACCCAAGTTAAAAGCTGAGTTCTCTCCCCTTCACTGGTATTTTAACCCAAGGTAAGAACACACCTTTGTGCAGTGTAGTTATACCCTCTCTCTGTTTAAATTCACACCTCATGTTCTACCAGGGCAGCTTTCCCAGACAGACAAGGTCTCAGACGTCTACCAACAAAAGCAAGGAAATTTAGGAGTCCAGATGTCTTCTTGGATTTAACTCTGAGCAGCACAGTGTGGCAGCACAGTTGATAAATTCTTTGTAGGTAAAATCTGAGGCCTCAGGCTGCTCCCACTGCCTCCTGGGATTATGGAAGAGCTCATTGGCAAACCTAGAGCTGAGAAGCGCTGCTAGCGTGGCGCAATGCCTGCTTGGCTTCCCTTCTTAAAATGCCACCTCTCAAGCCACCCTTTGCCTCAGAGAACCCAGTTTGCAAGTTTCGCAGATTCTCCTACATATCAGTGAGTTTACAGTGGTAAGAAAACATCAGCTGGGAGCTATGTTGTGTTACGTGTATCAAATTATGTATTACACGGGTGGGTTATTAACTGGTAATATAGACTAACAGACTAGTGAATACCCACTTCGTCGGATGCATGTAGTGGAAATTTCCAGAGGCAGGCATTAATATCCCTGCCTCTGGAAATTTCCACTACATGCATCCGACGAAGTGGGTATTCACCCATGAAAGCTTATGCTCCAATACGTCTGTTAGTCTATAAGGACTGCCACAGGACTCTTTGCCACTTTTACAGATCCAGACTAATACGGCCACCCCTCTGATAATTGGTAATAGTTTAATGTTGCACTTGGGCGTTGAGGTTGATAAAAATGCCATACATCTTCATTAAGAAAAGGAGTACTTGTGGCACCTTAGAGACTAACCAATTTATTTGAGCATAAGCTTTCGTGAGCTACAGCTCACTTCATCGGATGCTGTAGCTCACGAAAGCTTATGCTCAAATACATTGGTTAGTCTCTAAGGTGCCACAAGTACTCCTTTTCTTTTTGCGAATACAGACTAACACGGCTGTTACTCTGAAACCTATCTTCATTAAGGAATTTCTTTAGACTCAGAGTTGGTACATATTGCTGGTATAGGGAGAAGTTGTGACTAGGGCACTCTGTCATGTTGGCAGAGGTTTTGCAAAACCTAAACTCAGTAGAAATGTTTCCATAGATCTCTAATTCCAATGAAAACATTTTTTATTTGGATTATTTGTTCCCCTGCAATGTTTCTAAACCAAACTTTGGAGCTTTGTGCTAGTGCATGAAAACCAGGTGAAACAAATTAATCCATTCTTGCTGACCAAATTGAGTGAAATACAAAAAGGAAAAAAAAAAAAACGTATTAATGGCAAGAAGTAAAACTGGATTTTAAAAATTCCTTTAATATGAATAATTGAAGAGGTTAGAAGACTTGTTGGAATTTATAGAATGATTTTTTTTAAAACCTGACATTCTTTTTGAAATTTGATCTTTGAATATTTATTAAAATTCAAACATGACATTTCACTGCATCTACCATGGGAAAGAATTGTACTGGTGAATTTTCTAGTGTTGGCACATGCTTATTTCTGTACAGAATACAATGAAATTCCACCTCAGTTTAAACCTTTACAGTAAGAGTTGAGAAATGTTTTATCCCTCTAGGATTTAAATGAATTTTACAATGAACAAATGCTTAAACTTTGGCAGAGTGAATGAATGTGTTCTTTGATAAGAGATAACAAAGGCCATAACTGAGACACTAAAGTGCACTTCGGGTCAGTGTGGTTCACTTACCCTTGTAAAAATCCCAAAGTGAACTTTATTTATTATAGTTCAGTCACATTAAACAAATAGGACTTTGGAACTAGGAATCTAAAGCACCATTCAGCGTTTTGGCTGCATGTTCATGAGAGCAGCATACTTAACCTTTTAATGAGAAGGAGGAGAAATGTATTTACTTTATGGACTGGAGTAGTGTCAGCTCTGGATAGGTAATCAATGGTGACCTGGACTTGATCTTTCAGACAAGAGAATCACTATCCTCAGCAGTTGCTTCACTCAGACAAGCTAACATGGTGGGGATTGGTGAGGAGTTTTTGTGCATCCAAGCACTATAAAGCTAGCAAACTGAGTTTCCTGATGCTGGCTGATACTGCAGAGTGTCACCCTGGAGAAGTCTGCAGAGGCATTGCTAGCTATCACTGCCCAGTGTATCTTTCTGTGGGCGCACGGAGCAAAGAATGCAGAAGTGGAATGAATTCTTCTGCAGGGAGCAGGGCAAAATGAGGAGTTCAAAGAAACTCAGGAAAAACAGAAATCAGCTGCCAGTTCTTTAAGTGAGGAGGAAGATATCTTGCAGTGATCCTTCCATTCATTTTCTCCCCCAGAACAGTGCCTGCGCTCCGATGCTACGGGTCCTGAGTCAGCGAAGCATGTGCTTAAATGTTTTGCTGAATGGAGGCCTTTGAAAGGAAAAGATGCTAAGTCTCTGATTAGCTATTTCCTGCCAACTACATCCTTTCAATGTGCAGTGGGACTATGTATTTGACTTGATTTGAGACTTAGCAGCACATTCAATTTCCTGTAGCTTATTTTCTACCGGAAACTGGTAGAAACTGGTAGAAAATTTACCCGTTGGTGTAAATCAACAAGTACCTTTAAAATACAATTTTGTAAATGGTTAATTTAGCAAAATTACAATATGAAAATATTTAAAGGTCATGTTTTTCCTCATGTACTGTAAACCATACTAATTGGTGTATTGTGTTCTAGTCCTACCTGGCATATCCTATAGAGAATCCCAAAGAGTCTTGTTAAGCAGTGTTTGTTTCAGATTTTACCAGTACAGGGACTAAACCATTTTAGCTCTTGCTGAAGCCCAGATACTTGCTGCCTCTGGTTATCTGTTGCCTCAGCAAATTTGAGTGGATTATTAACAAAATATAAAAGTGGTTGCATCATCTGAATCTTTGATGGGCACATGCCTGACTTCGGTGCAGAATTTGTGTGTAGTTGGGTACAAACAAAAGTCTTCCATAAATGAGTATCTTTAAAACAAGCTTTAAAAATCTTGCTCCAAATTTGAAAACAGTGTGGAATTTCAAACCCAGACAATATTCTAAACTTTCCTCCTTTCTCTTTAAATTCAGAACTGTTTAATAAAGCATGATGAGAATGGTTACTCGGCAGTGGTGGGAGACTTTGGTTTAGCTGAGAAAATCCCTGATTGCAGGTATGTGGATTCTTCAGTACTAATCCAAATGAAGAGTCAGTGTGCTGCAGTTCTGTGATCTATGGAACTGAATGCCTGAGGGTGGTTACATTTTGCTAGAACTCACAGAAAACAACCACTGATTTCAGTCTGAAGCTACAAGCTAGATGGAGACTTGGATAGTGGCACTTTTTCTTTCAGTGTTCCAATGATCAGAGAGCTCGCCCAGGCATTTCAATAGGTCTCCAAAGCAGGATAGATTTACTTTTATTTTTTTGTAAAGAACTCTGGGTGACTTATACTGAATGCTCACTTCACTGCTTCTTGGTTTCACAGCCAGTGTCCAAAAACATTAAAGTAGAGGCCTCTTTCACCTCTGGTCTAGTAGTTGAAATTCAGGGTTGTAACTATCTGATGGCTGTTTGGCCCATTGTGGAATGAGATGGTGATCTCCGTCCATTTGCGGAATGAACAGGTGACTGAATCTCACAAAACACGATCACAATTGGCAGCTGGCCTTTTTTTTTTTTTTTTTAACCATCCAGTATAGAGGCCAAGGATTTGATTAAGCTGTCGCCCCATCTGTATATAGTCCTGTGTGTTCAGGATTCTGGGACCATGGAATTTGTCAAAAAATTATGCCTCAGAATTTAAGCTCTAATTAAAAATAGCTTCTAGCCTATATGGCTGTAAGGAAAACATCAGGAACGTGAACAATATAGTATTGTCTTACTGAGACTGCAAACAGTCTAAAACAATAGTTCAGGGAGTTGTGAAACTCCCCATTCATCTCAATGGGATGCTGACTCAAACAGTTTTAAATGTCAACACTGTTAACTTTTTCTACTATTGATAAATTCAGCAATAAATCCTGAATTTATTTCTCAATCCTTCACTACCTCCGATTCCTTCAGATGCCAGAAGCCTGAGCAGTCTATTACCAAGTCACCAAAACTTCCAGCTTCCCTTTCTCTTACAAAGTTGGTGGTGCAGTGATGCATTTTCAGCACACGTTTTTGAGATACATTGGAAACCAAGAATGTAGGAATAGCCTAAAATAAATGTAACTTAGTATCAAAACAAATAACACAAGAGCTACTGTACTGATTGCATTATTCATTTTTAATTAAAACTTTAGTTTTCAAATTTGAACAGTGCAGCCATGTAATGTCCCATTTGCTGACCGCTGTGCCCTAGGGCTTAAGGGAGTGTGCCACAGAATGTAGATACCACTAACCTCAGAGACTGAGTTTTTAAAGGTGGTCCTTCAAAATCAGTGTTGCAGTAAGCTTGCACTGCTGCTGTATGTGTTCATGAACAAGACTGCAGTTTCTGAATGTATGGAGATATGGTAGATCAGATTAATACAAATTAAAATCACCTCTGATTGACTGCTTCTCTTAGGTTTTGCTCAGTGGAATTCACCAGATAACCCTACTTAGTGAATTTTTGAAAATTTTAAATAAAATTTGCAAGTCACTTTTCAAGGTTTTTGTTTCTATTTATTGTGTGGGCCTCAGACCAGACTGACTTCTTTCAAAATGGTGAGCAGAATCTTTCTAAATCTTTACAGCCTGTCATCACATTGTCAGGGATAAGACTTCCTGGGTGGAATAACTTTCAGAACTGCTCACAGAGAGACCTCCAGTCACATAACACAAGAAAAAAGTCTTTCCCTCCTTGAAAATGTACTTGAAAATAAAGATCTCTGTCAGCCCCTGCACAGATCAGGGGACCTACTCTGCTAACAGCTTGGATGCTGAGGGTCCAAAGACTGATGGCTATAGAGTCTAGAGCTATTGAGGGGGCTTACAGAAAATGAAATGAAATAAATGTTGTTTCAGCAAATTGTAACAGCCTGCTCCTTCATATACTGTCCCGGGACTCTCAGGACCTTTCTATGTACAAAAGAGTAGAATCCAACATGAATTATATGGAAACCACTCATACTGTCTTTTCTATGCTGAAAAGCTGCTCATGAAATGTTTTAACCTTTTTCTCTCTCTCCCCCATCCTCCTTGAATGTGGAAAGTGAAAAGCTTCCAGTGGTAGGCTCGCCCTTCTGGATGGCACCTGAAGTTCTCAGAGATGAGCCTTATAATGAAAAGGTGGGTATGTTTTTAAATGGAGCGTGGTTATCGGATATTTCTTTTCAGTGCAGCCTTGGAGGTTTGGGAATGTCAAGAGCTTTAAAGTTGTCTTGCCACTGTGACTTAGTGTTTCCTTAGAGTTTGTCGTAAAGGATTCTGAAAAAAGAATGTTTTCTGCACTTGAAGCGAGGGTACCAATTCTGACTACAGCTCAGTAGAAACCTAGATAGAATTAAGTGGTCCTTGTGGACTTATACAGTTATTTTTTAATTGAAAAATAAAAGATCCACATTTTAGGGTAGAAATTCTACATTTGACATGCCCAGATAAAAGCTGCTAGGGAAAATGCTTGTAAGTTCCTTTCTTTTGAGGCATTGGGAAATAGCTCTGTCAGAGGAGAGCAGTGGAGAAGAGGGAGGTGACTGGGACCTAGAAAACAATATTTTCAGTCAAGCTCTGCTTAACACAGCTTTGTCCACTTGACATCCCAGAGAAGCTTGCTAGCTGTTAGCTGATTTCCCTCCTGTGAGCGCCACTCTCTGGGGTAAAGTCCACACTCTGCCAGCATTCAGCGCCAGTGTGCCTTGTGTCCTCCACCTTTAGTTTGCAGAACTGAAGCAGCTGCACAGACATTAGCACATCAAAGCATTATCAAAGTTCCATCTATTTAACTTGTGTTTGGGTGTTTTATTTCTAATTTAGGTCATGTCTATACATACAGCGGTGCAGCTGCGCTGATAGAGCTGCAGCACATCTGGTGAAGATGCTCTATGCCAACAGGAAAGAGCTCTCCCATCGTCCTAAAAAACCACCTCAGTGAGCAGCTGAAGCTATGTGTTGGTGGGAGAAGTTCTCCCACTGACATAGAACCTGTGCACATGAGCGCGTTTGTCACTGTAACTTGCGTCACTCAGGGGGGTGGAATATTCCCACCGCTGAGTGACATGAGTTTTGCCGACATAAGCGGTAGTGTCAGCATAGCCCGAGAATGCCACTTTACCCAATCTCCTTGGGGCATAAAGGTCTAAAGGAGAAGCAATTGTAAGTTAGCTTTCCCACCAGTGCAGCTGCGCTGCTGAAGCCCTTGGAGAAGAGGCTACCTACACAAACAGGAGACCTGCTCCATCGGCAGAGGTACTCCACCTCCCTGAGAGGTGGTAGCTGTGTCGAGAGCAGAAGCCCTCTTGTTGACATAGCACAGTCTACACCGGGGGTTAGGCTGGCATAGTTACGTCACTCAGGGATGTGGATTGCCACACCCCTGAGCGATGTAGTTATACCGACATACATTTGTAGTGTAGACCAGGGCAGGGCTAAGTGTTACGTAAGTATGCCTTGATCCCTGAGGGGGACACCCTCTTACTGCTCTGTAGACCTGGCTTCCATGTTTGCTCAGGTTTAATAACTTGGGCAAATGCCAGATGGCAAGAATCTGTGAAACTCTGACTCCCTGAGAGCAAGTGATAAATGAGTCTGTCTTGTGACTGAACACTGCGTCGGGAAAGGGGAGCAGGATTTCATTTGTCTTTACGCTGCCAGCGCAGCAGTGTCTGAAGTAAAATTTAACACTCCATTGCAGGAATTTTATTCTAACCGCACTGTGAGCATGTTTCCACTCAATGAAAATGTGGGAAATGTTACTGTCAGGTGTTCGTCATGGGGCTCTGGGGGTGGATGGCTGCTCTGGACAGCCTTTGAAAATCACCCTGTGGTCAGGAGAAACCCAGTGGCAGATAAGAAGGCTGAGTGTTCATAAATAAGTTATGTGGTTATTTTTTCCTCTCTCAGGCGGATGTGTTCTCCTATGGTATAATTCTCTGTGAGATTATAGCCAGGATACAGGCAGATCCTGACTATCTCCCTCGCACAGAGGTAAGTGGTGAGCATGTATAAGGGCTGTGGGAGGTGGGGAGTGCTCATGAGTGATGCTTGGTCATTAATAATTGCAGCACGGCTGCCAAAGACATGACGAATGGCTGTTACCGTTAAGGGGGCCTCTGACAAAGCATCTGTCCTTTGGCAGAGCTTCTTGCAGAGAATGACACTGAGACCACATTTTTAGCACAGGGTTACTCAACCTTCCTCCAACTGAAGATTGCATTGGAAACTTGCCAGGAGGCCAAGAGCTGCACCTAATTGGCATAACATGGAACAGATTGCAGCCACCTTCCTGTTTCATAAAGAGGGGCAGCTTGAAGAGGCTGCTAGTTTCAGCAAGCAGCGCTCCATTATGGATCAAGATGGAATGCTGCGTGCTGGGACCAGCATTCTCTGTGGGCCACTCCTCTTTATTAAACAAGTAAGTGGCTATGGGACACATTTTGACCCAGCCCTATTTTAGTTTATACTGTATTAAGCACCATGAACCTGATCCAGAATCTTTTGAAGTCAGTGCAAATGCTCCCATTGACTTCAGTTCCTCCAGGGCAGATTGGAAGAGGTCCTGGAGGTTTTTCGCCTTCCTCTGTAGCATGGGGCATGGGTCACTTGCTGGAGGATTCTCTGCTCCTTGAAGTCTTTAAACCACGATTTGAGGACTTCAATAGCTCAGACATAGGTGAGAGGTTTTTCGCAGGAGTGGGTGGGTGAGATTCTGTGGCCTGCCTTGTGCAGGAGGTCAGACTAAATGATCATAATGGTCCCTTCTGACCTTAATATCTATGATTCTAGGTCAGGCCCCATCTGTTGAGTAGTTTTTGGTCTTCTTTGGGCTGATGTGAAATCCCCTCCCCCTTCTCCAGTTCAAAAAATTTACAACTGCTCAGGATTTAAGCTGTTGTGAAGCAGGTGTTTTCCTTTCTTCCATCTCCCTTCAGAAGGGGACACCTTGAGGGACCTGATGATTTTGCAACTAGTCCCAATGCAAAATATTGCAAAGTTGACCATTTCATCAGTTGGCTGTGATGAAAATGTAAAGTTTCCGGTTTCGTCACAGACTAACTATGCAGTTCATTTACACAGTTTGAACTAATGATGGGCAAACGTAATAATACAGGATAGAGCTCCCAGAACCACATGAACAACGTTGTATGTGAAAATCTCCTTTGTATTAATTAGTCTACAAACTGTGTAATGTTCTCTCCACTGATGTGATCAGTGGCATAGCAGCATGTGCCATAAAATCACCTTGAATAATAAAATGTACTACAAAGCTCTCAAAGGTAGGACCAAATCTGAAAAGTAGTGCTTTTAATTTTATATATTGCCTCACTGGAGCTGGACCAAGCCAATAACCTTAACTTTTTAAACCCATAGACATGATTCAAAACATTTTAAACATGGTGAATTCCCTTCCCTGATCAGCTGTCAGGTTTTGGCAGTTGTTCCTGTCTCTCATTCACTCTACCTGCATGGTGTTCCCCCTCCAGACTTTCCCTGTCTCTAGAGGCTTCCTGTTCTTCCTTTTCTGCACTTTGATTCATGGCCTGTTAAGTTTTACTGTTCATTTTTGTCCCTTTTCGGTCTCATATCTGGTTTCCATGTCCTATTGTCTTTATTGCTCTTGCAGCTGCTGTTTTTCTTCTCCTTCTATATCCCTTCTTACCTTTCAGTTTATTTCCTCTTATCTCTCCATTCTCTGCCCACAACTTTCATTCTCCCGCTCCCCCTTTCTTCCTGTCTTATTTTTCTTGCCAGTAACAGACGCTGATTAGTCAGTGGCATGTGTTCAGATCACTGTCAAAGGGCAGTCTTCTGGATCCCTAGAGTTTTCACTGGATGTTGAAGGATCCGTTAAGTCTCATTTTAATATTCATTGAAACCATTCAATCAGTCCCAAATGAAACATGGTGTGACATTCCCGAGGGTACAATCTGGACAGCTGTGTCCCCTCTAATCTCCAATCTGGGGTGTCTTTTACATGGCTTTACTGTAAGAACAACCACTTCTGGTCCTGCTCTCACACAGCATCTAGCATGCAAAATCACTCCCAGCTGAATTGTATGAGTGTTCAAGCTAACCACTCATGAATTACATTACAGGGTAACACCAGTAAATTCCCAGTCCCAGACTTGTCCCCAGAAATGTGCGTGTTGTACTGGCTAGCTCTTTTCTTCTGTGCAGTACAAGCTCATAGAAAGTCCATTTCAGTAATAGAAGATGATATGCAAAATCTTGTTATCCCACATGGAGGTTCCCAAACACTTCAATCCAAACATTGGTTTAGATAAAAGAAGTTTACTAACTACAGAAAGAGAGATTTTAAGTCATTACAAGTAATGAGGCATAAAAGTTAGTATTGGTTACAAAGAAAATAAAAGATAATATGCAAACTAATAACTAATTTAGCTATAAGAAAAGGAGTACTTATGAAGTGAGCTGTAGCTCACGAAAGCTTATGCTGAAATAAATTGGTTAGTCTCTAAGGTGCCACAAGTACTCCTTTTCTTTTTGCAAATACAGACTAACACGGCTGTTACTCTGAAACCTGTAATTTAGCTATCTAAATGTATTCAAAGCAAAGGCTTTTCTCACCTCATGCTTTTTGCAGTCTTCACTGACTGAAAGCTTCCCAGCCAGGACTCCTCCCCCAGTTCTGTTTCTTCGGTCGTTGTTGCTTCCATGAGCAGAGAGAGAGGAATGGAGAAGAGAGGTGTTGTGTGTCCTCTATTCTTATATCTTTCTCTCCTCTTTGAGGAATACCTCCAGCTGGGGTACAGGCGACAGCCAGTCTGTCACACAGGAGCCCCCAGCTGTTTCATTGCCAAAATGTAAATTTCTCATTCATACCCTTCTTCCTGCCAAAGAATGGTCATTTTCCCAGGTAACAGACTATTTGATTATTCTGACACCTGGCTGAGGTGCTGACTAGCCTTTTGTCTCCAAGGAATTGCTTTGAGCTGCTTTTCAAACCTTGGAACATGTCACTAAAATGATATACAGTAAAATCTTATAACTTTACATACAATGCTGCTACACTAATTTTACAATAACAATAATGTTCAGTGGGTTATGAGTTTTCAAATGATACCTCACAAAGCATACTTTGTACAAAATTTATCGTAGTCTTGTAAAAGTGGTGATCATACATGCACAGTCTGTCACACATGGGTCCCTTCATAATTGCGTCCTGCTTTGAATAGCTGTAAACTAAAATAATAGATACACATTGGAATTGTGCAGAAATCTGGAACTAGAAGGTAATGAATTATGACCTGGTTCAGGAAGAGTGATGGCTTTGAAGTCAAATCGTTCTCCTGAAAGCCTCTTCTAGCAGATAATCCCCATGGGAAATTCAGTCTGCCCATTGCAGTGCACGAAGTTTTCTCACACATACTCATTTCCCTGTGGCTGCTCGCAGAGGTGGTGTTAATGGTTATTCCTGATCACTGTATGTAGCAACCTTTGAAATGAAGATGGTTGGGGAAATAGAGGGGAAATATACATCAGGACCACTCTTTGTTCTGTTTGTGCAGAATTTTGGATTAGATTATGATGCCTTTCAGCACATGGTGGGAGATTGTCCACCTGACTTCCTCCAGATGACCTTCAACTGCTGTAATGTGAGTACTCTGCTCAAAGGGGAAGAGCCAAAACCAGTGCCCTCCAAAATGCAGAACTACAGTTTGTTTTAAACAAGCAAACAAACAAACTAATGCTTACCCAGCTTCCTGAGCCAGTGGGACTGGTATGCAGAGCAACCTCTAGCAGACTGCCCCTGTGTGCTCTGGTCAAAACCAGTTGTGTTTTACTAGCATTACTAGGGTAGTGGACCCCTTAGAATCCAGCCACCACAGTGCGTAGACACACTGATTTATTAGAAATAATTCTCTGTTGTCTTTCTATAAAGAAGGCAGGAAAGAAGCTTGAAGAATCACTGAAATCTCCTAATATTTCTTTGTAGCCTCTTGTGGGAAGAGAGTAGATGACAAAATCCTGATTAGAGCAATTCTCTGAATGAATGAATTTAGGAGGACTGTGTGGAGTGGAGCAATGTGCAATAAGCTTTCAGCAGCCATTGGCGTAAAACTGTAACGATACTTAGCTGTGAGGTAGCACTTTACATTTTCAAAGCACCGAAGAGACACTGACTGATGCTTAGGTTCCACTCTCGTTTTTACAGCTAGCAAAACTAAAGCACAGAGAGATGAAGGGCCAAATTTTCAAAAGTGACCGTTTAATACTTCTTTAATGTCCCTATGAGTGTTCTGTGTCAGGATGTGCACGCCCATGCGCTCTTAATTGGAGATTTTGTCAGCAATGTCTGCAGGTCCATGCCTGCACCCCAGAGACCTTTGTGATCTGATCTGAGGGTGTATAGGAAGGGAGTGGACCTGCCACCACTCCGGTTCCTTTTCAATCACCTGCATCTTGAGACAGAGCCTTGCGGTGTCCTTAGCTAGCTATGCAGCACGCTACCGCTCTCAGTGAATCTTGTCTTTCCTTTGGTATTTTCTTTGTTTATAGTTATTTAACAGTTTGTGCTTTTATGACAGGGGTGTGTTCCCCTTCCCCTCTTCACTTGCCTGATCTGGGCCTGGTTTTCCCCCCCCCCCCCCCCCTCGGGCCTTGATCTGTGGGCTTGAGTACAGGTGATGCTAAGACCCGAAGCTTCAAACCCTGCCAGACCTGCTACAGGTCTCTTCCATTCAAGGGCCTCAGGTTGTTTAGTGACATCACAGACTGGTCCCTTTGTTCTTTTTTGGGCACCTGAACACCTGTGACAAGCGAAAATACCATGGATTGCAGACAACTCAATGGTCTCACCAAATCCAGTACCGGCCCATAGGACCAACTGAACCCCGCGGAAGAAACCCAGGTTCACTAAGAAAGGGCTGTCTTTTGGAGTGACCTCACAGTCGGCAACACCCTGAAAACAACTGTTTTGACCATTGGTCAAGGGTCACAAACTCTCCCACTGCAGATCCTGTGCTGCACCTATCCCCCCTCCACCTTTACAGGGATCGTCTTTCCCATTTTCTCTCTTTCTGGAAGCGCATCACCTTAGACAGATGGATCCTGGAGGTGAGTTCTACTGGTTACTTCATCCAGTTCAGCTTCTTTCTGACCTCCCTCCTCACCCCCCAGGACCTCTTCAGGGACCCTTTTCACAAGGGTCTCTTGAGGCAGGAGGTACAATCCCTCCCAATGCTAAGGGCAATCAAAACTTTTCCACTAGGCTTCATCAGAAAAGAGTTCTAATCTTTGTACTTCCTGGTCCCAAGGTAAAATGGAGGGTGGAAACCAATTCTGGACCCAGGACTTGGAACCCCCTTGTCTGCTCTCAGTGATTCAGATTGGTAACCCCAGCAGTGATAATTCCCTCTCTGGACCTAGGAGATTGGTTTGTCTCCCTTGATCTTCAGAATACTTATTGTCATATTGTCACACACTTCTCGCCCAGACGTGTGACTTTTCATGGTTGGCAGGGACCACTACCAGTATAGTATCCTACTCTTCGGCCTTTCCACTGCCCCAGGGATCTTTGTTCTTGGCTGCTGCAGCCCATCTTCTCCACATGAGAATAATAATCTTTCCCCACCTGGATGACTGGCTCCGGAAAGGTTGCTCATTTCTCAAGATACAGCCAACAGCAGTATGGCCCTGTTTCTGTTCCACTTACTGGGCTTCCTTCTCGACACAGAAGAGTCTACCCTTACACCCACTCGTCAAATAGACTTCATCAGGGCCACTCTGATCTTCCACCACTGCCAGAGCATACTTGCCCAAAGACAAGATTTGCCACAACGTCCACCCTTATTTCAACAATACCACAGAGCCTGCAAACTACAGAAAGGACTAGCCTGCAAGTCCTGGGCCGCATAGCAGCCTGTACGTTTGGGATAGCCTTAGCAAGACTACACTCTCGGTGCCTTCAGGCCTGGCTGAGAAGCGTCACTGCCCCAACAAGCACAGTCTAGCCAAGTGGGTGCCTGTGCTTCAGAGGGGCCTTGATTCTCTAAATTGGTGGAAAGACCCAAAAAAGGTGTTTGTGGGAGTTCCATTTTTTCAGCTTCTGCCCACAAGGATCATCACTACAGACTCCTCCTTGATAGACTGGGGTGCACACTCCCAAAACTTCACAGCTCAGAGCAAATGGACCCCTCGGGTGGCGATACTTCATATCGACATATTAGAGCTCAGAGCTGTTTGTTACACTTGCCAGCACTTCCTAACCCACATCTGGGGCCACCTGATCAGAATATTGCTGGACAATAGAGCAGCAGTGTATTATATCAATTGACAAGGAGAATCATGGTTCCAGTCTTTATGCACTAAATCAATAAAACTATGGAACTGGTGCCTAGCACACCACATATGGATCTCAACAGTTTATATACCAGGAGCACAGAACACAATGGTGGGTTTCCTTATTGACCATGAGTGGGAGCTGAACAACAAGGTATTCTCAGAGATGTCTTACCTAGGGTCATCCAGAGAGAATCTCTTTTCGTGTCACCATCCAGTGCAAAGTGCAAACAAGGGGAGTGTTTCCACAACTTGACTCTAGTCATCCCTTGGCCTGGCATATTGCTATATGCTTATCCCATGATGCCTTTCCTGCTCAAGGCCCTAAACAAATTAAACCAGAAAAATGAGTAACCTGTCTCCACTATGACAGTGCTAAGAGGATGGTGTGGTTCCCAGAGCTGATTCGTATATGTCTGTCTGTAATCCCTTCTCCACCTTCCCCGACAGCAAATCTCCTCGTCCAGGAGTCGGGACCCACCCCCACCTCTCAGCACTTCACCTCAAGCCATGGCTACTAGATGACTCTGTGCTATAGAACAAGTCTTCTCCCCAGAGCCACAGACAGTGTTGCTTAATGATAGAAAACCTTTGACAAGACAAACTTACCTCCAGAAGTGGAAACGCTTCCAGACTTTGTGCAGCCAGCAGTCTATATCTCTGCTCAAGTCCTGACACTCATTCTGGATTACCTGCTGAATTTAAAAACCAAGGCTTATTGCTGAGCTCCATTAAGGTTCACCTAGCTGCCATCACAACTTTTCACCACTTCCCCCATCAAGGGGTTTTCAGTCTTCACGGAGCTGATCACTGCAAGGTTTATCAAAGGCCTGTTCAACCTCTTTTGTCCTGTCAACTTAGTCCTCCATGCACTGATGAAACCCCCATTTGAACCTGTGCGGGAACTGTTCCCTCCTTCATTTGTCCCGTAAAACCTCGTTCTTCACAGGGGAGGGATAGCTCAGTGGTATGAGCTTTGGCCTGCTAAACCCAGGGTTGTGAGTTCAATCCTTGAGGGGGCCATTTAGGGATCTGGAGCAAAAATTGGGGATTGGTCCTGCTTTGAGCAGAGGGTTGGACTAGATGACCTCCTGAGGTCCCTTCCAACCCTGATATTCTATGATTCTGTCCCCTTAGCCAGGAGAGAGGGGAGCTTGGAGCCTTAATGGGTGACCCACTAGTGGTCTCTTGTGGTAAGGTGACCCTTCACCCACACCTTCACTTCTTACCTAAAAGTTCTTCCGAATTCCACGTTAATCAGGAGATTCACATACTGGCGTTTTTAAGAAATGTGCCTCCATACACTGGACGAAAACAGAGCTCTTGGCTTTTATCTAGACAGAACTAGGCCCTTTAGAGATTCACCTAGGCTTCCATCTCAGTCCTAGAAGGAATGAAAGGACAGGCGATTTTCACCCAAAGACTGTCCAAATGCGTTGCAGGATGCATCTTAGTTATGAAGCTGGGGGGCGGGGTGGGTTTGTGTCCCCAGCCCCATACTTGTTCTACCAGGACTCAATCTACATCTGTAGCCCTACTGAAAAACATATCTGTCTCACACATCTGCAGGGCAGCTACCTGGTATTTGGTGCACGTGTGTTCCCACCTCTGTGCTCTTGTGCCTTCTTCCAGAGCTGACACAGCTTTCGGGGACACTGCTACACAGTCCCTACTGAATCCATCTCCTTGGCACCCTCCTTTGTCACTGAGGTACTGCTCAGGAATCTCCTGATGCGGAGCATCCATAGGGACACTACTCGAAGAAGAAGTTACTTATCTTGTACAGTAACTGGAGTGCTTTGAGATGTGCATCCTTATGGGTGCTGCACTACCCACCCTCTGCCTTGGAGTCTTTCATTGGATTTTCATGGTTGAGAAGGATCTAGAGTGGCAGCAGGTCTGGCCCTTCCCTACATACATAAGGCTACTCAAGGGTGTCTAGGAAGCAGGTGCAGACCCACAGACTGCTGATGAATATCTCTGATCGAGAGTGCCCAGGGTGCCTACGTTCTGACATGGAGCACACCTAGGGGGACACATCTTGAACTCCATTTACTGTACAAGGTAAGTAACCTGCCCTTGTGGCTGTCTCTCTTACTAGGTGGCCAGCTTACAGTATCTTTTAGGCACGATTTTGAGGTACCTGAGCACCTGAATAAATTCATTTGGAAATGTGGGTGCTCCCAATGAGTTCAGTTGGATGTGGGCCCTCTGCTGCTTTGATAATCAGATCCAACAGCGTCAAGCTACACACCCAAACTTAGAGGCCCTTCTGGAAATGTTGGCCTTCAGCAAGCTATTTTAGGACAAAGAGCAAGTTAGTGCCAGAGCCAAAAGCAGCCTGGTCTAGAGGAATTGGCATGGGGGAAGGGAGTCAGGAATACTCAGGTTCTGCTCTTGATGCTGCTAGTGACTTTGCCCTATGACCACGAGCAAGTCACTACACCTCTCTGCCTTGGTTTCTCCATTAATTCAGTGAAGAGAACACTTCATGGGGTGTTGTGAGGATCGATTAATGTTTATTCAGTGCTTTGAACATTTGAAGTATTCTATATAGTGAGTGCTAAATAGCTTTATTAGAGCTAGGGTTAAAATGTGAGAGTTCCCAAGGCCAGGCTTAAGTCAGTTAGACCATGGGGCATGATTAAAATCAGCTTCCCAGCACTAGATGGAATTCTTAGTGGGTGAAGCTTTTCTCTGAGAGGGGAAATGACTTTTATATTCTCAAATAAGAATTAGCTTTATTTACGGAGGGAGAATTGTTACTTATCAGCTACCACCAAATGCGCTCCCCAATTAAACATTCCTTCCCTGAGTGTGACTGTGGGCCCAAAAGCAGCACCAGGAAATACATTGAAACAAATGGCCTATGGATTTAAACATTAACAAAATTCCTTTCACTGTAGGGCATGTTGTAATACATTCAACAAATATACTTGGTGAAAAGGAACCCCGATAAGGTTTCCTTGTATCTTTACACACTTTGTGCTTTGCTAGTAAGCGATCTTGCTAGTATGTGAGCTATATCTCAAGGTCTGCACTGAGGGTGGAAGCAATCATATGTCATGTTCTTATTATTTCAAAAGTCAGCAAACAGTAATGGAAACTGTATAGCTCAGCGTAATTAGCTGCACCATAAATATGCAGAGACATGGTGTTTCCTGCAGCAAGTGACAACATTTAAGGCTCTAGGGAGAGCAGTAAACACAGAAATACAACTTTAGTGCATAAAAAAACTTCTGTAATTCACTGTTATGGTTGAATTTAAACATGGCCAAGCCAGGAAATCCAAAATCAAAGTCCCCACTGCAGCTATAAGTCACACTGCATGCAGACTTACAAATGAAACCATGTGTGTTCATTCAAAAAGTTCCATGGGTATAAGGTGGGCTGTGGGATCTATAGTCTTGAGGGCTGAATCCTCAGCTGCACCAGAGCAGATTTAGAGCAGCTGAGGAGGGAAGAGGCAAAGGTGGCTCTAAGTTACCTTTCTGCTGCCTCTACCCCTCACAGATCCTGGCCTAAGAGCTGTTCTGATTTCTTACAGCTTGCGGTGGGCCCCAGGGTCCATTACATGGATAAGGATTGCCAAAGCAGTGTGCTCTGGCGCCACCCCTTCCCACTCTCTGTGGCATGGGGAGAGCACAGAGCTGGCTATGCTGGCTTCACGCCACCCAGATATTCTCCTATGTCAGAAATACCCATCTGCCCTTTTGTGCCATTTAAAGCAACCAGAATGGGGCTGAGGGTTTGGTCATATATTCTTTATTGTTGTCTGTCTGAATTCTCAGCCATAATGTTGCATCCCTGGCCAGTGATTTTAGTTTTCCTCAGTCGGTTCCATCTCCTAGGAACTGCAGGGCAGCTTCAGGGAAGCCTCTGAAAGCCTTTTACAAAGCATTGCTGCCTCCTGAGCATTGCGTTGTGGGTGGGATCTGTCTGAGGCTATCTGTACTGCAAGGACTCTGATTTCGGAGTCAGGAATTTCTTCTCTGTTTGCTTCTAGCTGATGGTCTTCCTTGTGTTTCTAGCTTTGTATTTAAGTTAATTTTTATCTGCGGAATTAAACCTTTTTACATAGAGCAGCTTAACGTACAACGTGTGTTAAGGCCCTGTATCTAGTAGGCAACCCCTGTCTTGAGTAGCCATTGAAAGGGTCACCATGGTTTCCCATACAGTTCGTTTTAACCTTTCCTAGAGACCTATTTCTACTTGGCAACAGATTTTCGCTGGCTCAGTGGTGGTCCTGTAAGATGCTGTTCACAGCATATTGGCTTTATCTACCTATATACAGTCTCGCTTCTTGTCTGCTGCAGGAATTCTGTAGTAGAGATCCAGGACCAACACACTGGGCATTATGTGGAAAGAACAAGGGCAAAGTGGAAAGCAATAATATTTAAAGGTGTCAGATTCTTGTCTAATGAGCTAGGCTGTCTGGGCAGCTTTTCATAACAGCCACTAGTAGTTCAAGGAAAAATTTAAAAACTTTTTAAATAGTGACATGCCTATGTAGGAACAAACAGCTCTGAGTATAATTTGCACTGATCCAGGCATCCTTTGAAAATGGATGGCTATGTAATCCTTCAGAAGTTACTGCGATCCAGAAATGAGATCCTTGCACTATGAACTCCCCAATACAAATAGGAACGTTGCACTCCCCCTTAGGGAGTTTAATTAGGCTCCAGATCGTGTCCACTACATCGGAAGCCTGAGGCTTGACAGTTAATTGTGAAGTCTTCTTTGTAATTGTAAATCAGCTCGGCTAAGATTTACTAATGGACATAGGCTGTGATACGGACTTGCTGTTTCCCCCCCACTTACGGTCACAAAGTTTGCACTGGGCATGGAATTATGTTCCATTTTCTAAACCCCCGCCCTCCCCCTCCAATAATCTGAATTTACTAAATTCCTGAAAACTGTCCCTTCATCTACACAGCTCTGTAGATAGGATGGCTTGGAGGAGACTACTTGATTTATTTGGCTTTTGCATACATTCACAGATGGACCCAAAATTACGTCCTTCATTTGCCGACATCGTCAAAACGCTGGAGGAGATTTTAAACCGCCTGAGAAATGAGGAGTCTGAAAGAGAAAGGAAGTTGCTGAATCTGGACGGCCCAGAGAGAAAACCTATCTCGATTTCCAAAGGTGTGAGCGAGGGGGGTACATTTCTGCAAAGGCTGTTAGAGATGACTGTAGTGAAGATAAAGTGCTTCATGTCACAAGGGACAGTTCCTTCTTACCCACTTCCTGCAAAAAATGTAAAAACAGAGAAGTAAGATTTAAGACTTTTTTTTATTTTCTCCCAGTTCCTTCAATGAGCTCCATCTTGAGCAGTGTGCTGGAAAACACTTGCTGCTGTATCTGATCATAAAGGGAATATAGAAGCTCCTGCTCTGAGACGGACTGATAGTCTATCCAACAATGTCTGTCTGTCGCTCAGGTATTTCAAGCACCTGACAAGAAAGTGCTGATATGGCCCACAGAGAGGAAGATGCTACCCCTGACAGGCACTCTTAATCACAGTGACCTCTATATCTCCTGCCACAGTACCACACATTCCTTACAGACCATGTTCCATAGAGAACGACTTCAGACAAAAGTTATTGGCCCTTCTTGTACATTTCCTTCCTTCTGTAAAGCCGGATGCCTTAGTACCACGGGTCAAACTGTGCACAGGCCTCTGAGGGAAAGGGCATTTTTTAGATACCTCTATAACCAATCAAAAAGCTGTAACTCCTGCTATTGCAGTTTTAAGCTCTCAAATCTTGCAAGTAGCCAGAGCTACAAATAATTGTTGCCTCCCCTTGTAAAGCAGTGATGGGGTTCCAGGGACTCTCAAGTTGCTGAAGGGTGTCGGATGGCAGAATTAATCCTAGCAGAATTGAATTTGGAGGTAGACAGTGGTGCGTGATAAATGCAATTTTTCATGTCTTGTCAGTGTGACACATGGCTTATCCCCACCACACCCTGGTATAAACAGAGTACTCTGGTGTATGTACACGTAGCATTTGTGCAGTGCTTTGGGATCCTTCCGGAAAAAGGGCACAATAGATACAAGATTTGTATCCCTTGCCCAGAAATGCTGTGAGCGCTGGAGAAAAGACTATAACTGAAACCCAGTGGGGAATGTTTGGTGGCCTGGAGTGCCTTCCTGTGCAGTGTCACAGTGCCACCTAGTGTGTGTGGAGGGATAGAACCGCTTGCTGCAGGATAGTGAGAAGTCTGACTAGTTTGCTGCTTTTATAAAGAGTTGTCTTTTGGGGTCGAAACCCCAGCTAAAAAGCAAGAAGTTCTATACTGCAAACAGTGAGAAACAAGAGGGTGTGCCCCAGTGGGGTGCTGGCGAGGGGAAAAGCCTGTGCCATGGGAAGCTCCCCTTCTTACGCTGACTCTTTCTTCCTCCCTCTTTCCCCAGCAGCTCTCAGGTTCCCATAGTGATGGGGAGAGGTTACACAGTAGTCTTTAAAAAAAAAAAAAAAAAAAAGTAAAGTAGGACTTGTGGCACCTTAGAGACTAACAAATTTATTTGAGCATAAGCTTTCATGAGCTACAGCTCACTTCATCGGATGCATTCAGTGGAAAATACAGTGGGGAGATTTATATACATAGAGAACATGAAACAATGGGTGTTACCATACACACTGTAATGAGAGTGATCACTTAAGGTGAGCTATTACCAGCAGGAGAGTGGGGGGGGGGAGGGACCTTTTGTAGTGATGATCAAGGTGGGCCATTTCCAGCAGTTGACAAGAACATCTGGGGGTGGGGCGGGGGGGAATAAACAAGGGGAAATAGTTTTACTTTGTGTAATGAGCCATCCACTCCCAGTCTCTATTCAAGCCTAAGTAAATTGTATCCAGTTTGCAAATTAATTCGAATTCAGCAGGCTCTCGTTGGAGTCTGTTTTTGAAGATTTTTTGTTGAAGAATTGCCACTTTTAGGTCTGTAATCGAGTGACGAAAGAGATTGAAGTGTTCTCCGACTGGTTTTTGAATGTTATAATTCTTGACGTCTGATTTGTGTCCATTTATTCTTTTATGTAGAGACTGTCCAGTTTGACCAACGTACATGGCAGGGGGGCATTGCTGGCACATGATGGCATGTACATTGGTCAAACTGGACAGTCTCTGCGTAAAAGAATAAATGGACACAAATCAGACATCAAGAATTATAACATTCAAAAACCAGTCGGAGAACACTTCAATCTCTTTTGTCACTCGATTACAGACCTAAAAGTGGCAATTCTTCAACAAAAAAATCTTCAAAAACAGACTCCAACGAGAGCCTGCTGAATTGGAATTAATTTGCAAACTGGATGCAATTTACTTAGGCTTGAATAGAGACTGGGAGTGGATGGGTCATTACACAAAGTAAAACTATTTCCCCATGTTTATTCCCCCCCCTGTACCCCCCACTGTTTCTCAGGCGTTCTTGTCAACTGCTGGAAACGGCCCACCTTGATTTTCACTACAAAAGGTTCCCCACCCCCACCCCCGCTCTCCTGCTGGTAATAGCTCACCTTAAGTGATCACTCTCGTTACAGTGTGTATGGTAACACCCATTGTTTCATGTTCTCTATGTATATAAATCTCTCCACTGTATTTTCTACTGCATGCATCTGATGAAGTGAGCTGTAGCTCACGAAAGCTTATGCTCAAATAAATTGGTTAGTCTCTAAGGTGCCCCAAGTCCTCCTTTTCTTTTTGCGAATACAGACTAACACGGCTGCTACTCTGAAACCTGTCAGTATTCTTTAACTGACCTCTTTCACTCTGGACCAGTGATGTCCTTCAGAGTACAATCTAAACTGTAGCAGGGTCTGAAGGAAAAGGAGGTATCTGTATGTGTCTATCCTGCAAACAAAAATCCCAAGAAGAAAATATTTCACTTCCCACCTAATCAGTCAGCATTGCCCTGTGGTAGCTGAGGGGGACTTTCAGAGGCCCCAAGCAGAGAGAGGCTCCCAACTCCAATTGAGAGTTAGGTGCTAACTCTCAGGAGAGCCTTTTTAAAAATTTCCTCCTGAATAATTGTGAATATCTCTTTCCACCCTGTTTTAATGATGCAGCTTTTATTACACGTATTTAAACAGTGTTTATAATCTCTTGTTACGAAGTCAAACTACTGTCTCCCTAGTGTCTGAAATGGATAATGTACTGTGTGAAGGCTCATATGGAATTTAATCTCTCCACTTCCAGAGGGAAGTATTGAATTTTTTTTTTTTTGCCTTCACCTTTCACAGCACGGGGTGTCTTAAGCTTTTGTGAAAACCTCACTCATAGCGTTTTTGTGTTAGTATTTTGTGCTCTAACTTTTTTTAATGGTAAGTTTCCTCAACAGATCCTGCATTTGAGTTAGTTCTGCTAGTATATGGAACACAAAAGAGGCTAGAAAAAGAGAACACCTACTAACTCCCCCCTTCAAAAGACCTGTTCATTGGCCTGTCAGTTTACTGACATAGGACTTGAAGAGCCACTCAAAATGGAGGGTTTGTATAAAAATTTTAAAACAGATGAACAAATTTTCATTCATATCGA
The DNA here is from genome assembly GCF_015237465.2 of Chelonia mydas. Taxonomy (NCBI): domain Eukaryota; kingdom Metazoa; phylum Chordata; order Testudines; family Cheloniidae; genus Chelonia; species Chelonia mydas. The sequence goes on from NC_057854.1 coordinate 102,702,631, forward strand.
AGTTTGTAGAACCACCATCTCCTTTGGGCTTTCACGTCCCTGCTGTATTGCCTCAGCATTACCTCTAGCGTGGACAGATTTGACCATAAATAATAGTTAAACCAACCAATCTGAGTTAAGTGCAGAAAGTAAAACAGCACCAATGGTGAAAAGCAAATTCAACCTTCAGAATTATTTCAGTTTAAATAATTTAAGAGGTTAGTAGCACAAGGAAGCAATACTTTTAAATGATTATTTCAGTTGTCCTTTTTAAATTAAAAAAAAAAAAAGTCGCAAAAGGATATGGCTCCATTTTAGGATGCTAGATGTGTATCACTCCGTGTTCAGAGCATACGCCTGCACTTGGGAATGAGGGGAACAAAACTTCCCAACCTTCCTTGTTCGCAGGGATTCCATACAGGAACGTGCAGGTAACCCAAGAGCGTGTGTTTGTGGAGGATGCTCCCTGTAAGAGAGCATCACTTATAAGTCAGGAGTCTTCCCCCTTCCTTGTAACGTTGTGATTCAGACGGAGTGAGCCAGGCCAGCAGCATGTCTGGCCACAAAGCTAAAGGTGTTTCTCTTCTCCTGTTCAGGGCTGAGTGAAAAAGGACAAGGAATAAAGCGATTGAGTTCACTGGATGACAAGATCCCGCCCAAGTCACCCCGCCCACGCCGCAACATCTTGCTGTCACGCAGTCAGTCGGATATCTTCTCCCGCAAGCCCTCCCGGAAGATCAATGTACAGGACCCCTACTACACACCAAGCAAAGGGGCGGCGCGGAAAGTCAACCCCTTCAATGCCAGGGAAGACCTGAAGGGGGGGAAGATCAAATTTTTTGACATGCCAAGCAAGTCTGTGATCTCCCTTGTGTTTGACTTGCACTCCCCAGAGGCAGAGGACTGCCTGAAGACTAGCCAGTCCCTGTCCAGGCAGGTTTATAGCACGGACTGGCAGGAATTCTCTTCCCCCCCTGGGAGGCGGTGCAGATCTCTCCCAGTCTCTCCCGAACTTCTGCATAAAGATTATGTCCCTTTTGGGGGTCTGTGTTCAACTGTCAGTAGGTGTGACTCGACCCAGCTAGGGGCTGAGATGCGGCAAAAACTCCTGAGCAGCAGTAAGTATGGAGTATCAGAAATCCCTCCCTTTCAGGCCAGATCTCACAGGCAGGATTCTCCTTTGGTGCCAGAGCAAGAGGAGGACATGGACTACTCCGATTGGCCAGAGTCCCAGGAGGAAAATGGATTCTGTCCTGTTAAAAACACAAGTGAGGATCCAGGATATAACCAACCGCTAGTGCAGGCTCAGTCCGAGTCCCTAAGATACAAGGGGCGCTCAGCCCAGAATTCAGTCAACTCTGAGGAAGGCAGCTCCTTGAGAGTGTTTGTGAGCTCTGAAGACATGGAGGTGGAAGATGAGATCCGGAAGAACTTACTGCCAGAGGCTTCCAAATCTCCATTCAGTGTTAACCCCTCTGTGGAGCTGGGCAGAGAGACGTTGTCATTTGAAGTGCTGGATATGGACAGCTCTGCCCCACTTTCACTGGCACCTCCTAATATGTCAGCATCTGGCGGCACACAGTCAAAATGTGACATTTAAGGAGAGGGCTTAAAACCCAGATACCTTCTTGTGGGGACGGACTGTCCCCATTCACTTACTTTTTAACTTTTTCCTGTAGTGCTAAGTCTTGGATATTTCAGTGGATCATAGAAACCGGCCATCAAACAGGAGGCTGCAAAGCGCATCTGAAGAAACAGTTGTTGTTTTTTTTTATTTTTAAATGTGTCCATCATCCCTTAGTTCACTACAAGAGGCAACTACTGCAACCAGCATCGGGCAGGATGCCCACAAGGTCCCATAATCATTGCAGGGCTGTATGCAGCAGGAGCTTGGTAGTGTGTAAGTGATTTGAACCCCAGCCCTGCATCTTTTACTTTAGCACTCTGTCCAGCTGGTGCGTGTGAATTCAGTTGGGAGCCTTGTCTAATATTGGAAGAAAGGCTCTCTCTTGGACAGTGCTAGGCAGATATAAATGCCTTCAGAGCTCTAACAGGATCTGCAGGCTCACAGCACACTCTTGAACAAACTGATCTCAAAAGCAAGGAAAACACAAATCTTCTGCTGGTAGCAGTCTGAAAACTTAGCAGCACGCCAAGTACCTGCTGATTAACAGGAGGAAACTATTCTCTTGTATGCTTCTTGTGCCGTGGGGTTCAGTTTCTGATACAGTGATCTGTTAGTCCCAGTGAAACACGCTGGCTCAACAGCCTTGGAGACTGCAGACCCGTGTGCATCCCTAGAACAGATACAGCACAGGCCACAACACTTTAGGTTCTCCCCATACACGCAGCTGTCTGTGTATCTTAACCTGGCACCCAGGGAGATTACTGTAGGGTTGAAAGGGGAGCTCAGACACCAGGCACATTCATCCACGGGCCTCTCATGAAACTGCAAATAAAAGCTTTGTGTTGTGGACGCTTGTCCATGAGGAACTGAATTGACACCATCAACTCTTTCCACATACACCCACCAAACAGCACTCTGGGAACAACTCGGCACTCACTACTGACTTGCCAAGGCTTGAATCAGTGACCCAGAGACAAAAGGGTCCTGTTACCCTTTTCCAGTCCTGTCAGACATCCCATTCCTCCCAATGTGGTGCTGGTGCCACTGCAATAACAATCTGTCCCTATTTACACCAAGCAGCTTGATTAATAAATTTGTCAAAGAATAAAAACCCTGTAGTGCAGTGGATGTCGACAGCAAAGCTTTCAGCGATGTTCATGCAAATCTAAAGAAGCTTTTCACTGAGAAGGGGATTAGGACAGACTCACGATAAAGGCTTTCGGCTTGTTAGAGACACTGAAGAAAATCAGTTTCTCCCCATAAATTCAGTGTTCTGTATTGCTTTGGCAAAGAGAAAGTAACAGGCAAGTGTATCTCCATTTGCTTTTGCCTTCAGCAACCGTCTGAGTGCAGTTTTATTTTTCCACCAGAATGTAAATTTGAAAGAAACAATAGTGTGTTTAAAGCCAGCCACTGTGGGCACACTTGTGTGTGTCTGAGAGTCAGGTGCTAGCCCTGTGGTAGATATACATAGAAAGCTTGTCCTGTGGTTCTATTTACACAGCTTCCTGTATGGTCCTTTCACCTGCACTTCCTGAGATTAGAATGTGTGGGGTTTTGCCTGCATTATCATTCCTGGCTCTCACAGGGCCACATATCAGCTTATCTGTAAGACTGACATTTACAACAGGCCCTCTGTATCACTTGATGGCCCCTGGTACTTGGGAATTTCACCCCAAGTACTAACGTGGAAACTCTCTTGTTTCCATGCAGCAGCCTTGGGAGAACTCAGCACTGATGGTGGGAGAGGAAATATAAAGCAACAGTGTCCCTTGATGGAAATTAGGTTATTCCTCTGCTTGTCTCACCCCAAAGAAATAGAGGATGAGGAAGAAGGGGTTTTAGAGACCAGCTAGGAAAGTTGTTTGAGAGTGAGGGATGAATCCTGGGTTTGTGGGGTGGTAAATTGTCTCCTGGCCCATGAATTACTTAAGATTTCCTCTCTCTCAGTGCTTGTGTGAAAGTGGCCAGCAGCATTGCCCCTTCCCATTGGCTGTGAAGAATTAAATAGGAATCCCTGGGCCTCCTTGAATTCCTTAGCACAGCCCTTACCAGTGGGACAGGACTTGGTAGCATGAAAGAAAAAATGTGTATCCCTAATAAGGTCTTTTAACCCTTCTTTGCTCCTGTACTCCCCCTCCATCAAAAAGGTGCTGATTTCTAGAACAGTCCTTTTCCCTTCTTCTTCGGCAGGTTTTCTGTCCTTGTGCGTCCTCTCGGGGGGGGTGGGAGGGTTTGGGAGGCGACAGAGTATGGAGCTTCTTGGCTGGCAGGTGCTACCCACATACATGCAGTTTCTGTTCAAGGCTGAGAAACTATCTAGCTAATCAAAGTAACGATCATCCAGCTGATGCTTGTTTTACAATTGTAGCCATTCGCAAAGGAAACCATCCTCACCAGCTGCTATTGTCACAAGGCAGGGTTAGGTTTGTGACTTCAGGCAAATGAGCAATAACAAGAAGTGTTTATATTTGGAAGCTTCACTTGATTACAGGGAATCTAACCAGCATCCTACTTCTGCCTTCAGTCCCACTGGAGAGACTGAAGAAAGAAATCACGCCTCGTTTGCTTTTGTGTTTGTTAGATCTTAAAACAATGATGCTGTTGCAACAGCATCTCGCTGGGGATGCCTGTTGCACCGGAAGCTCTGCCTTCAGCTCTTCTGTTAAACTTGACTGTGAAGCTCTTGTGTTGACAGGCATGGGATACATCCATGGCTCCAGTCAGACTGACTTCTCCTGCCCTGGGTGAATTGCTTCCTTGCTTCAGTATCTTTTAAAATCTGTATTCCCCAGCCGTTGTATAAACACCATGGCTAAAATAATTTTAGTTGGGGGGAAAAGTATTCCACTTTTTAAACAGAAAGCCAGCTACGTTGTGTAGGGCACGGCCCTGTCGCTTCCAGCCCGCGGTGCCGAGTTGGAGATAGGTCACAGAGATGGAAATGCCAAGGAATGGTGCTGGACTGTTAGCATGCCGTCTTTCCCAAGTACCAAGTTATGTGTGGGAGTGGCACGTGAATGTAAGTCTGGTTTTTCAATTGGTAAGTCTCTCAGAAAACCAAGTCTTTCTGCGGTCTGATTTGGTTAACACTAATCGTTAACTGTCCATCTGGCCACGCAGAGCCAGACTAGATTGGTTAGATGGAGCTTGGTCGCTCGTCCCTCCACAGATGCTGTTGTCCTACATGGAATAACTAGTAGCCCATACTGTGAGGCAGCTTCTCCCAGCTCCTGATGACCATGAATACAAACTGCTAAAAATGAGTTCAGGCAAACCCCTCTTTTTACAGTAATGCGATTAAAAGTTGTTTTGTTCCGATTGAATTTTATCATGTTTTTGACTTTTCTAATAGATGCAATTCTGGCTTTTTAAACTATTTCTAGACACTGCTACGTCTCCTTAAGAAATCTAACTTAAATTCACTTTAGCTGTTTCTATGTTGGATTCATTTAAATGTCTGTTATAAGCTATTTTGTTGTTGATTGGTGACATACAAGAAAGAGAGCACATGTGGTAAATTGCTGCCCCTGACAAGAAGCAGATGCAGGGCAAAGGGCTACAATAGGTTTATTCTGCTTTGTTGAAAGGTGTTGCTGTACAGAACGTTTCTTGCCAGTACAACTAAAGACACTTGAATAATTCCTGTTTGCACTTAATGCTATTGTTATACCGCATGTCACTACATTTCTATGCAAAAACAAATAACCTTTTTGGGCAGGTGGATATTTGATTAAATAAGTTTAAAGATCTTTGCAAAATGATCTATTTTCATATTTATGAAGGAGTTTTATGTCTTAATATTTTGCAGTCTGTAAATAGCTAAACTTGTAATTAAAGGCTTAGGAAGAAGTTTGTAGCCTGTGTACAATAGTAAGTTAACACTGCCAGAAAAAAATCTTTGCAAAACAAGTTTTTTCTAATATTGGGGATATTTATGAATATGTAAAGAAAGCAAATCTTGTTTTTATGTTGATTGATCTTCTGACTTTTGATGTTTTTTGAACTATGGAAATGGTGTATGTTTTATTGGAACTGCAATAAGAAGTAACCAAAGATGAATCTAGTTAAATATTTTCATAATTTTTTTTCTTGGTCAGTTTTTGTAAACTGTTTCCCAACTTGCTTTCAAAATAAAAATAAAAGAAAACCATGATTCTTGTGGTCAAGAGGACAAAAGTGGAAAAACTGACTATCCTATAAGCTCATTAAAGAGTTCACAGTTCCTAGGTATGAAATACAAATTTGGTTTCATATAGCGCCTTTATTTGTAAAGTGCTGAGTTACATGCAGTGGTACCAGAAAAAAAAAACAGCCTCCCACGTGCATCCTACGTAGGGCAATGTTGGCGTCCAGGTTACTTATCCATTGTCTCTTCCCGAAGTGTCTTATGCTGCTCAGCACCTGGAAATGGACTGCCCCACAGCATTAGCAGCCTACCTTGTTCTTTGGCAGACAGCGATGGTGTTGCCAAAGGACAGAAAACCAGGAGCATGTATGGTACTGTAGAGAGATGAAATGAGACAAGGGCCTAGATCCTCAAAGGTATTTAAAAGCATCTAACTCCCATTGATTTCAGTGAGAGCTGGTTCATCTCCTCAAAGGCACTTAACTCCCATTGATTTCAGAGAGAGTTAGATGCTTAAATACCCCTGAAGAACTTATCTACAATAGAAATAAGACACCTAGACTGCAGTAAAGCCAGGTGAGGGATGCTCACTGTGGTAGGTGTTTTGTGTATGTACACGTGGGGTTGTGATCACTTAGTTGCTGTTTTAGCCTTTATAGATACATACGCCCCAAGGGAAGTGGTGGAAGCACCAGGGCTTTGAGCCATTTCAGCACTGAAGTGGACAAGGCATGGCTCTGTCCTAAAGCTTTGTATAGGCACAGGCATAATCTGGAGATGGGCTAGACCAGCGGTTCTTGCATGTGGCCACCAGGGGCTTTTCTAGTGGCCACAGCTGCTTTGGTGGGGGGCAAAGCAGCCACCCCTCCCTCCCCCAGGGTCACCAACAGGGCAAATCCCAGGCCCCTTCTGGAACCACAAACACTGTAGCAGCAGGCAACCAGTGTGAGTTTCCCACCTTCCCGGGGCAGTGAGGCTTGGGCTTCAGTGGTGGGCGGCAGGCTCTGGCCATGTGATGGAGGGCTCCATTCCCAGCCACAGGGCTTCGAACAGAGGGCTCCATTTCCAGCCACACACCCCCGCCCCCCATTGCCGCTGGCCCTCTGCCTCCTTATCCACCTCCCCATCTAGGGCTTAATTTGTCCCCCAGCTTGCCAGGGCTGAGTAAATCGGCTGTGAAATGTGATAATAACAAATATCACTTTTCACAATAGCGGATTTACTAGCTAGCAAGTCTCCAAAATAAAAAATCATCAACCCAAAACAGCAAACCATGTCAAGCACCTTATTTGTGCTTCTATTTAGGTCCAGTAAAGAATAGGGACAACTGCACATTATTTGAGTCTGCAAAAACACCCTGCTTAAATAGATTACAATGGATTGGACACGTCTATGGGCATATGTTAGTTTTTCCTAAAGTTTTAAATATTTTAGGAAAAATTGTCAGAGCGGCCACCAGCAAGAGTTGGTGGCCACACTTAGGCCACCAGAACATTTGTTGAGAGAACCCCTGGGCTAGACGCCTTGGCAGCTAATAGTGTTTTAATACACTGACAGTATTGTAAGGTATTTGATTTGGTACCACATAACGTGATACGGCATGCATTCAGTAGGCTAAAATCTGGCTGATAGGTCTCAAAATGGAATTGTAAATCAAATAGGCGTGTTTCTCTTGGGTTCCTGCAGTGATCAGTTTTTGGCCTCATGCTAGGTCATATTTTTATTAAAGAAAACAAAATTATCACAAAGTTTGCAGACGACACAAAAACGGGGGCAGGAAGCGGTAAATAACAGGACAGGTCACTTTACACAGTGTGATCTGGATTGTTTGGTAAGCTGAGTGCAAGCAAACAATATGCATTTTAATATGGCTAAATGTTACAGGCTGGGGGATTCTCTCTTGGGAAGTAGTGATTCTGATTTGGGGATGGATAATCAGCTGAACACGAGCTCCTAGTGAGATGCTGTGAACAAAGAGCTGATGTGATCCTCAGATGCATAAATGGGAACTTTGAGTAGTAGAAGAGAGGTTATTTAACCTCTGTATTTGGCACCAGCGTAACCACTGCTGGAATTGTGTACACAGGTCTAGTGTCTACAATTCAAGAAGAATGATAAACTGGAGAGGGGTCAGAGAAGACCCACAAGAATGATTAAAGGATTAGAAAACCTGCCTTATGGTGATAAGCTAAATAGAGTAAGCTCTTTGAGACTAACCAAGGAAAGGTTGATGGTTGCTTTGATCAGAGTCATAGAATATCAGGGTTGGAAGGGACCTCAGGAGGTCATCTAATCCAACCCCCTGCTCAAAGCAGGACCAATCCCCAACTAAATCATCCCAGCCAGGGCTTTATCAAGCCTGACCTTAAAAATATCTATGGAAGGAGATTCCACCACCTCCCTAGGTAACGCATTCCAGTGTTTCACCACCCTCCTAGTGAAAAAGTTTTTCCTAATATCCAACCTAAACCACTACCACTGAGAACAGTCTAGATCCATCCTCTTTGGAACCCCCTTTCAGGTAGTTGAAAGCAGCTATCAAATCCCCCCTCATTCTTCTCTTCCGCAGACTAAACAATCCCAGTTCCCTCAGCCTCTCCTCATAAATCATGTGTTCCAGCCCCCTAGTCATTTTTGTTGCCCTCCGCTGGACTTTTTCCCACATCCTTCTTGTAGTGTGGGGCCCAAAACTGGACACAGTACTCCAGATGAGGCCTCACCAATGTCAAATAGAGGGGAATGATCACATCCCTCGATCTGCTGTCAATGCCCGTACATATACATCCCAAAATGCCATTGGCCTTCTTGGCAACAAGGACACACTGTTGACTCATATCCAGCTTCTTGTCCACTGTAACCCCTAGGTCCTTTTCTGCAGAACTGCTGCCGAGCCATTCGGTCCCTAGTCTGTAGCGGTGCATGGGATTCTTCCATCCTAAGTGCAGGACTCTGCACTTGTCCTTGGTGAACCTAATCAGATTTCTTTTGGCCCAATCCTCTAATTTGTCTAGGGCCCTCTGTATCCTATCCCTACCCTCCAGCATATCTACCTCTCCTCCCAGTTTAGTGTCATCTGCAAACTTGCTGAGGGTGCAATCCACACCATCCTCCAGATCATTAATGAAGATATTGAACAAAACCGGCCCAAGGACCGACCCTTGGGGCACTCCACTTGATACCGGCTGCCAACCAGACATGGAGCCATTGAGCACTACCCATTGAGCCCGACAATCTAGCCAGCTTTCTGTCCATCTTATAGTCCATTCATCCAGCCCATACTGTAGTCTATAAGAACCTACAGGGGAAAATACTATATAATGAGTTCTTCAATCTGGCAGAGAAAGGTATAACAATCCCGTGGCTGGAAATTCAAACTAGACAAAGTCAGATTGGAAATAAGGGGTAATTTTTTTAAGAATGAGTAATTAACCACTGGAACAATTTACCACTGACCATTTGAAAATCAAGACTGGATGGTTTTCTCAAAGCTCTGCTGTAGGAGTTATTTTGGGGATGTTCTGTGGCCTGTGTTGTACTGACGGTGAGACTAGATGATCACAATGGTCTCTTCTGACCTGAGAATCTGAATCCTGCTCCAGTGAAAGATGGAGAAGCCTACTGTTAGGTAGGGGTTGACCACAGCTTGGCTGCTTCAAAAAGCATTCCTTCCTGCTGAACTGTGTCAGGCTCTTGCTGTATTTGGTTACTCTTGACCGGTGTCCATGGGCCCTGGGTCAGTATCTTCCCTATTTCCCACAACAGTCTTCTGCTACTGTAGCACAGTTGTGACCTCCCAAGCAATGAAATTCAAGACCAGATGAAAAAATTAGCTAAAATGGTAGGAATAAGAATGAAGGAAAGATGGTAGGATAGAATAGAGAACTACTTTAGTTATAATCAGCAAGGAAGAGCGCAAGCTGGCTTTGTGCTATGATAGGGATGTACGCCTCTTTCTAGACATGGATGAGGGCCTTTTCCCAGCAGGCCCTTTCTGGGAAGTGCAGCATGGTCCAGTAGGTGAGACTTAAATACTTTAAGTTCTCTTACTAGTTATGCCTCAATTTCCCGTGTAGCAGAGTCACTGCTCTGCTTTACTTCAGGTTGAGTGTCACTTTCTGTTTAAAGCGCAACTGTTCAGGTGCTCTAAAAGCCACACATTACTCATAGACTTTAAGGTCAGAAGGGGCCACAGAACTTCACCTGCCCATTCCTGAAATAGACCCATAACCTCTGGCTGAGCTACTGAAGTCCTCAAATCTTGATTTAAAGACTTCAACTTAGAGAATCCACCATTGACACTGGTTTAAACCTGCAAGTGCTCCGTGCCCCATGCTGCAGAGGAGGCAAACCCCCCACCCAGGGTTTCTGCCAATCTGACCCGGGGGAAATTCCTTCCAGACCCCAAACATTGCAATCAGTTAGACCCTGAGGAGGCGTGCAAGACCCACCAGGCAGACACTTGAGAGAGAATTCTCTGGAGGAACTCAGAGCCCCCTCCATCGCGTGTCCTGTCGCTGGCCATTGATGGATTTTTGCTACTGGCAGTCACCAGTGAGCCACATGCCATTGTAGGCAGTCCCATCACACCATGCCCTCCATCAACTTATCCAGCTCAATCTTGAAGCCAGTTAGGTTTTTTGCCCCCCACTGCTCCCCTTGGAAGGCAGTTTCACTCCTTAAAAACCTTCACCTAATTTCAAGCCAGAACTTGTAGATACCTGTTTATATCCATTTGTTCTGGGGACCTCATTGGTGCTAACTTAAATAACTCCTCTCCCTCCCCTGGTATTTATCCCTCTGGTGTATTCATAGAGAGCAATCATCTCTCCCCTCAGCCTGCAAGCTCTCAAGGTAGGTTTTTTCCTCAGATCATCCAGCCCTTCTCTGCACCTGTTCCAGTTTGAATTCATCTTTCTTACACATGGAGACCAGATCTGCACCCAGTATGCCAGGTGAGGTCTCAACACTGCCCTGTCTCTAATGGAAATACCTCACCTAAGACTTTTTTACAGCCATCTCACATTGGCAGCTCATAGTCATTCTGTGATCAACTAATACACCCAGCTCTTTCTCCTCCTCTGTCACTTCCAACTGATACATCCCCAGCTTATAGCAAAAATCCTTGTTAGTCCCTAAATGCCTGACCTTGCATTATTAAATATCATCCCATTTCTTATTACTCCAGTTTACAAGGTCATCCAGATCCTCCTGTATGACCTCCCAGCTTCATCCCATCACAAATTTTATTAGCACATTCTCACTTTGTGCCAAGGGCAGTAATAAAAATGTGAAAGGTTGGTCCCAAAACCAGTCCCTGAGGAATTCCACTAGAAACCTCCCTCCAGCCTGACAGTTCACCTTTCAGTATGGCCCATTGTAGTCTCCCCTTTAACCAGTTCCTTATCCATCTTTCAGTTCTCATATTAATCCCCATCTTCTCCAATTTAACTCCAAGTGAAAATTGCATCAGACGTCTTACTGAAATCCAGGTAGATTAGATCTGCGTTTCCCTCGTCTACAAAATCAGTTCTCTTCTCACACTCTATCTTTTGTAAAACCACGTATTTTATCCCGCTCACTGTTCACCTCTATGTCCTTAACTACTTTCTCTTTCACAATTTGTTCCAAGACCTTCCATACAATTAAGGTCAAATTAACAGGCCTGTAGTTTCCCAGCTTTTCTTCCCAGATTTTCCCCCTTTCTTAAAAATAGGAACTATTTTAGTGATTCTCCAGTCATAGGGTACAACCCCTGAAATTACAGATTCATTAAAAATCCTTGCTCTTAGACTTGTAATTTCATGGGCCAGTTCCTTTAATATTCTTAGCGATTATCTGCTCTCCGCAGTACCGTTAAGCTGTTTGAGTTTGATTGCCACAGCGGCTATGGTAATTTCTGCCTCTGTATCCTGGTTTCCATTAGGCACTGTGCCACTACCCCTGAACTCTCCACTAGCCTCATTAAAACCTGAGGCAAAGTATTTGTTTAGGTGTCGGGCCACGCCTAGGTAATCTTTAATCTCTATCCCATCCTCAGTGCCGAGCAGTCCCCCCACTTCTTTCCTTCTTCTTGAGAGGGCTCCAGAATCTTTTATTATTGGCTTTAATGCCCTTTGCAAGGTCCATCTCTGCTTGGCTTTTGGCTGTGCCCTTTATCCCTACACTTTCCAACCTCCAAGAAGTAGCTTTCCTTGCTGATCCATCCCAGCTTCTATTCCTTGTAGGCTTTCGGCTTTCTCTCAAGCACCTGTTTGATATGTTTGCTCTTTCAGCTTGGTCTGCAAACATTCCCTAGAAGTAAGGCTACGTTCTGGTCACAGGCATTTTTAATAAAAGTCATGGACAGGTCACAGGCTGTACACAAAAATTCACCGCCCCTGACCTGTCCATGATTTTTACTATATACCCCTGATTAAAACTTGGGCCAGGAGCACAGCAGGGGGTGGGGGTGGCAGGCTCCCTACCTGGCTCCAACTGGCAAGTCCCTGCAGCTCCTAGGGGGAGGGGTGGCCAGGGGACTCCACGCACTGCTCCTGCCACAAGTGCCAGTTCCACAGCTCCCATCACAGCCAATGGGAGCTGCAGGGGCGGCACCTGCAGTCACAGGAGTGCACGGAGCCTCCTGGCTCCTCTGCCTAGGAGCTGCAGGGGCATGCCTGTGGGAGCCAGGGACGCCCCAGGTAAGCACCACCCTGCCCCTCAACTCCTTGCCCCAGCCCTGAGCCCCCTCCCACAAACCCAAACTGCTGCTGCTGAGCCAGCCACTCTAGCCCCTGTAGAAGTCATGGACTCTGTGACTGACATGCAGCCTTATCTATGATTTTTTCCCCCTTGCTTTAGAGAGCTTCTGCAACTTTGACAAAGTAATTCCAAGCCTCCTACACATTCAGATCCCTGAGTTTTTCAGTCCAGTCCACTTCCCTGACTCAGTTCCTGGATTTCAAAAGAGGTAACTTAAAAAAATTAAGGACCTTTGTTGCAGACTTGTTTTTGTTTATCCTTCCATTTAGTCTAAACTGAATTAGCTCATGGTCACCCGAACCAAGGTTGTCCCCTACGACCAGTTCTTCGATGAGGTCCTCGCTCCTCACCCATACCAAATCTAAAATGGCATCACATCTTGTTGGTTCAGCAACTGTTTGGTGAAGAAATCTGTCAGCCATCACATCCCGGAAAACCTGGGCCCTCCTATTATCAGTAGCACTTGTCCTGCAAGCTATAGCTGGGAAGTTAGTCTCCCATAATCACAATTCCCAGGAGTATTTATTTCATTAAAAACAGGTCTCGATCCATATCTAAATCAGATCCTGGTCAGGAACACCCCAACACTGTATTAGGGGACCCTCCAGTAATTTTCTTCCCGAATGTGATTTTGGCCCAAACAAACTCTCTCCTCTATTCCATCACTTCTAATTTCTTTACAGTCTACCTCAGCGTTAAGGCTCTGTGTTTGTCACCGAGGTCACGAAAGTCACAGATTCCGTGACCTCTGCGACTTCTGCAGCGGTCGGTGCACCTGGCCCGGGGGCTACCTGAGTGGCTCAGGCGGCCCCCCAGCCAGGCACACCCACCACTGCTGGGGCAGTCTTGGCCCCCTCCGCCCCCCAGCAGCAGGAGTTTGGGTGTGGGGGGCTCAGGACTGGGGTGTGGTGCTTACCTGAGGAGGGGGCTCCCCGAAAGGGTGACAGCAACTCCCTTCAGCTCCTAGCTGCTCATGCTGCCTGTGCCCGCAGCACCGCCCCCACAGCTCCCATTGGCCGTGGTTCCCAGCCAATGGGAGCTGCAGAACCAGGGCTTGGGGCGGAGCAGCACCTGTTGCTGGGGTTGCTGCTTCCCAGGAGCCAGGTAGGGAGCCTGCCCCAGCCCCCCCAGTTGCCCCCAAGCACCTACAGCACCGCCCCCCCCCCGGCCATGCCCCCCCATGAGCACCCACAGCAAACCCCCCCCCCCCCCCCATTTTAGTCAGGGGTATATAGTAAAACTCATGGACAGGTCACAGGCTGTGAATTTGTGTTTACTGCCCGTGACCTGGCCATGACTTCTACTAAAAAGAGCGGTGACTAAAACATAGCCTTGCTCATCATTAAGATACAGTACTAAGCCACCACCTAACCTGTGTCTTTCCTGAAGAGCACATACCCCTCAATCCCTGTACTCCAGGCAGGACGACAATTCCACCAGCTTCCTGTTATCCTTAGAACGTCCGGTTTCACTTCCTGCACCAGTAGCTCCGGTTCCTCCATTTTATTGCCCAGGCTCCTTGCATCGGCGAACAAACATCTTAACCGTTGCTGCTTGGCTCCACCGACATTCCTCGCCCGGTTGGGTACGGTCATGCTACTGCCAGCGTCACCTGACTGGTATCAACACGGTCCTTCCTCTTACCGTCCATTCTCCTACCCACTGCTGTTCCTTTCTCCAGTGCTGTGTCCGTTCTTACTTGATTTCCCTCCCTCCCAATGTTAAGATCGGGTGTGGAGATAATATGAGCATCGCCCAACTGTCTCCTGAGTTCCTAGTTTAAAGCTCTTTTAATGAGTTGTCTCAACCTGCATCGCAGAAGTCTATTTCCCCCCCTACTCCGGTGGAGTCCGTCCCATGAGAACTGTCCTCTGACCAGCGGTCAAACAACCCAAGCCCTCCTTATAGCACCACTGCCTGAGCCCTCTCTTGAGAATCATAATCTAGTCTCGCTTTTCTCCTCCTCCTCCAAGGACAGGTAGAATCCGAGTCAAAGTCACCTGAGCCTCCATTTCTTTAAGCATTGTCCCTAGCCTGGCACAGTCCCCCTTGATACATTCCAGCGAGAATCTAGCTGCCCTTCATATGGGAACAAATGACACAATCAGTGGATTCTTTCCTGCTCCCGTTAGAGTCTTCTTCAGCTTCAGGATCACATCCTGTATCTTAGCTCCCAGCAGACAGCTCAGCCTTCTGGTCTCTGGATCAGCTCTGGTGACAGGCCTCTGTATGCTTCTTAGTAGAGAGTCCTCAAATCACGTGAACCTGCCTTTTCCTGGTGATGGCATGATTCTCCAGCCTTCCTCCTGTCCTTTCTGGCTGTGACTCCTCGTCTTTTATTCTCCCTTGCCATTTTCTGCGAGTCATTCTGAATCCCCCTGGAGCTCTGAACTCTGGGTATCTCCAGTGGCTCTTCCCCTCTTCTTACGGAACTAACCGCTCTGCTCTTCTCTTCCTTGCCCTCCTTCCTTCCGTTACTGGCTGCTGTGCCCCTTCCTCATTTTCCAGCTCGGCAGACCTGTTCCTGATCTCTAATTTTCTTCCCTAGCTGGTCTTTTCTTCTGCCTGGTTTTTGTAATAGTCGCACGCTTCCACCACTCACTTTCCTCACCCAACAGTCTCCCCATTGAGTTCTTCAGTCCAGCTGGCACCTACAAGTCTTGACTCATCCCTTCAGCCTTCTCGTGCCTTTGCTCCATCATCTGCTCGAACCCCCTTCGAAACTCAGCCATCGTTTCCACCTGATCTCCAAGCCTCGGATCTTCTCTTCCATCAGCTCTATCAGGCAACACTTCATACAAAGCTCTTTGCAGGTACCTGTGCTGGGATCACGTACATCCTTCAGCTTCCACATCCGGTCATCTTCATCATCTCTTCCATTGCTCGGGTCACGACCTCTGCTGCTGCAGTAGCTGTAACAGCTTTCCCACCTGAAGTCCTGCCAAGGAAAAAGAGAAAACCACCCAAAACACCCCTTCCCCAAACTCCCGTTTACAGCTCTGTGCGCTGGCTGCCTTTATAGGCCCCCTCCTCAGGGCTCTGCTCTCACAGCACCCTGCCCCCTCCCCAACGCTACACACTGAACGAGGAAAAAACACAGTGACAAAGTGGGAATGCTCTTACTGTTTTGTCTGAATACTGTGCTTGTGCCTCAGTTTCCCCACTGTATGGAACAAGTACCTTGGTGGTGGAACAAGGGGGTGTGATTGTTGCAGAGATTCCAGGAGGGCAGGTGTGACTGATGTCTGGCTGCCTGGGCAGACAATGGCCAACATTCTGTAGCCTGGCAACTGATGTCTGGGGCCCTGCCTCTCCAAGAATCAGCCGGAGGTGTTGGAGAAGGAAGTGAGGTGCAGGCCAGGTGACCTGGGGGAAAGAGACAAAGGAAGGAGGCAGGGCAGCAGATCATGGCTGAGGCTGGACTGTTGGGGGAGCTGGTCAGTCTCCTGGTTTGGGACTCAAGGGGGAAGCCCAGGGTCCTGGAACCCCAAGGATGGCTTTCCTGTGTTAACGTGCAGCAAGCTAAAGGGTCCTACTAGCTATAGGATTTTCAGGAAGCCCCTGGGCACAGCAACTGGGTGGCTCAAGGAGACGTGCTGTGATGATTGTGCCAATGCTACACCCCTGCTCAGCGATCAAGCCCTACCCTTGGCAGGGTTGGGAGAATGTGTATTGTACCTGTCCCTTATTCTCTGCCTCCAGACTGCAGGGGCTTTTTTGGAAGCTTTGCCCTGAAATGAACATTTCTGTTGAAGAGCTGTATTTTAAAGTGCTGAACTCCACATGAAGACTCTGATTTTACTTTACAAGTATGGTTGTAGGAATGTTAGCGTTAAACATCTTCCTTCTGAAACGAAGGAATTAAGGTAAGATAAAGAGAGGAAAGCAGGTCATTTGGTCAAGGGGTTCCTAATGCCCAGTTCCTTTCCCATGAGCTGTTCTCAACACTTCCACATTAGAATTTCTTTGCAGAACTAGGGAATACTCAGGGTGGAGGGAGGTCAGAGCAGTGTGGGGAAGTGGTTGGGGAGTTCAGGCCAGAGGGGCCCTGTACGCCCCACCTTGTCCCTGCCTGTTTGAACAGCTTCCCCCTTCCCTTTGTCCTGGCTGGGACAGGAGACATGCCACCCACTCACAGCCCCAACTCTCAGGGACATGAGTGAAATATCACCTCACACAAGGGAGGAGAAATGGGGCAGCAGGAAATCGCCAGCCCCAGGGAAGGCTGGAAACCCACCCGGTGAGATGGGAAGATACTTGCCCCCAACCCATGAGCAATATGGGAGCTCGGGTGTCCTTCCTTCTCTACCCTTATGAGGGAACCCAAACCTCTAGAAACTAGAGTCACAATTCTGGCTTCTTACTGCCCCCTCACCTGCAAGAATGGGTTTAGCTAAAGCAGCCTCCCTCTTCCTCCGTTCCCCTCCCCTTGCAGAGGAAGAGGCAGGCCACCTATTAAAGCTACCCCAGGGAGTGCTGAGCTAGGTTGTGTTTCTTGAAAGATGCATCCCCAGGCCATCTAACTGAAAGTCATGGCAACATTAGAACAGAGCTCCCCCCCCATTTAAAGCAGGAGCTAGCCCCATGCAGTCTCAGACCCACAATGCTGCTGCCCCTGGGCAAGGAAGACCACACGGGAACTCAGGTAGGGAGCAATTTAATTGTACAGAAATAAAATGTGACTAAGAACTTGCTCCCCTCCTGCTAAATTCTTCACGTACAGAACGAAAAACCTTCACCTGCTAGAGGAAAACACAAAACAAGAGTCTCCCAGTTCTAGCCACTAGCCCAGGCCAGCTTCATTTTCTGGCTGTGGGCTTTGGAGGATTTAGAAAACAAACTCTTCACTATCTGAAGCGGCACTGATTTCCCACTGAGATACAACTTATTGTGACAGTCTGGCAGCCATGGCTCAGAGCCAGAGTCTCTGCCCTCTCCTTTCTTAAGCATCCAGACGTAGGCCATGATATAGCCAGTCATGAAGGCATCAAAGCCGGCTCGGTGAATGCCCCCTTCCGAGCGGCTCTCCTGAGACGCCGCACACTTCCCGGCAGAGGATGCAGCTTTAGACTCAGAACAGCTCTGTGGGTGGACAGTTGAGCTGTGCTCATCGGTGCCCACCTGCTGCCCTTTCACTTGGTCGCTGTCCACGGTGTTTCCTCTGGCAGCGAGACAGACGTCTGTTTCTACTGGGGGGGCAGCGGGGTGAGTGCTGCTCTGCTGGTCTGTGGCACCCTCCAGATCCTCCTCCAGCTTGACATCTGTTGCACTGTCAAAGCCAGGCTCATGGTCCATGTCAATTGGACTCTCCACCTCCAGGAGAGGGCCCTCCTCACTGGACACGTTCGCTGCTGCCTCTGCCCGAGCAGGGACCCTCCCAGCAGGCAGACTGCCATGACAGCTTTGTTTCTGTGGGGGGCCTTCCTCCCCATTCTGAGCCACATCCACGCCCTTCCCCCTTCCCTGCTCAGACTCCTTGATGGACTCCTCCGCATTCTTCCGTCGTCTCCACCTCTGCTTCCGCTTCTTCCGCTTCTCCTCTTTACACTTCTCATCCTCGTCGATGATGAGGTCGATGTCGTGAGACCGGGAACACTTCACCCCATTCGGACACCAGCCATAGGCCTAGTGGGGAAAGCACACGTCATAAACCATGACAGGAACCAGCTTCGTGTTTACAGCTGCTTTACCCAGCACGTGAGGAGCAGTGGGTACTGCTCCCAGGCGGACGCTGATGGCTCCCGCTTCGGCAGCGGTTCGGGCTATGGTCTGAACCATCAGCGATCCTTCCCGGTGAGCTACTGAATGGCTGACAACCAGGGAGCGGAATGGAGGCCAGGAGGGGATTCTCTTTAGGAAGTGGTCTGCACAAAGAAAGCTAGGCACGCAAATGTGCATGGTGGGATTATGTCTTCCTGAGATACACCGAAAACTGGCCATGGTTAAGGCTGCGAGTCTGTCACGGAGGTCATGGATTTCGTGACTTCTGCAGCAGCTGGTGCTGACTCAGGGCTGCCCGAGCTGGGCAGCCCCTAGGCAAGCAGCAGCAGTTTGGGTGTGTGGGAGGGGGCTCAGGGCTAGGGGGGGCGCTTACCTCCGAGTGGGGGGCTCCCTGGCTCCCACTGGCATGGCCCTGCAGCTCCTAGGCAGCAAGGGGCTGGGGGGGTCTCTGTGCCACATGCCGCCTGTAGGCGCTGCCTGTAGGTCCCGCCCCCACAGCTCCCATTGGCTGTGGCTCCCGGCCAACAGGCACTGTGGCAGAAGTAGCGGAGCCCCCTGGCCCCTCCACTGCCTAGGAGTTGCAGGAACACGGAGCCGGGTAGGAAACCCCTGCCAGACCCGCCAACCCTCCCCCCAGCACCAGCAGGCTCCAGCCCTGCCCCTCCCTCCTCCCCCTGAAGCACCCAAAGCCCCCCACCTAAGTTTTAGTCACGGTGGGTATTTTTAGTAAAGTCACGGACAGGTCTCGGGCCCATGACCTGTCCATGACTTTTACTAAAAATACCCACCGTGACTAAAACGTAGCCTTAGCCATGGTCAGGCTGGAGCTTGCGTGTCAGTGGAGTTACACCAAGGATGAATTTGATTTAAAGTATAGGAGTCTGTAGACTAGCTCAGGCCAGTGGGCAATCTAGGTCAGGAGCCAGCGGACAGTTCCTTCTGCCTGCAGGAAGGTATCCGAAACCCTTCTGGAGGCAGTGGTGGGGTACACTGCCCACAGAAAGTTCTTTTAACCCCCATTAGTTAGAGGCTGGCTTGTTCCCTGAAGCAAAAAAGTGTTTATATCCCTTTCGGAACAGTTAATCAGTGACACTCCTATTAGCCACGTAAGTGTCTAATCCCTTCCTGAATCAACAGAATTCATGGCCTCACCCTCTGGCAGAGAGTTCCAAAGGCTAATTGTGGGTTGTGAGAATGTTTCCTTTTCAGTTTTGAATTTGCTACATTTCAGGATACAATTAACTTAGGCTTGAATAAAGTCAGGGAGTGGATGGGTCATTACACAAAGTAAAACTATTTCCCCATGTTTATTCCCCCCCCTCCACCGTTCCTCAGACGTTCTTGTCAACTGCTGGAAATGGCCCACCTTGATTATAACTACAAAAGGTTCCCCCCCGCTCCTGCTAGTAATAGCTCACCTTAAGTGATCGCTCTCGTTACAGTGTGTATGGTAACACCCATTGTTTCATGTTCTCTATGTATATAAATCTCCCCACTGTATTTTCCACTGAATGCATCCGATGAAGTGAGCTGTAGCTCACAAAAGCTTATGCTCAGATAAATTGGTTAGTCTCTAAGGTGCCCCAAGTCCTCCTTTTCTTTTTGCGAATACAGACTAACACGGCTGCTCCTCTGAAACCTACGTTTCAGTGTCATTGTATTATGAGACTGGGTGACCAGAAGGTCCCAGTCTGTCTCCCCCACTTGTGGCTGCAGGACCTAGGTGCTAAAACTACTCACCGAGAATGTTTCGCAGACGTGGACCTTATTTGTATCTGCCACATTGTGATCAGTGTCTGCCAGGGAGCAGTAGCGATAGTCTATGTAAGGAGACATGCTTTCGGGGTAGTTACAAAATTCAATAGATAGGTGCTGGCTGCTGGAATCCTTCCGCTTGCAATTCTCTCGTTTGCTGGAACACACAAAGATTCAGTTAGGGTCTTTGCAGAAAGCCCAGGGCAGAGTGGGGGGAATCCAAAGGGAACTGTTCTCAGAGGCAGCTTTTCACTATTTTTCTTGTCATGAGGCATGTTTAATGGTTCCTTCTCTTCATACCTAGAGAAGGGTTCTCTCCCTGTACAGTGATCTCAGGGCACTTGGCTAAAGCTGCTCAGGAGGAGCAGGCAGAATTCTGACCCAGCACAGGAATAACTTAAGGGATCAGTTCTCTGTGTGGATGACTTCCATTAGCATCTGGATGAGTTCTGATCAGAGGGAAGAAGAGACGGCCTCAGAACAGAAAACAGGGAAGTCAAAGAGCTGACCTAGGGACTATCCAGCAGATTACTGCAGTTCTTGCCTCCTAGTTCCCAAAACAGGTGCTAAAAACAGATTTAAAACCACTGGGTGAAGTTTAGGGGAGAGATTCAGGTGGGCTGCACCACTGCCAGTCATCTGGTTCAGGGCCAGATTCCTACTGCAGCTAACGCAGAGGTCAGAGTGTGTAGCAGCTGCAGAACTGAGGCCTTTAGCTATGGTAGAGATAGACGAGACCGATGCACATGGCTGTTTCCAACTCAAGTCTGCCAGAAAATACCCCCAGCAGGAGAGAATTCTGGGTGGGATGAAGAAGGGAATGCTTACACCCCGGAACAAGGAGCACACGCCCCTCAGTGGGAAAGTGAGACACAACAGTCACGGTTAAAGGGAAGGCCACAGTAGAGAAAGTGCCCGAGCACTGCAGAGCTGACGCCTGTTTGCCATGGCAGCGGAAGGGCCATCAGCAACCAGTCTGATTTTAACACCAATATTTCAATTCCATTTATAGCTGCACTGATTTCTTTGCTGGATTATTTAACAAGGGGAATCTGCAGAGACAGCATCTTCCTTGCTTAGATTTTGGTCTTCATGGTGCTTGTTCTCCACCTGAGCTCTAAGGAAATCAGAGCTTGTCCTCATGCCACCATCCTTAGGATGGAACAACAGGGGAGAGGCATAGAGCAGAAACACGTGATCATCTCTATGGGATGTGTGAGCAGGGCGGTGTAGAAAGACCCACATCTGTTGGTGTCTGGAAGACAGCGAACCTCCCCCAAGCCCTTGAAGTGCATGAAGTGTCACATACCACTTCTTGTAGGCGTACTCAAGATAGGAGGCTACGAAGCGGGTCTCGAACTCAGAGGCGTATTTGGTATCGTATATCCCAGCTGGGAACATCTCCGAAAGGTCAGCAGTGAAGGTGCCAAGACTGTCAGGGAGGTGGGCATAGAAGCACTGGTACAGGAACACCAGATCGATCAGGCCATTGTGCAGAATGAGGGGTTTCTTTGCTCGGATCAGCTCCAAGAAGAAAGCACGAACGTTCTGGCTCTGGTTCTCATTGCCCTGGTAAGGCAAGGGTTAAAGTTAGTGAGCCTCAATCTGCTCTCTTCCATATAGCCACCGTGTGCCCTATGCCAGGAAGCCCTTGTCCCCAGCCTCTGCTACTGAAGCAAGACCCACCCACTGCTCATTCTGGATAAGAGTGGCCCAGCAGCATGGGGAAAGTGGCTCCTAGCCAGATGCAGGCTGGACGTGAGGGGAGAAGAGAAGTGAAGCCACTTGGAGAACAGACAGTGCAGTCAGGATCCCTGGCCTGGCCCTCCAGCACCTTCTCCTGGCCCTGGGGATTAGCTTGCCCCTAGCAGCACTACTCAACCCACAAGGCATTTCTGCACACCAGTCCAGGAATTCCAGAGGATCGTGGAAAATGAACGTCTTCCCATCCACCAGGCCCTTAACAACATCCCTCACCACCGCTTGAAGTCATGTAAGCCCTTTTGGACCCAAGCATTTAACCTTCAAGAATGCAACTACAACCCTGATGAAGCTTGGAAAGCTGAGTGGAGTTCACAAGAAGTCACAAACACACACCACGTG
This sequence comes from Chelonia mydas, assembly GCF_015237465.2. Taxonomy (NCBI): domain Eukaryota; kingdom Metazoa; phylum Chordata; order Testudines; family Cheloniidae; genus Chelonia; species Chelonia mydas. The sequence continues at coordinate 102,724,686 of NC_057854.1, forward strand.
AAAGACTCGACACAGAAGATCCCTGTGATCTCCCACAAAGCTCACGAGCAACCGTAAACCACATCCGCCCAAGCCATGGCAGATGCGGATACTCGCTGCACAAATGGAAAATTAAAGACCCTCCGGTATGCAACTGTGGTCGCTCAGAACAGACGATGGAACATAGAACAACCCAATGCCCGATTCACAAATACTCCAGACGCAATTACCTGGCTTAACCATCTAAATCGTAAAATTATAGTACTTGCTCTACATTTACATCAGCCACGCGAAGAAGAGTGAGAAGCAGTTTGGAACTCCTTACTGGATCAGCACAATCCACTTCCCGCTCAAACGTCATGCAGCCCCAGCTCTCTAACTCAAAGGATCTCCCTTTGTGAAAGCCTGGAGCAGACAGGGCTGGGGATCAGATTTCCTCCTCCAGCTGGGAGGGTTGCACCTGAGCAGCCACTAGAGCAGAGCTTCCCCTTTAATTACCGTGAAGTGGAGGATAAACAGAGGGGACCTTGGGGCCGGGAATCTCCCCGATGCACAGAGGTACCTTGTCATTGCCCTTGTGGTAGGGAATCCCCTGCGAGTACTGTTTGTTGAAGTCAAAGCCATGTTGCACCAGAAACTGAACGGACTGAGGTTCGATGATATAGTCCTCCATACACAGCAGGGTCAGGTTGTAGATTTGGGAGAGGTACGTATTCTCAGACTGAAGAGGCAAATCAACAGGGGAAAGTTAGACAGGCCAGTAAGACAAGTCATACAGCCATGGCCTGGGACTCCCAAGGCTGGGACCAGAAAGAAAGATATGGGAACTCAAAGCAACATCTCCCACCACTCACCTTCTACAGCCCAGTCCAGCCAGGGATTCGGACCTCCTGCAGTGTTGCAAGTGCCTTTGACTTCAGTGAGAGCTGGTGCTGGGCTCCTCACTGTGAGCCCCTGCAGCAGAAACTCTGCCGCCTACAGAAGGGTGCCCTATCACGACAGACCTACTGGTACATGAATCTCTAGCACAGCCACCCCCTGAGAACCAGCAGCATCATATGAAAGGCCCCTTTAGTGAAGTCACTACCTTGTAACTAAGACACTGGCTCCTGCTACGCTTTCTCCAGCTATGACGACAGACAGCAGTGGGTTGAGCAGGCAACATACCTTGTCTGGGAGCTGTTTGAAACAAGCAATTCCTAAAGACAGGACAGAGCGTGTTCGGGCAGCACTGCAGACCGCTTTGTATCTCTCTTCAATACATCTGCATTGAGAGAGGAGAGGTCAGCTGAGGCAGCAAGAAGCAGTCTCAATTCAATGACCGCACACAGTTTACTGTTCTCTTTGAGGCACAGACTGCTACCGATGGCAGCTATGAGGGCTTCAGGTTCTGTGGCAGACTCGTCTCCCCCCGCCCACCTTAGTGAAGAGCCCTTATTCGGGGCTCCAGGGTTGCTGTTGCTGCTCCTGTCTCCCTTTCACTTTGTACAGTCTCTGCACCAGGGAGATCAGACTGTTCCCACCCCCATTTTCACAACTACCAGCAGCTCGAGGTCCAGGACCGGTGAGAGCACAGGACCCAGCTAACTGGAAGGAGGTGGGTCCCAGTTGGTACCTCTGCATTCTCAGTATGGTAAGCCTAACCGCTGCCTGAAAAGGCTGGAGATCTCAGGTCCTATATAAAGTCAACTACAGAACAATCAGAACTTTCAGTTCTGTGAACGACATAGTAGCACCACCTACGCCACCAGAAAGCGTCAGACAGCAACCTCCCCAATCCCAAGTCTGAGGCCTGCTCTCTCCCAGTCCCACCAGCTGGAATGTTGCTTTCAGCTGAGTCTCCCAGTGACAATTTCCAGAAGGAACTGTGCTTGCAATGTGGCTGCTAGCCTCGCTCTCTTCTACCAGCGGGACAGAGCAGCAGGAACAGCAGCAAGAGGAGGTTCCATCCCTAACAGCAGGAGTAAAACCACTTTGGCAGGAAGGCACCCAAAGAGATGCTATTTTAAGACAAGTATGAAAATGAATGTAAATTTGAATACAGCACTCCATCTAGGAGCAGGGTTTGGCATTCAAGAACAGCACGTTACTTACTGGTTTAGCAGACTCTTCCTCGCTCCGAGACCACTTAGCTCCTGCAGAGAGAGGGGAGATTTGGTTAGTAATCTTCATGTTTCCTCCCCTTAAAGTCCAACGCGGAGATTAACATCTCCTCAGAGTGAACTAATTACTCTCTCACAATCGGTTAGGAGGCAGCTAAACCGAAGAGCTGGGTGCCAATTTAAATCCTGCTGCACGTTTGACAGAAGAATGCTCTCCTCCACCTACCAGCAGGTACTGCCTGCTGCTGCATACAAGATCGAAGGGTGCTTCACATCAACCATCAAGCCCTTTGGGATGCAGGAACTGAAAGGAGCTAAACAAGGACAGCTCACCTGGGATATCGTACACAAGTCTGGGCAACGTATTGCAGAATGGACGAAGAAGAAGCTGGCAAAAGCGGGATAAAAAGTCTCATGGGTCCTATGACAAGAGGCTCGTAAACTAAGGTTTATATTCCCTGGTAAGAAGATTCAGATGGGCCCTTACTGAGGGATACCCTGGACATTCAAAGAAGGGGGAAACCTCAAAAACACAAGACTAACAAGTTTACATCAAGGAGAGGATCAAAATGAAGCAGGAGGAAGATGGGGTGGAATTCTGGAGAAACCTCCCTACTCCAAGGATAATGAAGTGTATGGAACAGACTCCCAGAGACAGCCACAACCATATCAAATAGGCACAAGCATAGTGGGGACAAATGGATATGACAGTGCAGAGACAAGAGCTAGAGAGCCAGAGACAGCATCTCATCTTCCATCCCCAAGGGTAGCATTCAGATAAAGAGTTACACGTCTTTGATGTAGAAAAGTAGTGCACCTCATCCCACTCACCGTGTCCACAGCTATGAAGCTAGATGTTTTTATGGCCAGGAGCATGGACGGCCACAGCTCCTTGAAGTTATCATTCTGGACATCAATGACAGGTACTTTCAAGCAGGTCATCTTCATGCAGGTCATGCTGCTTCCAGAAATGAGAGACTCAGAAACTCAAGTTATTTAAAACTTCAAGGAGTCATTGATTAAGGAGAGTCTCCAACATGCTGGCACCTAGCTGCCAACACGATGGACACATTAGAAATGCTGACCATTATTGGGGGGAGGGATAGCTCAGTGGTTTGAGCACTGGCCTGCTAAACTCTGGGTTGTGAGTTCAATCCTTGAGGGGACCATTTAGGGATCGGGGCAAAAATTGGGGCTTGGTCCTGCTTTGAGCAGGGGGTTGGACTAGATGACCGGCTGAGGTCCCTTCCAACTCTGATATTCTATTTTGCAAAGACAATAGAAGAGCCAGCTATGCTCTCCACAAGGAGCTCCCACCAATTTCAACATACAATTCAGCAAGGCAGAACCAAACCCCAGCAGTCAGTGGCAGAGTGTACCCTCGGGGAAAAACACAGTGCCCAGAGCTTCTGCAGGGGTCGGCCTTTTGTTCACAGATTCTTTCATGAGCAACTGTGCACTGTTCAGAGCGGAGGTGGCATGGCGAGTGCAGCTATGCAGCGCAGATCATTACGTGCCATTCCTAGCCCGCCTCTGCCTAGAGCCACAGCATCCCCTGCGCTCGGTACCTGGGCAGAGAGCTGCACCGAGCCCTGCGACCTCTGGGCACGACTGTCCCCGCGTGGTGCTGGCCTGGGCAGGGAAACCATTAAAGCCCAGTACCTGGGCCCAGCAAGTGCCACAAGTCACATCTGCCCCCGCCATGGAACAAATGCTCCCCCCCCACCAGGGATAAGCGCCCCCGCCCCTCCCCCGCAGGCCCTCTCTCCTCCCCTCCAGGATAAACGCCCCCGCCCCTCCCCCGCAGGCCCTCTCCCCCCACCCGGGGATAAGCGCCCGCGCCCCCGCCCCTCCCCCGCAGACCCTCTCCCCCCCGGCGATAAGCGCCCCCGCCCCCTCCCCCGCAGGCCCTCTCTCTCCCCCCGGGGATAAACGCCCCCGCCCCCCCTCACTCCCCCCCCCCCGGAGATAAGCGCCCCCCGCAGCCCCTCTCTCTCCCCCGGGGATAAACGCCCCCGCCCCCCTCCCGCAGCCCCTCTCTCTCCCCCGGGGATAAACGCCCCCGCCCCCCTCCCGCAGCCCCTCTCTCCTTCCCCCCCCCGGGGATAAACGCCCCCGCCCCCCCGCAGCCCCTCTCTCCTTCCCCCCCCCCGGGGATAAACGCCCCCGCCCCCCCGCAGCCCCTCTCTCCTTCCCCCCCCCCGGGGATAAACGCCCCCGCCCCCCCGCAGCCCCTCTCTCCTTCCCCCCCCCCGGGGATAAACGCCCCCGCCCCCCCCGCAGCCCCTCTCTCCTTCCCCCCCCCGGGGATAAACGCCCCCGCCCCCCCGCAGCCCCTCTCTCCTTACCCCCCCCCGGGGTTAAACGCCCCCGCTCCCCCGCAGCCCCTCTCTCCTCCCCCCCCCCCGGGGATAAACGCCCCCGCCCCCCCGCAGCCCCTCTCTCCTCCCCCCCCCCGGGGATAAACGCCCCCCGCCCCCCCGCAGCCCCTCTCTCCTCCCCCCCCCGGGGATAAACGCCCCCGCCCCCCCGCAGCCCCTCTCTCCTCCCCCCCGGGGATAAACGCCCCCGCCCCGGGCCCAGCCGCAGCGCAGGGGGCGCCCCAGGCCGCGGTGCATGCCGGGACTCACCGCGGGGCCCGCACGGGCCGCAGCGCTCACGGCGCCGCCATCGTCCCGCTTCCGGGACTGGGGGCCGGGCGGAGCTGGGGCCGGGCGGGTCCTTCCCTTCAGGCGGCGCGGTCGGGCTGCCCGGGCAGGCGCCTGTCCCCGGCTCCCTCCACCCGCCGCTCTGCGCCCTCAAAGCCGCTCCCCAGCGGCAGCTCCGCGCGCGCGGCCACGCGCCGCACGCTCCTCGGCCGACGAGCGTTCTTGTTTATCAGGCGTTTGGAACGGGCAGCCCCGAGTCCGAGCGGGGTCCTTGTGAGAGACCGGACGGGGGAGGAGCCCGGTCTTCTCGGACACGCTGATTGGCTAGTCACCGCTGATCCCGCCTCGTCGGCTGATAGGCCAGACCTGTGGTGGCCAGTCCACACGAGACGAGAGGTGCTGGGCGCGAGGCGGCTCCCGGGGCCGCGCTCTGATTGGCTCCTGCGCGCCCGGGAGCGGGCTCTGATTGGGCCGCGCGAGAGCGAAGCAGGTCCACGGGGAAGCTGGGCGCGCGGCGTGAGTGCGGTAAGGGAAGGCTCCGCGCGGCCCCTGCTGCAGCGCGCCCGGCTGGCGGCCGTGTCCGGAGGCTCCCGCCAGCGTGCGAGGTGTGCGAGGTGTCCGGTTCAACCCCCCCCCCCCCACGGGGTGTCCGGTTCAACCCCCCCCCCCCCCACGGGGTGTCCGGTTCAACCCCCCCCCCACGGGGTGTCCGGTTCAACCCCCCCCCCACGGGGTGTCCGGTTCAACCCCCCCCCCACGGGGTGTCCGGTTCAACCCCCGCCCCCCGGGGTGTCCGGTTCAACCGCCCCCCCCCGCCCCCCGGGGTGTCCGGTTCAGCCCCCCCCCCCCCCGCCCCCCGGGGTGTCCGGTTCACCCCCCCCCCCCCCGCCCCCCGGGGTGTCCGGTTCAGCCCCCCCCCCCGCCCCCCGGGGTGTCCGGTTCAGCCCCCAGCCCCCCGGGGTGTCCGGTTCAACCCCCCCCACACAAGGTGTCCGGTTCAAACCCCCCCTCCCCCACGAGGTGCACGGGGTGTCCGGTTCAACCCCCACACACACAGACAACCGGGGTGTCCAGTTCACCGCTCCTCTCGCACGGGGTGCCCTGTTCTCCTTCCCCCCCCCCCGCCATGATACGGTTGCCAACCTTCCAGGATTGGCCTGGAGTCTCCAAGAATTAAAGAATAATCTTTAATTAGAGAGCATACCATGTGATTCAATCTTCAGGAGTATGTCTAACCAAAATTGGCAACCCTCCCGCCCGTGAGGTGCACGGGGTGCCCGGTTCTCGCCCCTCCCGCCCGTGAGGTGCACGGGGTGCCCGGTTCTCGCCCCTCCCCCCCGTGAGGTGCACGGGGTGCCCGGTTCTCGCCCCTCCCCCCCGTGAGGTGCACGGGGTGCCCGGTTCACACACACACGCACCATGAGGTTCACGGGGTGTCCGGGTCCCACCACCCTCCCACAAGGTGCGCATGGTGCCCGGGTGTCCAGTCCCCCCGTCCCCGCCCCCCCCCCCCCCCCAGCATGCAGGGTGGCAGTGGGAGAGCGTGTGGTGTCCGTGGTCCTGTGGGGAGGTTGGAGTTCTGGGAGTGGAGAGTTATTGCAGCAGATGCTCAGGATGTGAGGGCCCTTGAGAGGGTCACCATAACAGTACCCCATTCACTCTTTTTTTCTCAGCTTGGCGATGAGTAAACTCCGGGCAGCAGCTCGCAGCGGGCGGGGACTCCAGCAGGGCACAGGGAATGTGAGGAAATCCCCAAGGAGGTGCAGGGAGAATGTATCATCCCATAAAGGTGAAACGCTTCAGCTACAAGGATCTTATTGGGACACTGCAGTAAGGGTGACACCATGACGATAGGCACAGTGTGAACAGCTAGACACGTACCAAACAAGATCAGGAATGAGCCTGGGTGTAGGCAAATAAACCCATATTTTATAAATAAAACCTTTTCCGTCATTGGGGTTGCACGTTATTCAGTCTGACCACTGAATATATTAATTCACTGCTGATCCTAATATCCTGCACTTGTACAGCACCTTCCATTGCCATCCTCAATGGAGTCCAACTCTCTGGACTCAAATCTGCACCTTTCAATGCTAAAATGGCATTGTGAAGCTCCTTGTTTCTTGTCTCTCAGTAACTGCAGCTCAGCTGTGCTCAGTTTACAAGTACATATACATTTCCTCTAACTGCCAGGCCTGCAAAATCACCTTTGGGAAGTGAGAATCAATCTGAGCTTTTTCTTCCTCATGCATTAGCAATGACCAAGATTTCACAAGGTGAGCTTGGTTAACTACTCTGCTGATGTTGTGTGAGAAGGCTAGATTGCAGCTTCCTCATACAGAGGTGGGTGAGTTCCGCAGGGCTAAGAGCAGTAACAGGTAATTGAAAGCTTACTTTAGTCACTGAAATCAGACGGCTTGGCCCTGATACACGCAGGGAGTTGACAGTCACGTTTTCAGAGACATACAACATTTTAACCATAAGTTTGTGCTGCTTCTTTTTTTCAACACTGTTTGTTGTTGCACTTCCAAAATTGACTGGCTGGTTTCTGGTCAGTTTCTCTGCCTCCTTCTCTGCTGGCCCCATGTTGTTTGTGTGGGCTTCCTCACCCCTGACGTAAACTCTACACTCTGTAGTAGGCATGATAGTTGAAATCTCTTCGCCAGAAGCTTATTTTGGTTAATGCGTTCAGTGGAGGACAGAGAACACAGGCATCGAAGTGTGTACTAGTTAAGTGTTGGCCTGCTCCAAGTTGTATGAGACATATGGAAAAACAGTTCCTGCTCTGATGAACATACAGTCTATGAGACAACAAGATGCAATGGGAGACTCAGCTAAGGGTGGTAAATTAGAGGAACTTTTTTTTTTCTAATCTGACACATCTCTCCACTTCCGTAATGTTTAGGAGGGGAAAGCCAGTATTTGTGAAGTAAGCTGGTAGAAGTGAGGCCAGCCAGTTTAGGAGGACCAGTATTTGTGAAGTAGGCTGGTAGAAGTGAGGCTTTAGGGGCGAATTTGAGATTGTAGAGGTCTGGCGCACTGGGACCGGGTGAATCTTAGAAACAGCTGGTGAAATCCTTTTGGGGCCACACACCCTTCAGGGTCTAGTGCAGGCTTCTCCAGGCTATTTTCCTTGTTTCTAGTGGTTTGTGTAGTCTGATGGAAAGACCTCCTTTGCCTCAGTAATGAAAGGGCAGCCAAGCCCTCCCCCACCAGCTCCTTTAACCACTGGTCCTGTCTTCTGACTGGCATTTAATGTCTCCTTGCAGACGTGCTACCTCCAGTGTCTTCCCAACAACCTGCGTACCATCTCTTCAGCCACCCGGCAGAAATCGAGGCCTTTCGGAAGAATTTGCTTGCCTGGTACGACAAATGCAAGCGTGACCTTCCCTGGAGGAAATTGGTACGGCAGGAGTGGGTCACCACAATACGTGGTTGGGTTCCCCCCGTTTAAAAGATGCTGCCCTGATGACCAAAGCACTGTCTTCCCCTATGAACCTGTCAGATTGCTTTGAAACTGAAGGGGCATCTAAAATCAGATTGTATCTTCCTCCACTAATATGGTTTTTTCCTTCAACTTGGCCCTACCTGAAACTAGACAGGTCGGTTTCACTGTGTGTTTCTAGTCAGTGTCAGCTTTTCATCCTTGGTCTCATCTATTGGGTTTGAGCTTCTAGTGCTGCAGGAAGGTTTTTATTTATCCTTAGCCACTGACTGTTTGCTTGCCTGTTAGTTTGTATTCCCTTGTTGCTGCAGAATGTTCTGTTGTTCCCACTCTGTGCCAGCCCCAGGTCTCACCTCTGTCCTTGCTAAGCCCACAGCGGTGAATGGTGACAGTGGATTTGCCTGTTCCATGGTGGAATGGCTGGTATGGTCAGAGGTGAACTTTAGCAGCTATGCTGAGAATTATATGGGGCCACCATTGTCCCATTTAAAAATCTCCGGTGCTGGTACCTGTGTGCAGGTGGGGTGGGGATGTCCTTAGGGAAGGTTTCTTTGTTGGGATTCTAAACTTTCAGGATAAACTTTAGCTGAAGAAGCGTCGAAGAAAATGTATGAAATCCCTCATGCCAAGATCAAGAGAGATTGCAGCCAATTTTGTGTTGGCTTTCAATTGATCAGACCAAATTCAGCATTAACGGAAACTTTTGGGGGCCAATCTTTTCTTTAATTAGTATCTAAACAGCGTATAGAAGACAGGTAATTGCTCACCTTTTCTTATTTGCATATGCAAATATGTGTTTTGGCAAATATTTCCTGTGCATCTTAGGCCCCATTGGATGAAAAAATAACCCGAGTCCTGACTCTCTAACGTGGTTGGGCATCTGACCTTCCTAAGAAACTCTGCAAGAACAAAGTGCTTTCCAAGGGAGGTTTTGGTTAGAGCTGTTTTCAGGTGGCCAGTAGCAGCTTGAAGCTGCAGATCCCAGGTCTCCTGGGAGTCATATAACTCCTCCCCTCTAAGGAGCTCTTATATCTAAATTGAGTTACACTTACAAATTTTGTCCTCTGCCAGTATTTGAACCAGGGCTCAGATATCAAACACTGCCCAAGAGGAGCTGCTCTCTGCAAGCTAACTGATGTCATTCCAAATGCTGGTGGCATCTCACCAGTGCTAAATTTGACTCTCTCTCTTGAGTGCAAATGACCCTATCCGAACAAGGTGTGCATCTCCTTTCCTTTTCCCCATTGCTCCCTGAGCAGGGTCCAGAGCTGAGAGCTCTGTCCTCTCCCCTGAAATTCTCTCTGCCGTCTCTTTCAGGCTGCAAGCGAATCAGATACTAACAGAAGAGCATATGCAGGTGAGACAGAGAGAACACAGGCTGTCTGCTTGGGCTTCTTTTCTCAGAGAGAAGGTTTGTCACGGCGTGTCATCTGTGTCTAGCACTGCAGAGTTAGCAGGGTGCATTGTGGGGGATTGCAGCTTCACTGTGGAGAAAAATACTTGGAACAAATCACGCTGCTCTCCCAAAACCAGACGCAGCCCAAAACTCCTCTAGACTCTTTCTGAAAGAGGCCAGCAGCGTGGCACTTGCAAGGACCTAGCATCACAGGGATGAAGCTGGACAATGATGGTGCTCTCTCCTTAGGCTCAAACGGCCTGGTCTGAGAGATGCATGGGAGCAGCATGATACAAATGGGGAGAAAACTGGTGGCCATTGGATCTTCTGGGCAGTAACTCTGGATACGTCAGTGGCCCCAATTCTAAGCCTGCTTCAGGTATAAGGGACTAGTGCAAGCCATGGGAGGCTCCGCCTTCCCCCCCAGAGAGACCTTGTGCAAAGGGACAGGGCAAGGTGTTGAATTGGGAGGGGGCCTTCCAGTCCACCATGATGCTCTTGCTTTTCCTTTGTGCCTGCAGTGTGGGTGTCGGAGATCATGCTCCAGCAGACGCAGGTGGCTACGGTGATTGACTTTTACAACAGGTGGATGCAGGTGATTGTCCTTTGTCTCCTCCTCCCACGCCCAGAGCCCTGAATTTCTGAGGGTGTCTGAAACCTCGGCCATTGCATGTCTTGTCCCCAGCCTGCGGGTCAGCCATGCGTTCGTCGCATTCTGCAGACCCGTCCTGTGCCAGCGAACAAACCTCTGTTTCCTTTGCAATGTAGAAATGGCCGACGCTGCAGGCACTTGCCAAAGCTTCCCTGGAGGTGAGAATCCCCCATGGCAGGGGCCTGAAAACACCCCCATTGATCTTTAATCCCGGGCCCTTTGCGACTAGTCGTAACCCCTGGCTGTGTGTCTTGGGAACAGGACGTGAATGAGCTGTGGGCAGGACTTGGCTACTACTCGCGAGGGAAGCGGCTGCAGGAAGCAGCACAGAAGGTATCCTGGTAGGGGGTAGTTGTGGAGGGATGGGGTACTTCCAACGTTCCCTCCTCTCCATGCTAGTGCCTGCTGGCTGGTGTGCGGGAAAGCCCGGTGCCACGGCTCCGTCCCCAGGTGTTAGCCAAAAGCTCCAGAGTGGAGCGTGGCTGATTTGCCCCACTCACGTTGGGAGACACCAGGTCCCTGCTGTTTCACGTGGATTCCCGTTTATCCCTCTCCCCTCAGGTGGTTTCCGAGCGGGCAGGTCAGATGCCCGGGACGGCCGAGGAGCTGCAGAAGCTTCTGCCGGGAGTGGGGAGATACACAGCAGGAGCCATCGCCTCCATCTCCTACGGGCAGGTGAGGAGAGACCCAGCGCTGTCTGTGTGCCCGCCTTGCCGCAGGTGTGTCAGGCTGTGCTGCCCTTGGGTTGCGTCGGGTTTCACGGGCGCCTCAGCCGACGGGAGGTTTGGGGAACGTGCCTCTCCCTGTGGCTGCTGTTAGCCGCCCATGGCCCCTCTTGCCCCAGGGCAATTCTAGTGCTACTTGCAAAGTTCCTCCTGCCTCGCTGAAAGCTGGGATCTCCCGGGGGTATCTGGGCACTGAGAGGAGCCTCGTGCTGCTGCTTGGGCACTGGGAGGCCAGACCAGCTCCAGCCATCCGTGGTGCACCCTTGGCCTGGGAATTGCTGGTCCTCCATGGGGGAGGCTGGTCCCTCCAGTTACCCCTCCCTGGGACCGGCCTGGCCGACTGCCCTCCCTTCCTAGGGGCACGAGCACGCACGTTTCCTGAGATGGTGACCGCGGCTCTTCCGTCTCATGGGCCAGGTGACGGGAGTGGTGGATGGGAACGTGATTCGAGTCCTGTGCCGGGTCCGATGCATCGGTGCCGACTCCAGCAGCCCGGCTGTCGCCAACAGACTCTGGTAGGGGATTTTTCTTGTCCCAGGAGGTGAGAGCGGGTCGTAATACAAACAGGAGTAAAGTACACCAGGGTGGCCTGGGGGGATTGGTCATGGGAGACAGCTTTTCACCTCTGCTTACCAGGTCGTTGGGACAGTCAGTTGCCTTGCAGCCCAGACAAGCACTAGCCCAGTGAGCAGGAAGTCGCTCCCTTGCAGGTCCATACAGGGCATAGGCAGGGATTGGATCAGCCCTGGAGATGAAATCCCCACCTCCCCCCGGCTGCAGTACAGGATCGTGCCGATGGGTGTGTGCAGCAGCCTAGTCCCCTAGGCAACACAGGAGACCAGAGCTTACCGAGTACTGTCCAAGCGCCAGCGAGAACTGTCACAGGAGCGGCTGCGTCGCTAAGCAGGGGCTGGGATTCTCGGCCAGTCTAAGCGGAGGAAGAGCCTGCGTGGGGTGGCTGCACCTGGCTTTCGGGAGTCACTGACCAGTCGCATGCTCTCAGGCGCTCGGTGCGGTGAGAGGCGCCTTGGAGAGTGTGGGCTTGCGGCCGTGTCTGCTCGTTGCACCAGGGGTTCCCTGGCTCTACAAGCCAATGCCAGCTGCCTCTAACTGCCATGAAGGGACTTGGGGTGCGGAGCCCCCGATCTCCATTGTCGGAGAGAGCCATCACTGGGATGAGGCTGCGGGGAGGTCCTGGCCCTGTGACTCCAAGTGGCTCTAGTAAGGTAGGAAGAGGGATCCTGAGCACTAGTCACACTAGCCCAACGTACTAGAACAGGAGCAAGCCCCAGTGGCTGAGAATGGCCCGAGCCCCCTCCGCCCTGGGTCTATCCGGTATCAAGGTTTTGAGCCTCTCCCCAGCTGCGGGGAGGGCGAGTGAGTGCCTGTTTGGGGAGGGCTGTTCCTCTTCCCAGCTGATGGGACCTGCCCCCCGTGTGTTGTAAGGAACGCTCCTCTGGCTAACCATGCCTGCCCAGCCTGCCACTTCTCGCTGCTCTTCGTCGTAGGGATTTGGCCGATGCTCTGGTCGATCCAGCCCGGCCAGGGGATTTTAACCAAGCCATGATGGAGCTGGGAGCTACTGTGTGCACCCCCAGGGCCCCGCTGTGCATGGAGTGTCCTGTGAAGCACCACTGCAGGGCGAGTTGCCGGGTAAGTATTGCGCTTCCCTGCATTCAGCTCAATCCCAGGAGGTCGGTGGTCTGTATGTAAACCCCACACTCTTCATAAAAACGTGTGCTGTTAGGAAGGGTGGGGACCCACCACCTCCCTCTGGACCCCGAGCAAGTCACTTCCCTGCGTTGGGATTCCTCTGAGACGGCTTTCCCCTCAGCTTCCCAAGAGCTCACTTCGACTCCAGATTCCATCACTCGGGGTTTTTATTGGGTGCACAGCAATGTTACGCTGAGCTGAGCGGACTCAAACACGGTGGGGGGTGGATGAAGGATACATCCCAGATCCAAAATTACACAGAAACCCTCTTCCTTTGTATGCATTTACATATCACGTTGCATTTACCCTACATTGCATCACACATTCTGGGCCTGGCTTGGTTACATGGTGGGAACCAAGGCCTGTACAGCACGCTCTGTCCATCCACGACGTACTCTTTACTTCCAGGGTGATCCTGTACGTTGTTGTTTTTCCCATTGTCGGTGGTTCCCTGCGGGTTTCTCCTTATCTCAGCTAGCACAGACATTCTGTCCCCATCCTGCTGATCCATTTACCTCCCTAATCCTGTCTCCCAAGAATTGAGGCCTCATGCATGTCTAATTATGCCAAGCCGGCCTACGCGCTGTAAACTGAAGGTGGGGATCCAGAGAGAGAGAGAGAGAGATGCCCACACACACCCGGAGATCCCTATATGACAAGCTGCTGCTCTTTGGGCTTTTGGTTTTGGAGCTTGGGAACTTGAGATGGAAGAGCCTGGTGGCGTCATTCAGCTGCACCCCTGGGGCTGGCCCAGAATCCCGCCCTGTGATATAATCAGCAGGGCTGGGTCCAGTCCAGGTTAAACGACCCAGACTATTCCTGCCCTTCCTCTGGGCGGGCCAGTTCCACAGTCTGATCAGTCCCAGTGGTGGGAAACCATCCCTGATAGTGATCATTGTTTCCAGTGAAATGCTGCCTATAAACCATGGCCATTAATGGTATAGATTCTTGGGGCCAAAAGGACTATTCCATTGGATCATCTAGTCTGAGCTCCTGTCTAGCACAAGCCAGTGAATCTCACCCGGTCACCCCTGCTCGAGCCCAGCCAGTTGCGTTTGACTAAAGCGCACTTTTGGTCTGAGTGTAGCCAGCTGTTCTGACTACACTCGCGGTGTTCAGACAATACGTTTGCCTACGTTTAGTCTCTTGAAGACAAAATGGTGCAGTATGGAAAGGAGACATACGCAGCCTCTTTCCAGGGAGCGGTTTGTATCTGGCAGCATGCTCACTTTACGCAGAAGTGTGCTTCGGAAATGTGCATTTAAACGAGCTCTCGTTATAGTATGGCTTGACAAGTTACAAAACTCGACAGCACTAAAATCCAGCACACCTTGGTTTGTTCCGTCCTTTCCCTGTCTCTCTTTTGGATGCTACGCTCTGAACCAGCTGTCTTCAAAGCTGCCTGTACTAGGATATAGAACAAACATTTCTTGTCTTTGGCAAGTTCTCTGTTAGCTAATGCCAAAGCTGACTTCGGCTTTGCAAAGGGTCATGAGATACTCAGCGTGAGTGAACAGAATTGTAGTAAGACCATAATACATTCAGTTAACATAATTTCCCAACACACATATAAAATGTGTATTATATTAATACTGTGTACATAATACCGAGACTATGCCTAACTATATGTATTGGCTAATAGCATCTTCTGGAAAGGCATCCAATCTTGATTTAGACACATCAAGAGATAGAGACGCCACCGCTTCCCTTGGTAGTTTGCTCCAGTGGTAAATCACCCTCACTGTTAAAAACTTGTGCCCAGTTTCTCATTTGAAACTTCTCGCTCCCTTTTACCTGGCCTTCCCCGGTTCCCCTCTCCCCATGGGGTTTACCCCCCCTTGGATGTATTGTGTACAAATTCCCAGACCTGTTTGCACGTGGGCTAAGCTCTCTTCTGACTCGTGGCCGCAGTGTCTTCGGCTATCCACGTCTTGTAACATCTCATCAGGGGGCAGTTTGTGGCTGGTGCCAAATGCAATATGTGCTTCCAGGTTTGAAATGGCATAAGAATGGCCATAGTGGGTCAGACAAACGGTCCGTCTAGCCCCGTATCCTGTCTGCCAGCAGTGGCTGGGGCCTGATGCTTCCGAGGGAATGAAGAGAACAGGGAGATTTCGAGTGATCCATCCCCTGTCATCCAGTCCCAGCCTCTGGCAGTCAGAGGTTTAGGGACACCCAGAGTGTGGGGCTGCATCGCTGGCCCTCTTGGCTAATAGCCATTGCTGGACCTGTCCTCCATGAACTCGTTATCTAATGGTGATAGGGTTCCGGGGGGGGAGTTCCAGCTGAGACCTGTAGTTGACCCTGTCCTCCTTTGCAGGTGGAGAAGGAGCTGGAATTCGCCTCCAGGAGGCTGCTGGGACAAGCTGCCTCCAGTTTCCCCCAGGCGCCTGACCTAGAGGAGTGTGGTAGGTGCTGGCCGGGGATCCCCACCTCTCACTGTGCTCTCGAGGCTCAGCCCCATATGGAGAGCACCTCTTGACCCCTTAGCCCCGGGTGAGCTCTGAGCTGGCGGGGAAGCCTCGCCCTGAGGCACAGAGCTCTGGGGCAGCGCAGCGATAGGCTGTTAGAGCGGCAGGGGCCAGGCGGTGCTGCCGTGAACAGTAGGACTCCTGATGGACTCCCCTGCTGGCCCGTGCAGCTGGGGAGCCCCAGCTCTGCTGGGTTACGCTATGGGGATTAGTGTCACATGGAGGCTGGTTTGGGATGTGGGGGTGGGAACGTGCAGTGACTTACGTGCAGTGACTTACATGCAAGAAGGAGACGTTAAGGGAGAGCTTCTGTTGCCCAACTTCTAGGGGGTCCCCCCCAACACCTCCTTGGGGCACCTCATCTGGCTGATCCTGGGCTGAGATGGTGCCTTCTCCTTGGGAGCCCCATGGCCAGCTGCTGGAGGAGCTGCTCTCGGGGCTGGGGTAAATGCATCAGCAGCGGGTGATGGGGACCCCCGGCCTCCTCTCAGGCCGTGAGCAGGGCAGGGGTGCAGCCCTTGAGCGCCAGGTTTGATGGGGGCCGGTGCAGTGACAGGGACTGACCCGCTGCCGTGTCTGATTCACAGCCGCCGCCGTCACAGGCATCTGCTCCTTGTGCCCCCCTGCTGCGGAGCCCTGGGACAGCAGCCTCGGCGTGGCCAACTTCCCCAGGAGAGCCGCCAAGAAGCAGCCCCGGGCGGAGCGGACGGCCACGTGTGTGCTGGAGAGGAGAGGCCACCGCGGGGAGCCGGAGTACCTGATCGTGCAGAGACCCAGCTCCGGTAACTCGGGTGTGCGCCAGGGTGGGGATGGGGGGAGTTGCTGTCTGTGGGAACGGAAGGCTCGCTGCCCCGTGGGACTGGGAATGCTGGGGGGCGGAGCTTACTCATCCCAGGGGGCCAGTGCGAGAAAAAGCCCCTCACTGCTGACTGACCTCGACAGGCATCAAACGCCCACAGCCAGCCCTCCTTGGCTAGGGGGAGGCGGGAGGGAGCGTGGGAAGGATCCCTGTGGGGGGACCCCTGCTTGGAGCTCTGGCCGGATTAGAGAGGTGAGCATCTGAAAAAAACAACCCAGAAACGTCCAGGAAAAAAATGGTTCTTTTCTAAGGCCCGATACGGGAAAATTGGAAAGAAACTGGTGAGATGAAGTGTGTGCTCTGAGTCAACAGGGACAGGATTACGAGGGGGATGCTGTTACTGACGTGATCAGGACAGATCTATTTCCATACTACTACTGCGCCCAGAAGACAGAACCTTCCTTTCAGTTTACAACAAGACTGGCGCGTTCTGTGCTCTGTATTTTATACAGTAAAAGCTGTTTTATCCGGCACTTCATCAGCCGGAAAGCTCTATAAACCAGCAAAAAGAAAAGGAGTACTAACACGGCTGTTACTCTGAAACCTATAAACCAGCATTTCTGATCTTCATTAAAATTCCGGTTTTTAGTCCGGTTGGTGCAGGGCCAGCAGGGGGTTGGAGCACAGGCTCTGGGAGGGAGTTTGGGTGCGGGGCCGGGGGTGCAGGGTGCTGGATCCAGGGGCCGCTCACCTTGGGCGGCTCTCCGCAAGCGGTGACCTGTCCGGCTGCTCCTACGCGGAGGCACAGCAGGTGGCTCTGCACGTTACCACTGCCCCTGCCCCCGCCCCGAGCGCTAGCACCACAGCTCCCATTGGCTGGGAACCGTGGCCAACGGGAGCTGCAGGGGTGGAGGCAGTGCGCGGAGCCGCCCGAGGTGAGCAGCCCCTGGATCCGGCCCCACCTACCCCCTCCCGCTGCCCCACGTCCCCGCCCGCACCCCAACCCCCTCCCTCTTAGTTAACCCGCATTTTTCACTTATCGGCACCCCCCCTTCCCCCAACATGCTGGATAAAACCGCTTTTACTGTATATTTTTTTCCTATTTGGCAACAGGTGAAAAACAATACCTGTAAGTACCTTCGTGTGCAGCTACAGTCCCTCCCCAACGCTCGGTATATTTGTCATTGTTATTTGAATCAAAGCTAAAGAATTCATACTTCTTTATTTCATAAACATACCAAACAGGACTTTCTCATGTGCTAACTAAATTGTACATAATACATTTTGCGTTCTTAAAAAAGTAAATAAAGTTTAGTTTTGATTAACAAATAACTGCTTCAGATCTTTTTCCCCTCAAAGTTCCACTTTTTTCCACCCCTCTCCCCAATGGGTTTTTTCCCCATGGCTTCAAAATTTCCATAAATTGTCCATCCCCAGTCTGGATACAGCAGCGTAGGCGGAGGAGCTGAGCCGTGCCTGACGGTGCGGCCGTTATGTCAGTAACGATCCTGGCTGCTGAGCAGGAGGGGTGATCAGTCGTCACCGTGCCCCAGATCCAGTCACTGGCAGCACGACAGCTCCCCAGTGCCTTGGGCTATCTCTGGGGGCTCCTTGCACCCAGCTTCCTGGGCCTGAACCTGCTGCCTCTTCTCCTCTCGCTTCTTGCTGTTTGGCAGAGACTTTACAACAGCAGTTTAGCCCCCAGGATCGATCGCTTGAGCCCTGTGCCTGGTCTGAGCAATACCCTCAGGCATCTCGTGTTGCAATTGGCGGGGGGGAGGTAATCAGAGGGACGTGATCTTGAAGGGACAATATCCCGCAGCCAGCCAGGGCAGGAAACGCTTGGACGGGCCAGTCGAGACACGCTCTGCCCCAGGAGGCTTTTCCAAGTCCTGACCCTGGCCTGTGAGCAGAGGAACGTCGGGCCCTGGGTGTGGTGGGAACACAGCGTCCTATGGAGATGGAAATCTGGCTGTGCCGAATGTGGCCTGGCTGCCCATTCCTTGCTCTCTCCCAGGCTTGCTGGCGGGGCTGTGGGAGTTTCCCAGCCTGCCCTGGGGGCCGGAGCTGAAGGAGAAGCAGCAGACGGAGGCACTGTTGGGTCACGTTCAGGCCTGGGCCGGAGAAGCCGTGGCCAGAGGATGCCTGCGGCATGTTGGAGAGGTAAACAGGGCCACGCGTCCATCCTGGGGTGGGTAAAGGGTTCGTGGCGAGTGGGGCAGCTGACGGGAGCGCAGACGGGGCCTGCCATAGGTCCAGGGCATCGGGGGACAGATGGGGAGGAGCTGCGGTGCTGGGCTCTGAAGCAAGTCCTCCGTCTGCAGCCAGGAAGATGATGCCCAAGATGCGTCGGCTGAGGGCCAGGAGGCCAGGGAGCGGTGCTAGGGAGTGGCAGAGCCGAGGGTCCCTGGTGCCCTCGCCTGGTTGGTTGTTCTGCTCTGCTCCCCCATTATAACCCCCTTACAGCCCCTCCCCAGCCACTGTCACCTTGTTGCTGAGCGTGGACGGCGCTCGGCTTGCTTGCGGTGCAGCCAGAGGGGGGCGCCGTCGAGCAGCGAGTGTTTCCCCCACCTGGGACTGCAGATCTTTTCCTCTGCATTCCAGGTCGGCCACATCTTCTCCCACATTCACCAGACATACGTGGTCTATTCGCTGCTCCTGGGCGGGGACCCCGAGATGGCCTCAGACGGGCGGGACGAGGAGCTGGAGCGGCCAGCATTCCGGTGGGTGACGCAGGCCGAGTTCCAGAAATCGGCCGTTTCCACTGCTATGAAGAAGGTACTCGACCCCACCCCCTGGGATCCCTGGAAGTGCGGGGAGGGGCTGAGCCCTATGCATCCCCCACAGGACTCCTGGGAGTAGCGGGGAGAGAGCTAAGCTTTTGCAGCCCCCCCTTGGGATTGCTGGGAGAGGGGCTCAGCCCTGCACATGCCCTGCCCCCACTAGGGTCACATGAAAAGGGGCCGGGGGCCAGCCTGGCATGTCCCCCTCGAGCTGTGGGAAGGGGCTTGTGGCGCGTCTCCACCCTCCAGTGCCGTCTCTCCAGGGGTTAGCCCAGCTCTGTCTTGTGCTTCCCCTAGGTCTGGAAGGTGTTCGAGCAGCAGAGCTGTGAGGGGAGGGGGCCCGGCAAGGTGAGTGCGTCCGCGTCTGCGAGGAGGCAGCTGAAGCCGCCCGGGCCGGCCCTGGAGCCCACAGCCCCCCCATCGTGCAGGGCAGGCTTCCCCATGATGCTGTGCTTCCCCATGATGTCAGTCTCCAGCCCTCCCCCCCTCCGGCATTGTCCTCTTCTGGGGCTGTCAGCTGGGGGGCCCCCCTCCATCCTTACCAGGCTCCCCGGGCCAACAGCAGTAACCCCACCTGTGTCCGTCCCTGTAGGGCTGCAAGCGGAAACGGGGCGCCGATCCCTTGCACGCCGGCCAGCTGAAGGTGGAAGCAGACTGCAGCCGCCCCCTAAGGCAGCTCTCCCTCAAGGCCTTTCTCAAGGCCCCCGCTGGGGAATGACTGCAGCCTCCTGCTCCGGCCGGACCCGCTCGGACTGCACCCAACGGTGAGGCCCGTCTGGAGGGGAGGGAGGCTCCATACTCTGCATTGCTTGGGCTGTTCTGTCCCCCCCAACCAGCTGGCAGCTCCACCAGGCCTGCAGTGACTGGCACCCGGCTGTCGGGGGTAACACCGAGTCATGTAGACTCAGCCCACGTAGGAGGCCCCCCCACAGTCCGTTGTTCCCTGCACGTCTTTCATCCAGCCAGCCCCCTGCAGAGGGACCCCCTCTAGTGCAGGCTCACTTGTGTTACCACCATCCCCACAGACCACTTCCCTTCCCCGGGAGGCTCCCGCCCTGCAGAGCCCTTAGCAGCGAGAGAGGGATGCCACACGACAGTGGGGACGTGGGGTGGAGTGAGGAACCTGCGCCTGCCTGGAGCGGTCTCGCTGCATTACATGGGGAGTTACAGGGGACGTCCTGCTGGCGTGACAGCCTGGGGCCTGGACTTCTCTGCTCATCCCCAGGGCGGATACAGCATGGGGGTCTGACTGTGTCTGAACCCTGCAGATGCATGTCCACTGAGAACTGGGCCGGGCTCCTGGCTCGCTTCCAGGGCCACCGAGCGGCTGTCAGGTGGGGCTGGTCTGGCTCAAGCCAGCATCAGGTGAATGTCTCTCCGCCCGAAGGCGCGATACGTTATTCCCTGTGGGGACGAGATCTGGGGCCCCCGCTGCAGCCAGGGACAGTTCTGTCCAGTCAGGGCATCCCAGCGTTCCGGCAGGTGCTGTTCGTGGCCGGGGTTGCCCCTTCACGCGTGAGGGAAGCCGACACTCCCACCGTCTCCTGAGTAATGGGGGAATCCAGGGCTCTAGATGCAGGACAAAATGGAACTGAACAAAGTGGAACTACTGTATTTCCAACAGCTGCCCGTCTCCTCCCACCAGCCCCGTCCCGCTGCTCCTGGGACTTGGACGGTCATGAGACCCAGCAGAGCCAGAGGGCGACGTCGGATGCCGTGGGGCAGTTTGCTGCTGGCCCTGCCTCGTACGTTGGCTCCTTTTCCGACCGCTTTTACTCACTCTCACAGCTGAGGTTTTAATAAATCTGAACTTTTTCTACAAGCTTTTAAAAGCAGATTTTGGCTCCATTTCTTTGTAGCCACCTCCGGAAACACGCTCCGGCAGCGCCGCAAAAGGGGATGCGAAGGGCCTGGCCCCAGCTGCCAGGGAGAGGTTGCTGGGTGACCACTGGAGCCATGGTGGTGGACAGGAGGGGGTGGGAGATAAGTGCAGGAAACGGGGCAGCGGTGGTATGAGCAGCAGGGAAGGAGCTTCGTGTGCCCTGAGTGCCACCTTTTTTTATAGAGCACGATCACCCAGTGGCTCCATCCCACCTGTGGGCAGCCTGGCAGTGCCCCTCGAGCAGCCTGCCTGGGGTAGAGCGGATCTGCAAAAACCGACCGGCAGTGGCACCCGCTGGCAAAGGGCAGGAATTTTCTGCTGAATGCATTTAGCTCAAACCGGGCAACGTTTGGGGGCCAAATCGTTTCCTCGCCAAAAAATGCCATGTGGGTTGACCTGATCCGCTTTGGAAGTGGGTCAAGCTGAATCAGAGTATTCAGACGGAGAGCTAGGCCAGAGTCCTTAGTCCAGTCAATTTCCCATCTAGACAAGCCCTTAGGGTCCCTCAGTGAAAACCCCAGTCCCCATCCTTGGGGGCTGTTAACGTGAGCACCTCTGCTGGTCAGCTGTGGTGGTGTAGCAGAGGGGGACTGGGTGGGAGCTGGCCCTGACATCAGAGATCTGCATAGGGCCCCAGCAGCACCCCTCAGGACACCCAGAAACGAACTCGGTGCTCAGCTGCAGTGTGAACTCCGTGGCAATCCCTGCTAAGCAGGCAGGCCGCCCTCTCCCACGCTAGCCGGGGTGTCCTTCAGCCGCAGCCTCTCGGAGGCGCATTGCAGGGCTCTGCACTGGGGTTGAGCTACTTGGTAGCACAGACCTGGCTCTGCAGAAGCGATCATGTGAGTAAATGACACGCCAGGGTGCGGCCCACCCCCTACCGCCAGCAACAGGACACGGAACCGGGAAAATCAGTTTTCAGTTTAATGACTAAATTCAAGTGAACAATAAGGCGCTCACCCGTAAGCGAGTATCCACTCGCAGCGAGAGCGGCAGGAGTGTGAGGGAAACCCTGGGGGAGAGTCTTGTAAATCAGACTGAAAACCATGAACTGAACAAGAACGAGGGAACAGCTCATTCACGAGGGGCGGGTGCCTGGCTGCAGGGAGAGCCAATGTACTGGCCCCGGTGGGGGCACCACACGCACGCTCCAGCCAGGGGATTGGCACCTGGCGTGTGGGGAAAGGGAGAGGATTCCCCGGCAGCTGCCTTCGGAGAGCTAAATCCCTGCAGAGCCACTTGGGAAGCCTCAGTGCAAAGTGAGCGAGCAGGGAGGGGGAACTGTCCTGCCCTGGAGGGGAAGAGGGTGAGCAGACAGGACATGGGATCTCCAGTGGCCAGCTCCTCAGAGAGACGCCCCTCAGCCCCATGGCCCATCCAATAGCGAATAGTGCTGAGATTAATGCAGAGCCAGTTCTCAGGCCAGCTGGGATATCTGCTCCCAGGGATGCGCCCTCCCTGCCATTCACCCCGTCATTCCCATTTGACTCTGCCTTCCACCCACCCCAGCCCTGTTGCTGCCACCTTCCACCCCAGGGGTGGCGCAGCAGTTGCTGGGCTCACGGTCCCTAAATTCACCCATAAAGCTTGTGGGGTCCAAAGCTGCAGGATGAACGTTGGCAGTAAATCCAGCTGCTGGCCCAGGGAGCAGGAAATCAGAATGAGCCAATCCAGCCGTGCCGTGGGAGGGTTGGCAGAGTGGGGCTGGGGGAGGGGCCAGGGTTTGTCTCTGGGGTGGGAACAGTTGAACTGCCCCATGAATCCCACCCATCAAGGCACACAGCGTGTCCCAGGGAGCTTTTAAGTAGCTTCCAACCTCCCGCTCTCTGACCGAACAGCTGGTCTGGGTCTGTCCCCTCCCTCCCTCCCACCAGGGCAGGGCCATCACCTGGGGATGGAGCACTGGGTCCACCACTAGCCTGTCAGTGCAGCTCCCTAGGCAGCCAGCCCCCGTCACTCAGGGGAGTGTTGGCCTCCGGTCGTTCCCCAGCAGGAGAGGATGGCCCCGCTGTGAGACCCAGCCCACCAGGGGAGAAGGCGAGGGGGGGTTCTCTACTCCTTGTCCAGATAGGCCTGCACGGATTTCCACAGGGCCCGGATGTTGCCCTCCCCAAATCCTGCGGCTCCCCGACGCTCAATCAGCTCCAGGAAGAAGGTCTCCTCGGGGAAGATGGGCTTGGTGAAGATTTGCATCAGGTACCTCCTCTGGCGTGGGCTGGAGCCCCTGCCACCTCCCTCCCCGTCCCCAGCCAGCTCACCGTCCAGCAGGATGCCATGCTGGGACAGGAGCCGGGGGTCCTGCCCAGCCTCCCGGATCTCCTCTGCTTTGCCCGCCTCGCTGTAGTAGGCCCGGGGGGGCTCGACGAACTGCACACCGGCCTCCGCCAGGGCCCGGGCCGTGGAGACGATGTCCGCGGTGTAGAGCCCAATGTGCTGGATTCCAGCTCCCCCGTGCTGCTCCAGGAAGGTGTCCACCTGGTTCTTCCCTGGCTCCGGCAGGGACTCGGCCAGGACGAACTTGCAGTCGTCAGCCAGCCCCGGCTCGCTGCCCTTCCCGTACCGCATGGCGGTGAGCCGCAGCCCCACGCCGCGCCCGCGGATCCGGTAGCCCTCGGCCGCGTCCTCCTGCCTGTTGACGACGAAGCGCTGGAAGCCGAAGCAGTGCTGGTACCAGTCCAGCACGGCCCGGGTACTGCCCCGCGAGCAGGCGTAGGTGATGTGATCGAAGTGCGTGGCCTCGGCCGGGTCCCGCGGCCCCTTGGGGACGTCCCCAGCGGTGCGGAAGCCAGGCAGGAACGCCCCCCGGTAGCGGGAGCGATCCAGCAGGGTGTGGCTGACGTTCCCCACGACGGATCTCACCACGCAGTAGGTGACGGAGCCATCGTCGTCCGTCACGTCGGTGGGCGGGATCGCCAGGGGGCAGCCCCGCTCCTGGAGGCGTCGGGAGACGCTGGGTACGTCCTGCACCTCGAAGCACACGTTGGAGGCCGTGCTCACGGGGCGCGAGGGGCTGACGTCGTAGAGGAATTCCCCGTCGCCGTGGCCCAGCGGGGGCTGCTGAGCCGGAGCGGGCCGGGTGGGGTCAGACGGGAACGTGTGGGCCGGGGGGGCCTCCCCCAGCCTCTCGTTGACGAGGAAGACAGCAGCTCCTTTGCGGAGAGCCAGCTGCCGGGCACACGCCGTCACCCGCGACGCGACCAGGTGAAAGCGGAACTTGTCCACCAGGTCGCGGACCAGGCCCGTCCCGGCGGGGACGTGGAAGGCGATGTGGGACAGCCGGCTCAGAGGGGCAGCCATGGCGCAGTGGGGTCAGACCCGCTGAACTCTGCGAGAGAGAGAGAGAGAGACTAGAGCATATAGCCCAGCACCCAGGAGGGAGCGAATCAGTCCCCATTGTGCTGTATGGGCCTGGGGCTCTCTGCCGCCCCCTGCTGGGGACAGAATCAACCCCCACTGCACTGTATGGCCCAGTGCTCTCTGCTGCCCCTGCTGGGGACAGAATCAGCCCCCAATGTTTTTCAGGCCCCCCGCAATGCCAATTAATATGGGGGACGCTGACGTCTTGCCTGCTGCACAGAAGCAGCCAGTATTAATGTCAAAGGAAGGACCCCGCCCACAGCCCCACTTCAGCTGATGCAAGCACTCCTGATGAGGACGCGCACCATCGGCAGGAGTGTCGTGTGGACATGGGGGACCCCGGGGCTGTCACCACTGCACTCCAGGACCGTGTCCAACTTCCCAGCAGCAGCTTGAAACCCACCAGCACAGCCGCTTTCAACCCTTTCCTTTGCGGACCCCGACACCATTTCGACTGGAGGCGCAGACCCTTTGGGAAATCTTGGACACCATCTGCGGACCCCCCTGCGGAACCACCGACAGAAACACACCGCACTAAATGTTACCAGTGCGGTTCTGATTCTGCCCAGCAGGAAGCAGCGCTATTCATGCACATGGGACCGTAATCTGAAATTTAAAACTAATAATAAACAGCAGGGACTGTCTCTTACTCTGCATTCATTCTACGGCATCCAGCCCAGTTATTACTTTGCATTATGGTAGGGCCTAGCAGCCTCAGCCACAGACCACCACGGGGCCCCGATTTCAGATGTAGCCTCTAGGAGCAACCACACTACAAATCATCATAAAATCCCAACTTTCCCCCCTGCGCTTCCCTCCCAGGGCATCTTGTCTTTCCAGAGCCTCCTGCTTAGACTGGAAGCTCTTTGGTGAGGGACTGTCCGTCTAGGGCAGCGGTTTTCAACCTTTTTTTCATGGGCGGGCCCCTAAAAATTTTCGACTGGAGGTGCGGCCCCCGTTGGACATCTTAGACACTGTCTGCGGACCCCCAGGGGTCCGCGGACCACCAGTTGAAAAGCACCATCCTGGTGTGTCTCGCACAGCTCAAATGACAGTATCAATCCGTAACGGACACTGATTCATCCAGCTTGACCATGGCCTCCTGCTTCCTTGGGTCAACGAAATCAACGCTGATTCCCACCCCACCCAAACCTGGGGTCTTTACATCACCAGTGCCTTTGATCAGACTGGCTCCGCCACCCCTCCTGACTTGCACAGGCTGGTCCTGCTGGGAGCTCATTCACTGCAAAGCCAGGAGCTGTGCATGTCTCCGCTCGCCTGACCCGCTCAGCATCCCTTACCACCTCACCTGTGATGAAGTACCAAAGCCCGGCAATGGCTGGTGTCATGCCCGGCTGCCTAGGCGAGGGCCAGCACCCACACGGCAGCCCCAGCCACGTGCTGCAGGCAGAGAGCAAAGAGGAAATGCCAGGGAAAGAGCCATTCTGCGGCACAGGGCAGGGGAGGACAGGCAGGAAATGGAGCAGGCTGAGTGTGCCCCCCCCCAGCCTTGCAAGGAGATGGCTCAGGCCCCAGTTTAAAGGGCCCCAGGGTGAGGGCGCTGGCTGGCTTGGGCGGGGGAGAATTGAGAAAGAAACAACCCAGGTAGAAAATGGAGCTTGAAAAGAAATCTGTGCCCAGGATTATACGATGGGGCGGTCTGGGCTCGCAGGGGGCTGGACTCAGGGCCCAAGGATGATCCTTCCAGCTCGGATTGGATGTTGTTCCCGATAAGCTGAGTTTCCTGGTTATAATACACCTGTTATGCCGGGAGGTACCAGTGAAATCCTGCCCGGCTGCCCCAGTATAAGAACAAGGTGCACATTCAGAGCGGCAGATTGGAAGAACAAGAGAACAGGTGTTAGCAGGGACGTGGACTCATAGCCCCAACAGGGGATCGGGTTTAAATGGAAATGTAGGAAAATGAGCTGGGGGGGGTGTCGCTGCCCTCTTGTGGTTGGAATTGCGACTGCTCAACTGTGTGCTATAGACCCTGCACTGCTACCAGCTAGGGGAGATTCTCCTTTAGCCCACGTGGTGGGGGGCTTGGAGGGCCGATGCTTCCAGAGTAGGAGGCGCTGAGTCCCAATGGCGGTCTGAGTGGCCCTGGAGCCCGGCAAAGGGGTTGGCAGGTCGGGGAAGCGATGGATTTATTGTCCCAGTGACTGTCAGACTCCCCCATGGCGTTGGTGCTGGCTGCTCGGGGCGGATGGAGCTGGAAGGAGAAAGCCGAGGGGTTGCACCCGCCGTTAGCAGGAGCCGCGAGGGCTTGTTCTTAAGGCAGCGGTAGAGGGTGTTACGGAGGAGTAAGCAGCTTTACTGAGAGGCTAAAGCCCTGTCTGGATCTGGCTGGTTACCCCTTCTGCGCTGCGGCGCTGGTGCTGGGGTGGAGCAGGGGTGGGGCAGGGGACCGCTGTGGTAGGGGGCCTGCTCCTATTAGTGGTGGGGCTCGCTCAGTGGATTGTATGGCGGGGTCAAGCCATTCGAATGCTCTGGTAGTCAGGGTGTCCCTGGCAGGAGGAGCTGGGCCTGTCCTGAGACAGACCTTTGACATTCCCCCCAGCTCTTGCTCCTGCTTTGAGATCTGGGGGGACTGGGGTTCACTGGAGATGCTGACCGCACTAGGACAAGCCAGAGTAGATACAGCTCAGTTCTGACCTGAAGCTCCCAACCCCTGCTCTGCAAGGCCAGTGCTGGGTTCCCCTCCCCCAGCTCTGAAAATGCCCCTCCTGCGACCCATAGCCCCCCCTTCTGTTTGCACCCTGGCCTCCCCCACCCAGCTCGAGGCAGCTCCGGTTTGACCTACAGCCTCTGTGCTGCTTAGGCCAAGCAACGGGCACCAGCCATGCTGACCTGGGAGGTGGTTTCCACTTGGCCCTGGCTCTGCTGGGGCCGGGGCCCTGGGAGCACATGGCAGCACGTACTGGCCCGTGCTCAGTGATTAATCTGAGCCTGGACTGAGCCCCGGCACCTCTGGGCCTGGCAGCCCCGAGCCCCCCGGCCTTGCCACAGCAGTTATGAAAGTAACAGAACTCGCTCGCGCCCCGCCCCGGTTTCAGGACGAATTAAGCACTGTCTACGCTCAATATGTCTCTGCGTGCTCGGAGTCGGAGCGACGCGAATCCTCCACCTGGGAACCCTGCCCCTTGCCCGGGCTCTGTTTGTCCTTGCAGTCGGGGGGCCTCGGGTTCAGAGCAGAGCCCTTCCCCCGCTTATCATGGTTTTGCACAGAGCCCCCTGCGATAGCTGCTCAAATATTTGCTGAGAGCTCACGGTGTGTGTCCCTTTCCCAGTGTCCAGGCAGCGAGTTTCCCCGCTCTCTTCCCAAGCGCAGCCATTATTCAGTGGCCTGCCTGTAAGCTTCCTTGCTGAATTCCCCCCAAGTAACGAGAGAAACACTGATGGGGGGTTCAGTTAGGTGCTCAAAAGAAGGCCCTGGTCATGGGTTAATGCACTGGCAAAGCAGTAGCAGATCCGTGTTCTTATCCTGTCTGACACGCGTGTCTTGGAACGTGGGGTAACAAACAGCCCCTCTGCCTCAGTTTCCCCACCTGAGTCTGGGAGTAGCGCGGCTCCTGGAACGGGGGGGGAGGGGTGTGTGTGTGTGCTTTGAGATCCTTTTGGTACAGATGGGGAAACAGACACTCAAAGATTAAGCAATGTCCCCAAGAGCATGCAGTGAGCCTGACTCCCAGGCCTGAGCCCCCCCCCAGCAATTTGTCAATAGCCTTCACCCTAATTGGTCCCTGGGCCACGTCCTCTCCCCAGCCAGCTGGCTCCCTCCCTGCTAGTAGCTTTCTTCCCAAGCAGGCAGGGTTGCTCTCTGAGCAGTGATGGGCCAACCCAGCGCCCACCCCCTAGCAGCCCCCCCAGTTTCTCTCTAGCAGGCCTGAAGGCGGAGAGCTCACTGTCTCGCTACCTGGCGAGGCAAACCATGCCAGCCACACACAGCAAAGCGCCACCACATGTCCCTCTCTCCAGCCCCGTTGAGAGCAAAGCCCTGTACAAGGGATTACGTCACCCACCACTGCTGTGCAGCCACCTCTGGGGCAAACCAGAGCAGCTGCTTGGGAGGGGAGGCAGCAGAGAAAGCTCCTGCCTGGAGCTGAAACTGTGGGTGGGGCCGGCTGGAATTGCCCATGCTGGGGCACCAGAGTTAACGCTCTTCCTCTGATTGCCAGCAGAAAACTGAGGTATCTTCTTGGTGCTGGCTCCTAAGACCGCCTGCTACTGACTCAGCGATCAGGGCCTGCTGCGGGTTTGCCTCCCAGCTGAGCAGTGACACCCCCCCGCTGATCTGGGAGGAGCGGCCCCCTCCCAGCCTGGTGTGTGTGTGCGGGGGGCGGGGGGGGCGGGTATTGACTTGACTGCTTTTACAGCAACATTGCGCCTTTTCCCAGCGGCGCTGCCGGGAGGGGCTCTGTGCCCCGGGGGAGCTGGCTGTGACCCCGAGGCCCAGCCGCTGCAGGGGGGCCTGGCAGGGGCCTTTGAGTGAACAAGGAGCGGGGCTGGCGGTTGGCACCGATAGGCCCTGGCTGGCTTGTTGTTCCCCACTGTGTGTGGGGGGGGAGCTCTGCGGCCACCCCCAGTCTCCTCCCTCTCTCCTGGGCGGAGCAAGCCGGGTGAGGAGATAAAAGGAGAGCTGGGGGCTGGAGGGGGTGCCTGGCCCGCCCGGGAGAGCACCGAGCACGGGACAGCGGCACCGGACACGGGCGAGAAGGCAGAGTATCTCCGGCCGGTTTCCTTCGGGGGGGAGGGACCGGGCAACTCTGAGGATGCTGGGGGTGAAGGGCCTGATCCTGAGAAGTGCAGGGAGTTGTGGGTCCTGTCAGGGTGAGGCCAGGGGTATGCTCTGTACACATGGCTTGGAACAAATTCCTGGCTTGGGGGGGGCATGGGGGGGGAAGGGGGTTGGGGGCATTGCAGGGCCAAGAGAGAATTAGTACAAAAGGGATGATACTACAAACCGTCTCTCTGTTCTCAGGCCAGTGTCCGGGGGGGGCTCTCATCAGTCGAGACTTGGGGGGGACTATGGGGCTCTGCATTCGACATGTTGGCTCAGCATGGCAGAGGTGTGATGCAGGGTTAACCATCGGGCCGGGCTGGGTTTATGCCCCACAAGGGAACTGAAAGGCAGAAAAGAGCTGGGTGAGATTTTTCCCAGTGGAAAAGGCAGGAAATTCCTGATGCTGCCCCACCCCACCCCACCCCAAGCATCATTAAACGCCCCTCTCCTCCCCCAATGCATGCAGCGGGTTCTGTTTGCCTGTCTGCTGGAGAGCAGTAACTGTCAGGCCATAACATGCTGTAGATGCGACTGCCTCTGGGGACTGGTGCTCCGGGTTCCTGACTGGCTGGGTGTTTAAAATCTTGGCTGAATCATTCCATGAGCTGCAGCTGTGGACATTCACCAGGAGTAAACAGGGCCGTGTGGGAAGGAAAACTAGGGAAAGCTGTAAACACTAGTAACCAGGAGACCTTTCAGGACGAGCCGAGTGAGGGGAAAAGGCAATTATTGGGCTAAACACCTAGGGACAAGCCCTCCCACTCCGGGCTGGTGTCCTGGGGGCGGGAATGAGCGGTTTGCTTTGAATGGCTTTTTATACTTTGCACTCACTGTACTGCGTGACTTTCCATGGAGTGTCTGTGCTTCACCATCACTAATTCATTAGCCCTAACGACCCCGCTGCAAGGTAGGTCAGACTAGTTATAGCCTCCATTTTACAGGTGGGGAAACTGAGGCACAACGGTACTGTTACTGGCACCCTAAAGTTGCAACAGGTAAGTGAAGGGATTTACCCAAGATCCCATAGCAAGTCACTGGCAGGATTTGGAACAGACTCCAGGAATGCTGGTGCCAAGTCCCCAGATCTAACCACTAGGCCCCATTCCTCTTCCAGAGATGGGAACAGAACCCAGAAATCCTGACTTCCAGTCCCCAAGCTATCCACCAGCCCCAACTCCCCTCCAAGAGATTGGACTAGAACCCAAGAGTTCTGACTTCCAGGCCCCTAATCTATCCACTAGACACCCCCCCCTTCCAGAGATTGGACTAGAACCCGAGCCCTGGCTCCCCTTGGCCCGGGCGAGCCGTTAGAACGCTGCCTTCCAGTCAAGCACGTGCACTGAACGGCTGCACGTTTGTATCGCTCCCGGGAAATCAATGCAGCTTTGTGCTCTCGGGCAAATGTTGCAAAACCCACCACTTGCTCGCTAGCCAGTACAAACAGGGACTTATCACGCCACTATAATAGGCAGCTGTTCTACACAATGGGCACAGCTGAGCCTTTATGTCAGTGTGGGGGGCTGGGACCGGGTTGGGTGGGTTTAGTTTTGAAGTGGCAGCTGTTCCCCCCCCCACCTCATAAAGAATATGTACGGGCTGAGGGATGAAGGGGTTTGATAGTGGGTCCAGGGAGGGCCCCTATTTCTAGGTCACTGGCAGGATCCCTGGAGAAATAGATTGTGTTTGTTTATGATGCACAGTAGCATGTGGAACTCACTGCTGCAGGATTTTATATAGGCAAGAAGCTTGGTATGATTGTTATAAAGATCAGGCTCCTTTAAAGATGGATCACACCTGCACTTATATTAGCTGGGATACAAATGACAAGGGCTTTCGGTCCACACGGGCTGGTGCAGCGAGGGGCTTCCTCCCTGTTGAGTTGGTGCTGACTCCAACACCCCAGCACAGCACGAGGTGCTGTATTTCAGCTGAGACTTAATTTAGAGCTCCCCCAGCACTGTCCCCAAGAGAAGGGCTGTTAGCCGGAGTGGCCCAGCCGGCAGGTAATTAGACTCCGCTCTTTCCACTGAATGTGGAATTCTCCCCTCTGTTGGGTGGCTATGCTGTGGGTCACAGATGCTGCGTTCCACCCCAGAGATGGCTGCATTTCAGTGCTGGGCGAACAATGCCTGTATTTACAGCGTTGTTGGTAAAGTGCTTTGGGATGCTTCTGGGTAAACAGCGCGGTGGAGATGGAAGGCGGTCTGCTCAGGCTCCTTGGGGATCGTGGGGGAAAGGGTGTGGAGGTGCATGCCCCTGCATGGGTCTGTATCAGGAGCTTGTGTCTGAGCTAACCTGGAGTGTCGTCCCTGCCGCCCCAGCTCAGAGGAGCTCGGCTGGGGGAAAAGTGGCTGTGTCTAGCCGACCCCGTCTCGTGTCTCAGCTACTCCCCTTCTGATCATGCGAGAGCAATGGTCAATGCCAGCATGTCTCTACCACTCCTCTCGCTCCCCAGGCCGAGGAGGGGGTGGCTAGGATGGGGCTCCCGACCCTAGCCCTGGCCACCCTGCTGGGGCTGGTGGCGGCCACGCTGGCAGAAGTGGCCGAGAACAAGACCCGGCTCTGCCAGCCGGCTCCACTGTGGGAGATCAACGGGACGGCCCCGATGGCAGGGGCGCTGGGGCAGGTGACGGTGGTGGCCCTGCTGAAGGCCAGCTGACAGTTCTGCCTGAAGCAAGCCAACAGGTGAGCAAAGGCTGGGGCATGCACCACAGGGAGGCCTGGGTGGGGCGCAGAAAATGGAGCTAGGCAAGGGGGAGTGGGGAGCTGGGGGGTCTCTGTCCATTTTCCAGTGGGAATTGCCACTAATTAGCTCTGGCCCCTTTGCTGGCAGCCTCCGCAGAGGGATTATGGAGGCCCATGGACACCCCCCCCCTTCATCCCCAGAGGGCAGGGGCAGCAATCCGGGGCAATGTCACGTCCTTCCTCTTTGGTGTTTGCGCCGGGGGGTGGCGGGATGACCGTGACACAGAGCATTAGCGAGAGGTAGATCCCGTGGCCCTGTGCCTCACCCCCACTCTCCCCACCTCCCCAGTCTCGGGGGCTTGCGTGAGAAGCTGTCCCAGGACGGGCTGGCCAACATCAGCTACATGATCGTGAACGAGAAGGCGCCGCTCTCCAGGGCCATGTTCTGGGAGCTGAAGCGCCTGGCCCCAGAGGGGGTCCCCGTTTACCAGCAGGAGATCTTGGAGCCGGACGTCTGGCAGATCCTAGACGGGGACAAGGACGACTTCTTCATCTACGACCGGTGAGTGCCTAGGACCCGGCAGCCCCTCCTCAGGGCCGTCTGCCCCTCTGGGGCGCACACCAGCCGGTCTGCCTTCGTTTCTAAGGAGCAGGCTCCGAGCGTTTAGCCTGTGCCCGGCATGTCCGAGCAGCCTTGATCCGATGGCTCCTGGTCAAGGAAAAGACCTCGAAGCGTTATGGAGCACATCCAGCCAGGCTGCAGGGCTCCGGGGACCTGGCTAACCCCCCCAACTGGCCTGGGGGAAACCTGGTCGGGGAGGGCGGGGGAATGTAACACAGTGACACACATAGGGAAGGAGCAGTCAGGACTCCTGGGTTCTATCCCTGGCCCTGAGAGGTAAGCGTGGCCTAGTGGTTATTGGACTGGGAGCCAGGACTCCTGGGTTCTATTCCTGACCCTGAGAAGGGAGCATGGTCTAATGGTTATTGGTAGGGTTACCAGCTAGCAACTGCGAAAAAACGGGACGGGTGGGAGTAATAAGCGTCTATATAAGAAAAAGTCCCCAAAATGGGACTGTCCCTTTAAAAATAGACGGCTGGTCACCCTAGTTATTGGATTGGAGGCCAGGACTCCTGGGTTCTATTCCTGACCCTGAGAGGGGAGTGTGGCCTAGTGGTTATTGGATTGGAGGCCAGGGCTCCTGGGTTCTATTTTCAGCTTCACCACTCATTTGCTGTATGACTTCTAGGTAGGTCACTTAACTGCTCTGCACCTCACTGCAGGGGACGTGAGGTTAACTCGTGCCAGTGATGCACGTGAGGATCCGGGGAGGACAGAACTAGGGAAAGGCCAAGTGATGGTGGCGGCGTGTTCTCCTCCTGCTCGCGCTACCGCTGCTGAGCCTAAATGGCCACGTAGCTGCTGGCCGGGGGGGCTCTAACCTGGCCTGCTGGTACCACCACCCACCGCCCCAGCTGTCTGCTCTGCTTCTGAAGAGCTCGGACAGAGCCAGCCGAGCCCTCCCCCATGAATGCCCAGGGGGAGGACGATATTGTTCATTATTGATTGCAATGCCCACAGCTTGCCAGGCGTTTTCCAGACATGCCAGCGGGGGCCATCCTGCCCTGAGGCGCTCACAGTTGGAGGGTAGATGGACAGACAGACAGACAAGCGGAGGCCAGGCAAGGGGAATAGCAAGGGAGTCTCTGTACAAATCCCTGAGAGTCACTTCACTCAGATCCTGATCCACTGATTGGGGGGCCGGCCCCAAGATCTATCACCAGCCAGACTAAACCCCCTAGTCCCAGGCAGCCCACACTATGGGGATCCAACTTCTCTGTGTCTGTGCCCATCCCTCTGCCCCCAAGGCCCTCCATTTCCCTGCCCCTCCTCGGCACCAAGGGCCCCCGCCTGGCTCGGTCGTGCAACCTGCTCCCTGCCTTGTTGTCTTAACCCTCCGATATCACCTGCTCCAGGGACCCTTGAACTTTGGCCAGTGGAGGGGCCAGCCGGAAAGCCTGGGGACGGGGTGCTGATCACACAGCACAGTCAGCAACCTGCCCTGGGATGTGCTGGGGCAGCGCAGTGGGCTGGAGGGGCTGGGAACTGCCAAGAAAAAAGGGAGGGATTCAGACTGTGAAGGTCACAAGCCCTTCCTGGAGCTGTGGTTTTTCCCACCTGCCTTCAGTGTCTTTCTCTGGAGCTGGCCTGTGCGTCTCCTCCCCTCAGTCCAGAGGCGCTGGCCTTTCCCTGGCTCTGCCACTGACAGTAGCTGAGGGTGGAAGGAGCTCTGCAGCCCCCAGAGCCCCCTCCCTTTACCCACAGCTATTGTAAAGCAAGGCAAAGACGCCCCTCCTCTGCCCTGGATCCTTGGCGGGGTGCTGGCTCTGGAGTGCCAGCCCCTCTGGGTCCACACCCACAACCTTGTACCCCTAGGGCTGGGCATTCCACTAGCCAGGGTGGCGGAGAAGCATTTCCCGAGGCCCATGTGTGCCTGGGAACAGGGAAGGGGTGCTAGCACTGATCCTCCTCCCCCGGCCATTCCTTCTGCCCAGCCCCACTTGGCATAACCCAGCTGTGACCCCGTACGACCCAGTCAGTGGTATCGAACGCGGGACTTGGTGCTCTCCCCAGCCTCTCTCCCCCGAGCTGCAGGAGAATCACCAGCATCTGTTTGTAGCATTACGGCTTTTATTCTCGTCTCATGCCCGTGGCCACTCGCGGGTGACAGAGTCACTAACGTGTGAGCGGATCCGATTCCTTCCAGCAGGGGGCAGCAGCGCACAAACACACGCGTCTCGTGCACTCTAATGGCAACACCAGCCCTCGCTCTTAAGTCAAGGCACCGTGCAAGTGTCTTGGGAACGTGCAAGGGTGGGGCAGGAGACGGCGGGGATTTCTCACTACGGGAGCACTGGCCTTTCAGGGCGGGGAGGGAAGGCAGAGCTGGTGTTAAGGTAAATTGGGGGAGCAGCTCAGCATCTCAGCCTAACCTGATAGGGAGCCCCAGGAGGTAGTGTGGCCTAGTGCACTGGACCGGGAGTCAGCAGCCCTGGGCTCTATTCCCAGCCCTGCTGGGTGACCTTGGGTGAGTCACTTTCCCCATCTGTAAACCAGGGATGATGACCCTGCTCTCCTTTGTGAAGTGCGTTGAGATCTGCTGATGGAACGCACTAGAGGAGAGCAGGGTGGCGTTCACTTTCCCTGTGTGGCTTGGGGCCGGAGGGGTAGATGCTGGGGAAGGAAATAGGGGAAGGCCTTTAGGGTTAAGGGTGCCAAGCTGGGTTGCTGCCCACTGCACCTTTCTGAGCCAAGAGGCTTGTCCTGCTCTCTGGGGCACCGGCCTCCGTCACTCATCCCCAGGCTTTGCTCTGCAGGTGCGGCCGGCTGGCTTTCCACATCCCGTTACCCTACAGCTTCCTGCACTTCCGCTACGTGGAGTCGGCCGTGCGCTTCACCTACGCCAAGGACGTCTGCGGCACCTGCTCCCTCTCCTCCAACAGCACCCAGGAGGTAAGGAGCAGCTCATGGGGCAGGCCACAGGGTCGCATGGGGGTTGGAGGCCTCATCTGCCCCCATGGCCTTTGAACTGACCCATCCCCTGACCGAGCCGCCTACGGCTTCATGGTGGTCGCGATACTGCACCCCAGGGACTCTCAGGGCAGCAGCAGGGAGAGCTGCCGTCCTCCTGTTCCCATAGCACAGCCCCCTGCTACCAGCAGGAGATGAGACTCCCCACCCTCTGTTAGCAATATAGGGGTTATGGTAAGAACATGAGTGGTCGTACTGGGTCAGACCAAAGGTCCATCTAGCCCAGTGTCCTGTCTGCCCACAGTGGCTGGGGCCTGATGCTTCCAAGGGAATGAACAGAACAGGGCGATTTCGAGTGATCCATCCCCTGTCGCCCAGTCCCAGCCTCTGGCAGTCGGAGGTTTATGGACACCCAGAGCATGGGGGTGGGGCCCTGACCACCTTGGCTAATAGCCATCGATGGACCTGTCCTCCATGAACTGATCACTGATGTTGTGAAGGCCAAGACTAGAACAGAGTTCAGAAAAGAGCTCGATAAGTTCATGGAGGACGGGTCCATCAATGGCTACGAGCCAGGATGGGCAGGGACGGTCACAGGTGCCGACATTTCAAACAGCCGGGAGGTGCTCAACCCCCGGCTTTGCCCCAGGCCCTGCCCCCACTCCACTCCTTCCCCCCAAGGCCCCACCCCCACCCCCGCCCCACCCAGTCCTGCCCCTACCCTGTCTCTCCCTGACCCGACCCATCCCCACCCTGCCTTTCCCAGCCCAGTTCTGCCCCCTCCCACGAGCGCACCACGTCCTCACTTCTCCCCCCCAGCATCCTGCATGCAATGAAACAGCTGCTCGCGGCAGGCGGGAGGTGCGGGGAGGGAGGGGGAGGTGTTGATTTGTGGAGCCTGCCAGCAGGCAGGAAGCCCTGGGGGGTGGTGGTGGAGCTGACAGGGGGCTACCGGTGGGTGCTCAGCACCCACCATTTTCCCGCATAGGTACTCCAGTCAGCGCCTATGGGGTTGGGGTCCCTAGCCTCTGTTTGCCAGGAGCTGGGAATGGGCGACAGGGGATGGATCACTTGATGATTCCCTGTTCTGTTCATTCCCTCTGGGGCACCTGGCGCTGGCCACTGTCGGTAGACAGGATACTGGGCTAGATGGACCTTTGGTCTGACCCAGTATGGCCGTTCTTATCTTCCTGTGTAATTCTTTTTTGAACGCAGTTATACTTCTGGCCTTCACAACATCTCCTGGCAAGGAGTTCCACAGGTTGACTGTGCATTGTGTGAAGAAATACTTCCTTTTGTTTGTTTTAAACCTGCTGCCTGTTAATTTCATCAGGTGACTCATAGCTCTTGTGTTATGAGAAGGAGTAAATAACACTTCCCTATTCACTTTCTCCACACCAGTCATGATTTTATAGACTTCCATCGTATCCCCCTTTAGTCATCTCTGAAACGTGCCACTCTTTTTAATCTCTCCTCATATGGAAGCTGTTCCATCCCCCTCATCATTTTTCTTCCCTTTCTTTGCACCTTTTCCAATTTTTTTTTAAGACAGAGCAACCACATCAGCACGCAGTATCCAGGTGTAGGCATACCATGGATTTCTAGAGAGGCGATATGATAATTTCTGTCTTATTATCTATCCCTTTCCTCATGGTTCCTAACACCGTTTACCTTTTTGGCTGCCGCTGCACATTGAGTGGATGTTTTCAGAGAGTTATCCGCAATGACTCCAAGATCTTTCTTGGGTGGTAACAGCTAATTTAGACCCCATCAGAGACTCTCCACCCCCTTTTGGCAATATAGGGTTTATGATGCCACTCTGATTCTATCCAGTAGGGGGCAGTGGTGACAGACCCCCTAGCCAAGTCATTCCAAAGCAGTGTACATGCATGTCTGTCTGTGTAACACACCAGCCCTGATGTTACCTTCCCAGGCAAATGGCACAGCAGAGGGACCCAAGAGTCTCAGCCAGCCTCCTGAGCTGGAAGAGAAGGAACAGGAGCCGTCCCCCCACGAGAGCAAAGCCCACCGCCCTCACCACCACAGAGCCGGCAGCAACAGCGATCCCCAGGCCTCCTCCCCCACCCACAGCCACCACCAAGACCCCCGCCGGGGGCAGCAGCCGGAGGTGCCAGCGCCCAAGGAGGAGAAGGAAGGGGATGTGGCATAAAGGGGGTGCCCCGGTGGGCTCACTGGGGTGATCCCCGTGCTGTGGAAATGCCACGAGCTCACCGCATGGCAGGATGGCCAGGTTCATTCACCAGTGTGGGACTCGGTCTCCCACGCACAGATACCCCTGCCTGCACAGCGCTCCCCGGTGGTGGTGAATGGCATAGCGCTGCCCAAACGA
This sequence comes from Chelonia mydas, assembly GCF_015237465.2. Taxonomy (NCBI): domain Eukaryota; kingdom Metazoa; phylum Chordata; order Testudines; family Cheloniidae; genus Chelonia; species Chelonia mydas. The sequence goes on from NC_057854.1 coordinate 102,761,991, forward strand.
AACCTCGAACGCAGCACAAGCCCCTTTGGCACCAGATACGGCCCCGCTAGGCCCCCCACCCCCAAGGCCCATCCGCGCCTTTCCGCGTCCTTCCCTCTGCATCGCAGCTGCCCGCGGGGAATATCCCCCGCCCCCAACACACAGGGGCACCGCAGTCTCCCACCTTGGGGCCGATTCTGACCCCTTCCTCCACAGATCCTGCTTGTCCGCGCTCAATGAAGCCCGTGGTGCAAACCGGGCTCCCCCGGTCACCACGGGCTGACGCTGCGCAGAAAAGCATGTCAGGGGAGTGGGAGTCAGAACCGTCCTCTGCCAGGGGGCAAGGGGCTGAGGGCAAAGTGCTGAGGGTGGTAGGGCTCTGGTCCTATAACCCCGAGCCCCAGTCCCGTCCCCGCACCTGGATGCTGCTACCCACACTGCTCCTGAGAAGGCAGCCACTGGGGGACGGCATGGGGCCGGGGGAAGGTTTGCTGTGACGTGGTGAATGGGGCAGGAGGGTGGGATGGGACAGTGGGCCGTACCTGCCAGCCCTCCCTGCCCCTTCCCAAAGCTCTCCCAGCCCCATACATCTGCTGTCCCTATGTTTCTCTCCACAAGTCCCAGCCCTCCAGCTTTGGCCCTTGCCTCTCACAAACCCATCAGCCAGGGTAGCATCCAGGGGCTGCTACATGGGGGCAATTCATCATTGGGGGCACAGCTCATCATGGGGGCACAGCTCAGCTCCTCGAGCCAGGGGAGTCGACCCCCAGGGTCGAAGGGGTGTGATGGGGCAGCTGGGGACGGGGGAAAGAGCTGTCATGCAGAACAGCCGTGCAAATAAACCTCTCTGGCGTGAACCGGGCCCAGCCCTGCTTTCCACGGCACCTGCGCTGGGAATTCCCATTTCACAGGCTCCTTCGCCAGCAAGCGGGGCGAGGCCAGGGCTCCCCCAGCCCTGTGGGGTCGTGGGGAGGGCAGCAGTTAAGGACCCCCAGCAAGGAACCAGTTGAGCTCAGGATCTTCTCCCCACTCCACGCTGTGTTTCTGGGGCCCAGCGTCACAGCACCCAAGCCAGGCGCTCCTGGGGGTGGGTAGGGGGTTGGGACAGGAGAGAGGCCAGCTGCAATTGGCCATCTCCCTCCAGGGCCAAGCACTCTCCACCCTGCTTCTGTAGCAAGTGGTGTCAAGGCCACATCCTCTTCCCCTCTCTCCCCCAGGGTCGGGGGGATGAGACGGCCTCCGTGCAGCCTGATGCACCAAGAATGCAGCTCCCTGGCTTTGCAAGCTGGACGGCTGCAAGAGGGGACGTTCTCCTGGGCTTCTGGTCATACCCGGGCCCCTGCGGCAGCACCAGCTGAGGCTGGAGGGCAGCTCCCTGTGGAACCTGTCCTGTGTACGTGCCGAGAGGGGTCTGTACCATATATGCTTGTGGTAGCTCCCCAGACCTGGGAGCAGCCGCTGGACCCCTGGGCGCGTCTGCTGCTTTGGGACCAAACAGGACTTGTTGGTCCAAAGCAGCCGCTGCCTGGCAGAGGGCGACTGAGGGAAGGAGGCCAAGGGAGTATGGCTCAGAGACCAAGACAGGGATCACTCACTAGGGAAGCAGGGGGAAGAAACACGAGGGCCAGAGAGCTGGGGTGGCTGGAAGACGAGGCAGGCTGGAGGCTGACAACTGCTTGGCTCACCCAAGGTGGCTCGCCTTTGTCTTGGCCTTAGCCCTCCTGAAATTCACTCCAGAGCACGACCTGCCCTTGCAAGCCGAGAACAGTCACACACACCCACCCTTTGTGAGGGGAGCAACATCAGGAAGTTGCAGGGGTGGGACTGGAATCTCCCTGAGTCTGTCAGTGAAACCCCGACTCGCTGAGGGAGGGTTCAGCTGCAGGGAGGAAAGGGCTGTCCTGCCTCCCTTGTGTGGCGTTAGGCTTTACGGCGCTCCTGGAAAATCAAACCACCGCCCTGCCGCAATCCCCGTGGCCACTGGTTGCCCCTTGGGCACCGCCTCGCAGACAGAGGTTGCCCTGCCGCACCCTGACTTGCTGGCCACCCCGTCTCTTCAGAGGCCCTTGGAGAACTCCCAGTTCACACCAGAATTTGAAGAGACCCCGGAAGGGATCCCCTTTATTTAGTCCTCCCAGCACACAGCCCCTCCGGCCCCCAACGCTAGTTCAGTGTCTCTCTCCCAGCAGCCAGCACAACGGCGTTGAGAACAAACAGACTCGTGTAGGCTTCACCCCAGCTGGCCACAACCCTCTCCTGCCTCAGGGCCCCTCAGTCGGGCTCTCCCAGCACACATTTCTCCAGCTTCCTGCACCTTCCCCTCTGCAGGGGCTTTCTTGCTCTCTGCACCCAAACTGCTGTTTCCTGGGCCTCCCCTGTCAAGGTTCCTTCCCCACTCTAACCTCTAGGGTACAGATGTGGGGACCTGCATCAAAGACCCCCTAAGCTTATTTTTACCAGCTTAGGTTAAAACTTCCCCAAGGTACAAACTATTTTACCTTTTGCCCCTGGACTTTATTGCTGTCACCACCAAGTGTCTAACAAATATATAACCAGGAAAGAGCCTGCTTGGAAACATCTTTCCCCCCAAAATCCCCCCAAACCCTACACCCCCTTTCCTGGGTAAGGCTTGATAAAAATCCTCACCAATTTACACAGGTGAACACAGACCCAAACTCTTGGATCTTAAGAGCAATGAAAAGCAATCAGGTTCTTAAAAGAAGAATTTTAATAGAAGAAAAAGTAAAAGCATCAGCTCTGTAAAATCAGGACGGTAAATACCTTACAGGGTAATTAGATTCAAAACATAGAGAATCCCTCTAGTCAAAACCTTAAGTTACAAAACAGGAATATCCATTCCATTCAGTACAGCTTATTTTCTCAGCCATTTAAAGAAAACTGAATCTAACGCATATCTAGCTAGATTACTTACTAAATTCTAAGACTCCATTCCTGTTCTGTTCCCAGCAAAAGAATCACACAGACAGACACAGACCCTTTGTTTCTCCCCCACCTCCTGCTTTGAAAGTATCTTGTCTCCTCATTGGCCATTTTGGTCAGGAACCAGCGAGGTTATTTTAGCTTCTTAACCCTTTACAGGTGAAAGGGTTTTGCCTCTGGCCAGGAGGGATTTTAAAGGTGTTTACCCTTCCCTTTATATTTATGACATCCCCTTTTCCTGCCACTTCCTGCTCTTTTTACCCTGGGAGCACCTAATTCAACCCACATGTAGCTCATCCTCTAATCAGGACTGGTTTAGCCCCAGGATCTCCCTGCCAATCCCTTCAATCCCGACCCGCAGCCCCTCTGCTGTTCCAGTCCTGGGATCTCCCCACAGCTCCGCCAGCCCCTTCAATCCTGACCCGCAGCCCCTCTGCTGTTCCAGTCCCGGGATCTCCCCACAGCTCCGCCAGTCCCTTCAATCCTGACCTGCAGCCCCTCTTCCGTTCCAGTCCCGGGATCTCCCCACAACTCTGCCAATCCCTTCAATCCCGACCCGCAGCCCCTCTGCTGTTCCAGTCCCGGGATCTCCCCACAGCTCTGCCAATCCTTTCAATCACTACCCGCAGCCCCTCTGCTGTTCCAGTCCCGGGATCTCCCCACAGCTCCGCCAGTCCCTTCAATCCCAACCCACAGCCCCTCTGCTGTTCCAGTCCCAGGATCTCCCCACAGCTCCGCCAATCCCTTCAATCCCGACCCGCAGTCCCTCTTCCGTTCCAGTCCCGGGATCTCCCCACAGCTCCGCCAGTCCCTTCAATCCCGACCCGCAGCCCCTCTGCTGTTCCAGTCCCGGGATCTCCCCACAGCTCCGCCAGTCCCTTCAATCCCGACCCGCAGCCCCTCTGCTGTTCCAGTCCTGGGATCTCCCCACAGCTCCGCCAATCCCTTCAATCCCGACCCGCAGCCCCTCTGCTGTTCCAGTCCCGGGATCTCCCCACAGCTCCGCCAGTCCCTTCAATCCCGACCCGCTGCCCCTCTTCCGTTCCAGTCCTGGGATCTCCCCACAGCTCTGCCAATGTCTTTCAGTCCCAACCTGCCGCTCTCCTGCACCTCCAGTCTGGCTTCCCTTCCTGTTCAGTCCCAGGAATGAGCTCACCAAACCCTTCCAGCCGTACTGACGCATGCGCTAGTTTGTGAGGAGGAGGCAGCTCCATTGTTTGTATTTTTTACATTGCTTAAGAGGCTTTCAGCTGCTTCTTAAATCCGGGGCTGGGGAGGTGGGGAGAGAGGGGGAGTCAGGGTGACGAATGGTTAGAGCAGGGGACTCCAAGCCAGGACTGTGGGCTTCTCTGCCCCACTGTCCGACTGAGTGGCTCGCTGACCTTGGGCAAGTCCCTTCACAGACTGACTAGCGAGTCACCCCATTGTTTCTTGCGGGGCTAATTGCTGAGTCAAATCAACACAAATAAAGGTGGCAGACTCTAGCCCTTCATCTCTGAGGGCCTCAATTCCCCCCTCTGTAAAACTGGGATGATAAGACACACACACATCTGCACGCCTCCCCTTCGCAAAGCCCTTTGAGAGCCTCAGCTGAAAGCGGTGCAGCCTGGGGGTAGCCCTGCGGGCCCCAGGATATTAGCGAGACAAGGTGGGTGAGGTAAGATCTACTATTGGACCTACTTCTGCTGATGAGCGAGGCCAAATGTTACCTCACCCCTTTTGTGTGTACTGAGTGCCAAGTATTCACGAGGGGTTAATTGGCCAGGAGACGTGAGGTCTGGCCCAGACCCTCACAGGTTTGGGAGTTAGGCACCGAAAGACCTTTGCGGCTCTGGGCCTTGGTACATATGCGTCCGTAGTGCAATAACTTCTGAACGCCGGGTCTGGTCGATTCCAAAACACCGGGGAACATTCTAGGCCTCAGTGGGTACCAGACCCCCGCAGCTTCACCCAGGTCTGTGCTTGGCTATAGATCAAAGACCCAGCCGACGGCTGGCAATACCGCCTTCCAGCACAATACCAGCCTCCCTGTGCTGTGCCCAGCCTCCCACCCGAGCTCACCATGTTACACCGCGAGAGACGTCTCTCCCAGACTGAAAGAAATGAGATTGGGGAGGGCAGAGGGGAATGGGGGTGCATAGACAGCCCGTGGTCCAGGCAGAATGGGAGGGCATACAGAACCCCCGGTGTGGGGAGAGGGGAAAAGGGGCATAGGGAGGATGGGGGGATTGGGGAGAATAGGGGACATGCAGCCTGGGGTATTGTTAGCCGATGGCCAGGGATGTTTGGTGAGGTGCCAGCTATGCCCGTTTATACCATCCGTGACTTTAACCGCTAGGACGCACTGTCCCTTCGCGGCGGGTAGCCCGGGCTAGGCTGACGGATGCCCCAAGGTCCTAACCACCCGTGACTTTAACTGCTAGAGCTCAGAGCTCCTTCGCAGCGGGCAGTCAACACTGACTGACAGGTGCCCCAATGGCAGCACTAAGAGCCTCTCCACACCCGTGACTTTAACTGCTAGAGCTCAGAGCTCCTTCGCAGCGGGCAGCCAGGATTGACTGACAGGTGCCCCAAGAGTTTGCCCCGTGGAGGCGGCACAACTCAACGCTAGGCTCTTAGTACTCTCACCTAATGGCCAGGCTTTATAGCCAAAACGGCTGAGGTTCTTTAATTGTGTTGGCTGCTTTACAGTAAACCAGAGAAACAAGTCAGGCTTATGCACAATGGTTACCAAAATTTATTAAACTAGATTCTAATCATGTGGTTACAAAATTGCTAGTGCCTACTTATTTAAATGTAGAGATGTTACACACACAAACAAGTTACAAAACTGAAGCCACAATCCCAAAGAAAGAAAACAAAGTATAGAGCTCTATTTCAAAATATGTGTACACTAAAGATAGGAGATCAGGTGTGGGTGCTTCTTACCCTCCTTGCATCTCTCGATTCCAGCGGTGCCAAGCCAGGATCGGTCACTCAATTCCGCGGAAAGACGAATAAGGGACAAGGCTTAGGGACCCTCTTAGCTGCAGAAGCCTTGGGAGGCTGTCACTTATCTGACCAGCAGATAGATAGTGAAAAGCACTCAAAAATCATGGTGCTGTAGGTCCCATACTTATACCTCTGTACTCCTTTATTCTCTTTCTCCTTTCTTATGCCAAATTGGGGCTGGTCTGTCTGGGCGACGCCAGCTCTCGCAAGAGTAGTTCACACTTGCAAGGGAGAAACAATAAGTTTAGACTACTGGACACTTCTTTTATCAGGGTAAATATTTTCCCACCTAGGATGTTGGGGTGTGTGCATCACGCTATTTAGTAGGGGCTAAGAGCCATGTCTGTCACAGCTTCTCTGTCTGCTGTGAGCCTAATCGTTGTATATGTTCCCAGAGGCACATTGTCACAGCACACCTGTGCTTCTCACAGCTTCAAAGGCTGTGCTGGAATTTATGTTGAGTGCCCTGTTGTTTTGGCTCCCGTGTGTTTCCAGCAATGCTGGTCTGAGGGGGGGGGCTGGCTGTCTGGCTACAGGTATGACGAGAGACAGAGCCCTTGGCATTAGGGGTAGGGGCTGTGGTGGGATATACACCCCCCACTGGCACTGACAGTGTTAAGGAGTGTTTGGGAGCTCAATTAGGGCAGGGTCTGCACTGGTAGCAGGAGAGACCCTGGCCCTGACAGAAGGGTGGCCCTAGAGAGGCCATGGAGCCTGAGGTGAATGCAGGTCTCCAGCGGGCCCCAGCTCCCTCTTACAGATGCGCTCCTGGTCTGGATGTGATCCAGTCACGATCCCTTGTCCCTAAGCTGCCGTTCATTGTGAGTTCTGGGATCCGTTCCCCCTTAGCTGTCAAGACGAGGCGTGATACAGGATTCCCCAGCGTCGTCATCTGGAATGGTTAGAAAATCAAGGATTTTTAGGACTGGCGGCCTGAGACCTCCAGCACGTCTCATTCAGACTCAAGTCCCCCGTGATCACACGGCTTTTTTTTCCGGCATGATAGAGAAGAGCCAGTCACCCTGCTCCCTGGTGTGACTGGGGATCTGTAGCAGACACCAACTGGCACCCCATCGTGAGCTATATCAGTTCATAAGCTTTCAAGATCGCTTTCTTGCAAGTCAGGGGAGGCCAGGCGCACCCCACTTTTCAAAGTGGGAAGGCTAGCCCCTCCCACTTTTAATCAGCTGTAAGGGTGAGCGGCAGGGGGGCAGGGGGTGGAGAGGATTGAGTAGGGGGGGTGAGGTCTTGGGGGAAAGAGAGAGTGCAGGAGCGGGGCTTCGGGGGAAGGGGCAGCGTGAGGGTGGGGTTTCAGGGGGTAGGGGAGGGGCAGCACAGAGGGGCCACAGTTCAGGCATTGGTGGCCCCCCGACTTTTAGGGACCTTCCACCTCTCCTGTTCCGAGTTAGCAGTGACTCGGAAACAAGTGATGCCGTTGATGTAGAGAACCGCGCCCCTGCCTCTTGTGTCAGCTCAATCCTTCCTGCCTAGGTTATAACCAGCGGTGCTGCAAATCATGGGTCAGCAATACTCAATCAGCCCTGCCCCGCTGCAGCTGCCACAGGTGTGGGGCTGGAGGCGGGAGCTGAATGGGAAGATCCTGCCCAGCCCAGCTGGGTGCTGACTGGGAATGGGGAGTGGGGCTGCAGCTCTCTCTTGGGAGAAGCCAGGACGCTGAGCCAGACGGCGGCCCGTCAGAGCCTCCTTGAGGGAAGGCAGGCCTGAAGCAGGGAGCCCTGGCGAGTGTTAACTAGAGAAGACAGGCCCTGAGTGGAAAGGCTGGGTCCAGCCAGGGACTGGGATGGCTGCCCCTCCTTGGTTTCTGTTATATTTGCTTGGGAGCTTGGATCCTCTGGAAGGGGTGGAGCTTTGGTGTGACTAGCTGGCGGGGTTAGTTAGTGCTGGGCTACGTGGGAGGTGGCTATTTGATCACTGATGGCCCAGAGGGAAACCGAGGCAGGGTGTCTAGTGCCATGTGAACCACAAGGGGGTGCTGCAGAGACTGAACCTGCCCCCAGAAGCTGTTCTGGGCTTGTGATTGGCTCTCTAGGCCTGACTGTCATGATCTAGTGGTCATAAATAGCCCAAGCAGGGTGGCTGGCTGACACTCCAGGGCTAGTGCCTGTCTCACCATTGTCCACTGCTGGCTGGACCCCGGGCTGCCCTGTGGCATGTCACAGGGCCAGTGCTGCTTGAGTGGCTCTCCTTTAGCAGAGGCAGCTGGGGTCTGCATTGCTGCAGGGAGAGGAGTTGAGTTTGATCCCAGCTGCTTCAAGGAAGTTCTGGGTGGCCACAGATTTGTCAGTGGTGTGGGGCTGGGAGCTGATGCTGTCAAGGCTGTGGGTTGGGGGGGTGCTTTGTAGGATGGGAGCCTTTGTGTCTCTGGATTCTGCAGTGGCTGGGAGGAAGTAGCAGCCGTGAGGGGAAGGACGGCCCACTGGTTAGGACACGACCTGCGTTTGATTCCCTGTTGCGCTACAAACTCCCTGTGCGACCTTGGGCCGTCCCTTAGTCTCTCGTGCCTCAGTTCCCTTACCTGTACGGTGGGGATCCAGCCCTTCCCTCCCGCCCAGGGGTGCGAGAGGATAAATACAGTACAGCCTGCGAGGTGCTCAGGGACTTTACCCATCACCACTGGTCAGGTGCTGTCGTGCCTGGTGCAGTTCTTTGAAACACCAGCAGGTGTCCCTCCAGGTGCAGCTGGTAAATAACTTGCCTCCTGGCAGACTGGAGATGCCGCAGGCAGGCACCAGTTTGAATCCCACAGAGGACCCTAAACGGCCCCACCTGGTTCCTCTTCAGAGCAAGGCAGAGAAGCTGCAGTTCCTGAGGAGAGGGCTCCAGGGAGCAGCTGGAAACTTGCCAGAGAACAGGAGACTTCAGACGTGCAGCCGATGGCTGTGAGTGGCGCGGGACCCTCCGCAGCGCCGGGGGAATCTCTCTTCCCCCTGTGCTGTTAGGACAGACTCTCAAGGCGGCCTGTGCTGGAGGCATCCTTGCTCCCTCCTGAGCGGTTCCTGCTCTGCCCCGGGCTGGGAGAAGGGGGGACATTTCCGCCCTGCAGATGTGACCTGATCCATTAGGCCTCACGGATCTCTTTACCTTCTACTGGATGGGGTCAAGACTGCTCCGCTGTGTGTCATAGGCCCTGTACTGCCCTAGGAGAGTTCTCACTAGCTCCAGCGGCTAGGGGTTTGGAGCAGGAGAGCCCTAGCACTCTCCCCGCTGGTGCTATGTATTCTGCCTGGGCGTGGTGCACAGCGCAAGAGCAGTTCTGGTTCGCCACAGGTTTCTTGCAATGTCCCTGAGACTTAGTGGGGGCGGGGGAGTAGCAGGGCACATCCTGCTGTGCTTGTTTCCTGCACCAGCTGCTGCTGCTCCCTCAGCTAGATCCTTGCCCTGCTGCCTAGGAAGCAGCTTCCCCGGCAGTCAGCCGGAGAGGCAGGGCTGCCAGGATGATGGATTCTGCACTGGGGTTGGGACAGTCGGCTGCAGGCAGCAGGCTGGCACGAAGGAAACAGGGACCCCTGTCAATCTCGCAGGGAGAGGAGCTGTTTCCAAGGGGGATAGATGCTGATGGCAAGAGCCCAGCGGACGCAGTGTCCCTTAGCAGCAGCTTCATCTAGATCCCTGTGGAGGGACTGGTGTGGCTGCTGGCAAATCAGCCGACGGCAGCATCCTCTTTCTACCAGCTACAATCCTCTCTACACTAGCCCGATCCACAGCCCTAGAGAACCTCCCAGTTCTCGCTGTGCTGTGCGGTGCCCACATCACTGGGGCAGCCGCTCTGATCCTCCGACTCACGAAGCACCGGCTTCTACTGCTTGCGCTAAAGGGGAATCTCCCCTAGCCATCGGGGGTCTGTGACACACAGCAGAGCAGTTCTGAGCCCAGCCAAGAGAGGGCAGTGGTGCATCGATACTCAGCAGTTCCTTACCACCGATCTCGTCGCCCCGGGCCTTGCCAGCCAAGCTGTTGGCTTGTCTTGTAGAACATGCCCAAACTTCTGGGTGTGCCTCGATTGCCCAGCCATTGCCCTGTGGGCCAATGTGTGCCAGCTGCTCCTGCTCTCCCAAGGCTTTAGTTTGTTCCCCTTCCTTCTCCTCCCTCTGATCCCCTATGCTGAGCAATCTGGCTTCCTTCCCTGTTCCCAGCAGCCGGCAAGGGCACCTCTATCCCCTGCTCCTGCCGTCAAGAGCGTCTCGCTCCAGCGGCCACTGTAATTGAAACAAAGCAGGCCGGGCCTTGCGGGTCCTGCTCTCATTACGTATCTCGCCCATGCTGCCGAGACAATGAATCCATCTTATCGGGACACGGCTGGGCTCCTTGTCAGCAGAGCCAGAGAATGGGTCCTGCTGCGGGGAGAAGAGTGGGGGTGTCTCCTTCCCCCGCCCACCCAAACTGAGAATGAGCGTCCCTTTGGGGAGGGGAGAGAGGGTTCTTTGGCATCCCAGTGAGCAGCCCCGTGTGCTCCAGTAATGGAATCGGTCTCCCCCTGGATGGGTGTCTGAGGCAGCACCCCTGCAGGAGAGGGCAGCGCCCCGGGTCTTGGTGCTTGTCACCATCACAGCTTGTCACTATCACAGCCTTCCAGCTGTGATTGCTGCTCCCGAATCCAGCGATCCCAGCAGGCTCCAGCAGAGCAGCTGCCCCCAGGGAGTCCCAGCTGTCTGTAGAGGACTGGGAGGGATAGCTCAGTGGTTTGAGCATTGGCCTGCTAACCCCAGCGTTGTGAGTTCAATCCTTGAGGGGGCCATTTAGGGATCTGGGCCAAAAATTGGGGATTGGTCCTGCTTTGAGCAGGGGGTTGGACGAGATGACCTCCTGAGGTCCCTTCTGACCCTGATATGCTAGGATTCCTGCCCAGAGTTTGGAGATCACCCTGAGCCCTCCCCACCAATGGTCCTTGGGCTCCCACCACCAGAGCTGTCAAGGTTCCTTCCCCACTCTGAACTCTAGGGTACAGATGTGGGGACCTGCATGAAAAACCCCCTAAGCTTATTTTTACCAGCTTAGGTTAAAACTTCCCCAAGGTACAAACTATTTTACCTTTTTGTCCCTGGACTTTATTGCTGCCACCACCAACCGTCTAACAAATATAACAGGGAAAGAGCCCACTTGGAAACATCTTTTCCCCCCAAATCCGCCCAAGCCCTACACCCCCTTTCCTGGGGAAGGCCTGATAAAAATCCTCACCAATTTGCATAGGTGAACACAGACCCAAACCCTTGGATCTTAAGAACAATGAAAAAGCAATCAGGTTCTTAAAAGAAGAATTTTAATGGAAGAAAAAGTAAAAGAATCACCTCTGTAAAATCAGGGTGGTAAATACCTTACAGGGTAATCAAATTCAAAACATAGAGAATCCCTCTAGGCTAAAGCTTAAGTTACAAAAAGACACAAAAACAGGAATATACATTCCATTCAGCACAACTTATTTTATCAGCCATTTAAACAAAACAGAATCTAACGCATATCTAGCTAGATTGCTTACTGACTCTTTACAGGAGTTCTGACCTGCATTCCTGCTCTGGTCCTGGCAAAAGCCGACACAGACAGAGAGAACCTTTGTTTCCCCCACCTCCAGCTTTGAAAGTATCTTGTCTCCTCATTGGTCACTTTGGTCAGGTGCCAGCAAGGTTATCTTAGCTTCTTAACCCTTTACAGGTGGAAGGGTTTTTCCTCTGGCCAGGAGGGATTTAAAGGTGTTTACCCTTCCCTTTATAGTTATGACAGGAGCATTGCCCGGCAAGCCAAGAACCGAACTGCAGATGGAGAAGGGGGTAGGTGGGAGCCAGGTTCATTGCACCTGCAGCATCTCCCAAGCTCAGCAGCCATGAGCCGCCCCTCAGATGGGGGAGGGGTGGGGGCATATCTGCTGAACTGCGTTAAAAATTACGTCCGTTTCCTCTTCAGATCCTTTCTCCATAATAGATTGGGAGGCAACACACCCTGCTGTGCACAAGCAACATACAAAGCCTAGGCGGCTATCAGGGCACACTCATGCGTGAACACCCAGGTAAGAATGCCCATAGACAACACGCGTGAGTCCGTCCATGCCTGCTTGAACACACATGGCAGCATACGCAGGTGCAGAGCCACCCCTGCACACACACAACCATGCACCCAAAGAAGAAAAATTGCTGAGTTATCTCACGTTATTAATTCACATGTATTTGAAGTCTTTGTCTCCCAGCCAAGTGAATTGTTAGTAGTTCTGGGTAATTAAACCCAATGAATACCTGTACCAAGGCAATGTAGGTAAGGGTACTCTCTGGGTTTGTAACTATGGTTATTACCCTTGTTAAGTAACTAAGATTTACTAAGTAATTTCCCAATATTTCTTGTGGCCTCCAGCCACCCGAGCCTGTGCTGCGATCTTCACGGCACTCCTGCAGCCTGAGCCCGGGCAGAGGGATCCCTAAGGAGGCTGCTCTATGCTACAGGATGTGGTCATGGTGTTTCAACAGGGGGCGCCCTTTCCCCACGTGCAGATCTGAACACGAGACTCCACAGGTGCCAGAGACCCCATGCTGCTGGAGTGAGGCACAAAACCACGGCCCATGAACACCAGTCCAAATGCGTGAGTCATTGCTTTGACCCACTTGGCTGCAAAGTGACCTGTAAGCCGTCGGTGCCTTATTATTAATTACTCCGCCTACGGTTGTGCCAGCCAAGACAGGGGCTTCGCTGTTTCAGGTGCTGGACAACTCTAGAAGGAGTTCAGACACCATGGTGATGGGCATGAGATAGGAACCTCTGTGATTATTAAAGATCCCATGGCATCTTTTGCAAAAGTGGGGGGTTAACTCCAGAGCACCGGCAATTCCTGGCACAGATCAGTTTGATCTTGCTACCCGCTACTGTTTTCATTCACTGCAACACTCTTCGCTTCATATTGTTATATGCTGATAAACAGCTGCTGCGGCTCACCTCCAGAGGTGGCTGCACTTCGGTGGGAGGTGGCATGATTGTTGTTTTTAAAGCAGTTTGCGCTGAGAGGTGCCATTTAAATGTGAGATCCTTATCAATGTGCTTCTCAGTAAATGCAAGTAAATCACCTCCGTCATCGTTTTTTTCTTTTTATGAATTAATAAACCACTACGTATTTTTCCCTTTGGGGGCGTGTGTGGGGGTGTGCTTCTAAAGGGCACTGCACTGAGCACGGACTGGCACCCGGGGGGTGTGTGTGTGTGAATTCTCAGGCATATAGGCAGGGTTGGGAGAAAGCCTTTCCCTTGAGGAGCCAACAAGATGCTCTTCTAGTAGCTTTTTGCAGGCACCAATCTTTGCTAAACCAAAGCGCACACAGATCATCAATGAGAGGCAGCTCGACCTAGCGCAAAGTGGGTGCATAACTGGTTGGAAAACCCTTTCCAGAGACTAGTTATCAGTGGTTCACAGTCAAGCTGGAAGGGCATAAGGAGTGGGGTCCCGCAGGGATCAGTTCTGGGTTTGGTTCCGTTCAATATCTTCATTAATGATTTAGATAATGGTGTAGAGAATACACTTATAAAGTTTGTGGACGAGACCAAGCTGGGGGGGTTGCAAGTGCTTTGGAGGATAGGATTAAAATTGAGAAATGGTCTGAAGTAAATAGGATGAAATTCAATAAGGACAAATGCAAAGTACCCCACTTGGGAAGGAACAATCAGTTGCATACAAACTGGGAAATGACCGCCTAGGAAGGAGTACTGCGGAAAGGGATCTGGGGTCATAGTGGACCACAAGCTAAATATGAGTCAACAATGTAATGCTGTTGCAAAAAAAAAAAAGCAAACATCATTCTGGGATGTATTAGCAGGAGTGTTGTAAGCAGGACATGGGAAGTAATTCTTCCGCTCTACTCCACGCTGATTAGGCCTCAGCTGGAGTATTGTGTCCAGTTCTGGGCGCCACATTTCAGGAAAGATGTGGACAAATTGGAGAAAGTCCAGAGAAGAGCAACAAAAATGATTAAAGGTCTAGAAAACATGACCTCTGAGGGAAGATTGAAAAAATTGGGTTTGTTTAGTCTGGAGAAGAGACGACAGAGGGGGGACATGATACCAGTTTTCAAGTACGTAAAAGGTTCTTACAAGGAGGAGGGAGAAAAATTGTTCTTCTTAACCTCTGAGGACAGGACAAGAAGCAATGGGCTTAAATTGCAGCAAGGGCGGTTTAGGTTGGACATTAGGAAAAACTTCTTAGCTGTCAGGGTGGTTAAGCACTGGAATAAATTGCCTAGGGAGGTTGCGTAGTCTCCATTAAGAGCACGTTAGACAAACACCTGTCAGGGGTGGTCTAGATAATACTTAGTCCTGCCATGAGTGCAGGGGACTGGACTAGATGACCTCTCAAGGTCCCTTCCAGTTCTATGATTCTAAAGAGCTGGGAGAGACAAAATGCCAAGCCAGGCTCTGGCACTGACACACTGGGACCTTGGATCGTTTTTGCCTCAGTTTCCCCGTCTGGGAAACGGGGATAATGATGCAGTAGGGTGGCTGGTGTGGCTGTATCACTGCTGCCTCTAGTGGATGGAATTGAGAATGGCTCATTTGAGTCATAGTCCCTGTACTGCTAACAGTCATTCTAGAGCTTTAGTGGTGGAAGAGCTTCTGGAGAGAGAGGATCTGAGTTCTCCACCCACTGTGGCCATGACGTTTCAACGTGCAGCACAGACGTGACATTAACTAAGTTGCTGAATTTGCTGCAGTTTTCCTCTCAAGCGGTTGGAGGGTTTTGGATGGGTTCCGTGTCTCTTGTCTGTAAAGGGAAATGGGACGGTCTGCCTACGCGTTTGATATTGAACTGGAGTTCTTAGTTGCTGGGATCTGTTGCTCTTGGTTAATATGTGCTCCCCAACGGCAGCCTGGAAGGGATGGAAATCTTCCTGGCAGGTGGCAGCCAGGGGCCGGAACGGTTTGTCTAAGACGCCAAAGGAACCCTGAGATAAAAGGCCTGGACTGGTTGGTCTTTTTGTCATCAGCAAGGACCAAGGCAAAAGGAGGTGGTTTCTGGAACACACGGGCCCAGGGCCCGTCAGACACGGTCTTGGCAGGGCCGTTTTGAATTCCAATTCCACCTTTGCTCTTCTGAAATTTTTATTCCCCGCCTCCGAAGCCTGCCGCGGAAAGGAGATTAAGACATTCTGAACTGGATAGTGGGGGGGGGGGGGGGGGCCACTACTGCCCCCTGCTGGATGGAACTGGACCTTCCTAGCCGCGTGTCAGGCGTGACGTGACTGAGGGCAATTCTCCTTTAGCTGAAGCAGCAGGGGCCCGTTGTGTTAAAGGTGTTAACACGACTCCATCACTGTCCGACATTTACAGTATTAACCAACGTCCAGGGTCTGGCCTATAGAGACCTCAGCCTGCATAGTACCGGAGCCGACACCCACTTCAAAATCCTTCTGACCTTTTATTAAAGAAACAGAAAAGAAGGGAACACAGTGAAAACTTTTGCAATATAAAGTAGTCAATAGGGCATTTATTTCATCACCAGCCCTTGTTCCCTCTCTCCTGAGTGGGAGAGTTTTTACAAGGGAAAACGGCTTGTTTGACAGTCTCTTAGATGGGATCAAAGATGGGGGGAAGGGTGGGGGAATAAGTTAGTTGAGCTGAGCTGCTGCTGTTAAAGTCTGATCCCGTTGGTGGTGTTTGGATTGAGCTGGAGCCGGCAGAGGTGGCCATGTCGTCGGCTGGGGTCTCTCTTTCTGGCCCCGTCTGGTCAGGACACCTCTCAAGATCAGTATGACAAAGGTCCCAGGAGATGGTGAGGGTGGCAGCCAGGGATGGTGAAACTTGCTCCAGTCACCAAGTTTTCTCCCCACAGCCTTTCTTTAAGGCCCCAGAAAGGAAGGGATGGGTGCAATAGCCCAGCCCCTCATTGTCTTGTCGACCCACTGGGCCTCGTTTCTGATGCAATGACTTTGGCTCACTGCTTTCTGCTTCCTCACTTTTCTTGTTCACCCAGCATGATCCTACCACAGCCCTCGGGTTGTGTTCGGAGGCCTTTTTGTTTGGACTAATTCTGTCTTTCTGTCTCCCTTTTGTACCTTTTCCCAGCCATGGTTGTCGTTCTAGGTTATTGTGACGTGAACCTTCACGTGCTTTTCACAGCTGAGCTCAGAGTCAGGGTCTGTTTGTCAGCCTGAGACTCACAACCATCTGCGCTTCTGGAGCAGGAGTCACTGAGTATTGTCCCCCGCGCTGGTGCTGTCAAGATCTGGGTGGCCTTCAGGTGCAGCCCAGTAACCCTCCAGCTATGTCCCATTTGGGGAGTGTTAAGCACTTGACCCATTTAGACACTAACCCTCCCAGCCCCTGGAAGCTAGGTCAGGCTTACACAGATGGGGAAACTGAGCCAGAGGGAGATGAAGTGTCTTGCCCAAGGTCATGCAGAGAGTCTGTGGCAGAGTTCGGAATTGAACCCACAACTTTCGACGTCCAGTCTTGTCCTCTAGGGATGGCACCTGCGTCAGCAAAAGCACCATCTAGCCCTGCCTGGCAGCCTCAGCCCATAATGAGAGGTGCACATGCCATTCCCCCGACTCCCATGTTACGGGGCTAGAGTGATAATACAGTTATGGTAGCTCATCATTGACTCTTGACGTTGCCACGAAACCCCTTCTCCACATCTGCCCCCTTAAACCAGCACCCCCTGCACCTCCGAGGAGTAGCTGTGCCTTCCGGTTGCCGTATCTCCAGCAGCCATACGCGCCCCCCATACGCGATGGGGTGGGGAGGGAAGGGGCCTTCCTCAGTGTCATTGGATGAGGCCCGAGGACCCGTTGAGGCCCTCATAGAAGCATAGGGCTGGAAGGGATCTTGAGAGGTCATCATAGAATCATAGAATATCAGGGTTGGAAGGGACCCCAGAAGGTCATCTAGTCCAACCCCCTGCTCGAAGCAGGACCAAGTCCCAGTTAAATCATCCCAGCCAGGGCTTTGTCAAGCCTGACCTTAAAAACCTCTAAGGAAGGAGATTCTACCACCTCCCTAGGTAACGCATTCCAGTGTTTCACCACCCTCTTAGTGAAAAAGTTTTTCCTAATATCCAATCTAAACCTCCCCCATTGCAACTTGAGACCATTACTCCTCGTTCTGTCATCTGCTACCATTGAGAACAGTCTAGAGCCATCCTCTTTGGAACCCCCTTTCAGGTAGTTGAAAGCAGCTATCAAATCCCCCCTCATTCTTCTCTTCTGCAGACTAAACAATCCCAGCTCCCTCAGCCTCTCCTCATAAGTCATGTGCTCTAGACCCCTAATCATTTTTGTTGCCCTTCGCTGGACTCTCTCCAATTTATCCACATCCTTCTTGTAGTGTGGGGCCCAAAACTGGACACAGTACTCCAGATGAGGCCTCACCAGTGTCGAATAGAGGGGAACGATCACGTCCCTCGATCTGCTCGCTATGCCCCTACTTATACATCCCAAAATGCCATTGGCCTTCTTGGCAACAAGGGCACACTGCTGACTCATATCCAGCTTCTCGTCCACTGTCACCCCTAGGTCCTTTTCCGCAGAACTGCTGCCTAGCCATTCGGTCCCTAGTCTGTAGCGGTGCATTGGATTCTTCCATCCTAAGTGCAGGACCCTGCACTTATCCTTATTGAACCTCATCAGATTTCTTTTGGCCCAAACCTCCAATTTGTCTAGGTCCTTCTGTATCCTATCCCTCCCCTCCAGCGTATCTACCACTCCTCCCAGTTTAGTATCATCCGCAAATTTGCTGAGAGTGCAATCCACACCATCCTCCAGATCATTTATGAAGATATTGAACAAAACCGGCCCCAGGACCGACCCCTGGGGCACTCCACTTGACACCGGCTGCCAACTAGACATGGAGCCATTGATCACTACCCGTTGAGCCCGACAATCTAGCCAGCTTTCTACCCACCTTATAGTGCATAGCCTCATGTCCAGCCCCCTCCACTGAGGCAGGACCAAGTAAACCTCGACCATCCCCAACAAGGATTCCATAATTCCCTATGATGCCTGCCAGTATCCCACAATTCCCTGCAGCCAGTTCCCATCAGGCAGCGTGGCAGGCGCTGAGATGCCTCCGCGTGGCACGCCGTGCTTGCAGCGATCCAGCGTGCTGCCGCGTGCACCGGCACAAGGGGCCCCGTGCGAATGGGCGCCCGTGAATCAGCCTTTCCCGCTGCAGGGGACGGCTCAATCCTGCCCAGGTGCAGTGGCTGCGGGCGCACAAGCCCTGCCTGATGGCGGCACAGCATCTCCCGCTCCTGTCTCCTCGACGCGGGGCCGAGTTGACTTGCTCTGCCGCTGCAGCGAAGGTATTAAAACAAATCAGCCATGAAATGAGCTCCTTCCTTGCCCCTTAATGGAGCTGTCCAAACTCATCCACGGCCAAGTCAGGGATTCAGACGGGGCTAATGGAACTTGGCTCCCTTCTGCCTCCTGCCCCCACGCAGCACGTACCCGCCTCCAGGTACGCCTCTGTGACTCCTGCCCCCTGTGCGTCCCACCACAGTGCCCGCTGCTTGACCACTGCAGCTTGGAGAGAGACACGGACCCCCCTTCCAAAGCATTGCCCAACTCTGCCCCCGCCTGGGGCTCTGCCTACGTCTGCTCCCGCTTTGGCTCCTGACCTTCTCTATTAATCACTGCAGCTTTCGTTCCTGCTGCTTCCTGGGCTTGGATCTGCCGACTCTCTGCATGCCAAGCCCCCTTCTCTTTTCTCCTTTGTTCCCCATCAGCTCTGTGTTCTTGGGGAACCAGGGCGCAGTACCCAGCCTGTCTGACTCCCAGAAGACCTTCCCCCCCCAGCCTCTGCTTGAACCAAAACCGATCAGAAGAAAGACTTACAAAAAGCAATGAAAAGGCTGTGGGAGACACCTAAACCCCTCCAGACAAGGGTGACGGGATTAAGGATTCGTCATGCATCTGACGAAGTGGGTATTCGCCCATGAAAGCTTATGCTCCAATATGTCTGTTAGTCTATAAGGTGCCACTGGACTCTTTGCCGCTTTTACAGATCCAGATTAACACGGCTACCCCTCTGATACCCAGATGTGAACACCCCCAAACTCTGAAGCCAATCCACTTCTCCAAATCACACTGGATCTGGATTGATTTACCCTCGTTTCTCCTATTTCCTTGTTGTTCCTCATTCTGCTTGAGGAGGCAGAACAAGGCCAGTCACTTACACTTCCTGCACTAGTCCCCAGCTCTTGTGTTTGGATTGCGACCATTAAAGGGGAAAATCAGTGTTTAAAAAAATGTATCCATTGAAACTTACATCTTTAAGCTATTGCAAAATCTTCTGATCCATACATAGAATCATAGAATCCTAGAATATCAGGGTTGGAAGGGACCTCAGGAGGTCATCAAACCCCCCGCTCAAAGCAGGACCAATCCCCAACTAAATCATCCCAGCCAGGTTCAACAAGGACAAGTGCAGAGTCCTGCACTTAGGACGGAAGAATCCCATGTACTGGTACAGACTAGGGACCGAATGGCTAGGCAGCAGTTCTGCAGAAAAGAACCTAGGGGTGACAGTGGACGAGAAGCTGGATATGAGTCAACAGTGTGTCCTTGTTACCTAGGGAGGTGGTGGAATCCCCTTCCTTAGAAGTTTTTAAGGTCAGGCTTGACAAAGCCCTGGCTGGGATGATTTAGTTGGGGATTTGTCCTGCTCTGGGCAGGGGGTTGGACTAGATGGCCTCCAGAGGTCCCTTCCAACCCTGATATTCTATGATTCTATGATTCTATGATAAGCCTGACCTTAAAAACCTCAAAAGAAGGAGATTCCGCCACCTCCCTAGGTAACGCATTCCAGTGCTTGGCCACCCTCCTAGTGAAAAAGTTTTTCCTAATATCCAACCTAAACCTCCCCCACTGCAACTTGAGACCATTACTCCTTGTTCGGTCATCTGCTAGTACTGAGAACAGTCTAGATCCATCCTCTTTGGAACTCCCTTTCAGGTAGTGGAAAGCAGCTATCAAATCCCCCCTCATTCTTCTCTTCCGCAGACTAAACAATCCCAGTTCCCTAAGCCTCTCCTCGTAAGTCATGTGTTCCAGTCCCCTAATCATTTTTGTTGCCCTCCGCTGGACGTTTTCCAATTTTTCGACATCCTTCTTGTAGTGTGGGGCCCAAAAGTGGACACAGTACTCCAGATGAGGCCTCACCCAATGTCGAATAGAGGGGAATACAGTTTGAGAAAAGCTTTTTGCTAATTTTGAAACCTAGATTTTTTTGGTCCTAATTGTTTCATGTTCTGTGTTCTGGGTAAAAATGTGAGAGGGCTCCATGCTTGTCAAACTAAGCTGGCTCTTTTTCAGAAAACTATCTACAGAAGTGCTGCAGCTGCCATTCAAGCCATGTGTACACAGACCGACTTCCTGATGGCTTCTCCAAACTCTTCCCTCCTGCAACACGTGCTTCTCCCTCCAAGTTCCATTCAAGTTGCTACACTAAGGGCAGGTTCACACTTATCATGCTGCATCAGCGCAGCTGTGTCACTGTAACACTTAAGTGAAGACAATCCTATGCCGATGGGAGAGAGCTCTCCTGTCGGTGTAGTTTATCCACCTCCCCAAGAGGCAGTAGCAATATTGATGGGAGAAGCTTTCCTGCCGACATAGCACTAACACAATGGTTAAGATCATGTAGCAGGGCGGTGACTCCGCTCCGGCTCCGAAAGGGTCAAAAGCCAGCCCTTGGAGAGGGCTGGGGCTGGGAGCCAATCACAGAAGGTTGGGAGGCAGCCATTCGGGGCCAGGCTGGGCCCTATAAAAGGGCTGCAGGGTCAGAAGGCTGGCAGTTTCTCTACAGCCTTGGAGAGAGATGGACCTGACTGCCTGAAAGATCAAGGGGGACCTTGGACAGAGCAGTGCTGGGGCAGAAGGAGCTGGGGAAGCTCCAGCCTGGCAAACCCCTAGGCAGAGGCCTTGCTGTCAGGGCCGGAGGAGGTACTAGGGCTGTGGGGAGGCAGCCGGTCCAACCCCCTGGCCGATGATGAGTGGCCACTTCAGACTGCAGTTTGCCCCTGAAGGAAGGGGCTAGATGAAGACTGGCACTAGGTCACTGCGGTGAGGTGGGATTAGGGGATTGGGGTTCCCCAGGAAGGGGAGGACCCAAGAGAAGAGGCACTGTGGGTGGGTGAGGGATGCAGGGCCTGAAGTCTAGTGGTGGAGATTCACAATGAAAGACAAGTAGCGACAAAAGGAGAGACACCGGCCAGAGGAGGTGCTCTGAGGCTGGGATGAGCTAATTCCCAAATGACCAGCAGGAGGTGCTGTGGCGGTGAGTCTGCATCTGTTACAGGTCGGTATAACTATGTTGCTCAGGGGTGTGACTTTTTCACATCCTTGAGCGACGGAATTAGACTGATCTAGGTCTGTTGTGCAGACCTGGCTTGAGAGCACTCGCTTTAAAGGGACACAGGTTGGTCAAAACTCTGACTGATTGGCAGTGACAGAACTCAGGGCTGACAGAAATGTTTCCTGCGCTTTTATTTGAAATTGCAATAAGCAGCTCTGGTTTGTAACCAGACACATGGCACCCTTTCCTTGCAGCGTCCGCAAGCCAAACGTTCCAGCGCTGAGCACCGGAACCTGACACGGCTTTCACTGATCGTCGTCGCCTCAGTGACAGAGTCGTCTTGCCAAGAGAAAACCGGATATTTAAAATACTCCTTTTAAATAAGCTAAGTTTTAAAAATGATTATTCTTTAGTGAAAGGCAGGGAAGGAAGCATTGCCAGCTCACAGCAGGGTATTTAAATAAACAAGGGCCGCTTTAAAGAAAAAAGTTATTTGTAATGTGTCCATTTAGCCAACAGATGGCAGCATCACAAGCCCTTGTCTATCAGCATCCACCTTTTGTCTTATACAGATAATAATCACATGATCAGGAAAATTTGGGTAATAGGCAATACTGCCATCTGGTGGCCACATTCAATCAGTCCAACAGCTACAGTGTATTTGTCTTTTTTCTTCTTCTCTCTCTGCTAGCCCACGCCGGTCGCTGCTGGACTCCTGATCTGACATACATCTTATTTTCTTGCAGTGGCTAAAGGTATTGGAAAATGTGAAATAAAGAGCAGACAGGAGCTAAAGTGATGCCACTTTCCCCCCGGGCTAGGTTGGAGACTCTGGCAAGAAATCGCTCATGGGGATAAAGTCAAGTTAAAAATCCTACAGCAAAAATACTGCAACAAATCCATGGCCACCTGGCATTTCGCAGCTGTCCCAATGCTGCTCCCAGCAGGGATAGAACCTAGATCCTCCTGTTCCCAATGCACAGGTCCCTGCCACTCAAATGAGAATCTCCTTTAGCTGCTAGCAGTATGGGGTCTATGCCACGTAGGTGAGCAGTTCTTATCCTGCCCAGTGGAGGACAGTGGTGCACGTAGAAGGCACTTGTCCTTGCTTATGTGTTCAGGCGAGGGCAGGCTAGAGGCGCGACCCTGTATTTTGGAGATACCTGTCCTCCCAGAAAACTCAGCAACTGACAGAACAGTTTGTTCCTTCACTCGTCCCTGCCCCTGCCCCTGGCTGGATGGGGAGGGGACTCTGGCTAGGTTTCCCTCCTGCTTGCTGCTTGGGACCCTGTAAGGTCACAGGCTAGGCTGAGAGAGAAAAGCCTGGATGTTCCTTCTCCCTGCTGGAAGTGGCCGTGTGGAGCTGTCATTCGACTGGCAGATACAGATAATGCTCATGCCAGGGACAAAGCAGATGCAGACACTTTAAAGGGGCAGTGAACCCAGGGTCCAGAGCAAAAAAGTGACCCTCCTTAAAACTGTAGCCAGTGAGGGCCAGATCCTACAATCCAGGACACCTGCCCGTCCTTTAAAATCCTCCAGTCCATTACACAGACACTTAAACGAGGGAGGAAGAAGCTACAATTTGTGGAGGGTCTAGATAAAAGCAATGTTTTAGGCTCTTGGGTGCCCCCTGCTGGCTCTGCAAGGGCAGCTGTTAGCAGACACCATTCGCGGAGCAGTGCTGTGCCACGGTGGGTGTGCTCGGGGCCGCTACTGTAGGAACAAGACTGCAAAACTCACCCTCTAGATTTCAAGCTCTCTGGCGGCCTTGGGCGGAGGAGTGAGGGTGGCGAACGCGTGTGTGTGAACATGGGCTTGCCTCCAGGTGTGTGAGCCTGCATGACTTTGCATGCTGAGATGTGTGCAAGTGTGGCCGTTCACATGGTTTAGTGTGAACGGGAGGACGGTGGTCCTGGCTATGGTGGAATGCCTCCACTTTGGGGAACCCAGTGACGAGACAGCTGGGCCCCATGTTGCACCCTAGTTGTGTGTTGTAATTGTAGACAGGACCAAACTGTGTGAGCATCCCATTAAGGGATCTCTAGCCCTGCTGGTGAATTCGGGGGGTGTGTGTGTGACTAACTGGGGGGAACATTTGTGTATCTGTACAGCGGTTCGTGTGTGTGTACCTACAAGTGTGTGGGCACGGACACTTGTGACTGTGCAGCTATATGTGAATGTGCCCGGATACGTGTGCCAACGTGCTGCCGGGTGCGGGGCCGGGGGAAGTGGGGTTTTCTCTGGCTTCCCCATGTGTGGCGCTTGCTGGGGGAGGACAGCAGGCTTGGCATAGCATAAATCTTGCAGACAGCTGAGAGATGGGAGCCCAGCCAGGCATGGGGCACATGCAAGGAAAGAGATCTTGGTAAAGGGCCCGGCTAGGGGGACCTGCTGGGAAGTACAGCAAGCTGCAGGCACAGGCCAGCTGGGGGGGCGGGAGAGGGGACCCTAGGCTATTTCCCTCCATCAAGGCAACCTGAGACGAGGGGGCGTGTTATCTCCTTATCGCTTCTATCAACAGGCAAGGGCGGGAGAGACTGGAGGCTCACCAGGGCCTGGGCTGGTGAGCTCACCCAGTGGAGGAAGGCAGGGCTGCGTGGGATGGGTTTAACCAGGTTACAACTTCATTAGCTCAATGGCATCCAAGGTCCCCCAGCAGCACTGGCCAAGCCCCAAGGCAGCGAGCCCTGGGCCAGCATAGGAGAGACGGGGAGTTTAGGGAAACGGACCAGTCTAGTGGCAGGGATCAGGAGGAGATGGAAATGGTTAACAGCCGAGCTGGGCGTTAGATTCCCCTTCCTGCTTCTGGCAGAGTGAATCCAGAGTAACCCACTGAAGCCAGCAGGGTTACACTGGTGTAAGCAAGATCAGCATCTGGCCCTGTGTTCTCAGTATTACTCTCCTCTGGACGCAGTCCCCTTTACAGCTAGGTGGCCCAGGGCTGGCCCTGCTGTGCCAAGGCCAGCCGGGGGCGCTGGGCCTCGCGCCGCTTGGTCCATGTCTAACCTCTGTGGTCCTCTCCAAGTCGCTGTCTGCAGGGAGCCCCGCCGGGAGCCCGTCTCTCCTCCTCCAGCGCTGCAGAGAGAGGCATTTCCAAGGCCGCATTTTGGAGGGACAGGGGGGCAGGAGATAAGGGCCCCAGATCCCCCTTTATCGCAGCCAGGCCGGGATCCTCACTGCTGGTCGAATGGGGCAGCAGGAAGGAAGTGAAGTTCCCACTGCTGACACCTTGACACGGCTGACACTGCTCCCACGGAGATTGACCATGGGGCCTCCGGAGCTAAAAGCACAAGGGGGCTACAGCTTGAGCTAAAACGTGGCGCAATCACTGTCGGTACCAACCCCCGCGGATTGGCCTGGCGGGCGGCTGCAACGCCGCTTTGCCGGTGGGTTACGCGGTCCCGCTGGGGGTCCCTACGGGGAGCCTGGGGAGAAGAGCAAGACGGGGCAGCTGGTGATTTTCAGCAGGGATCCCGGCATGCTGCCGCCCACGCACGCTGCACGTCCTCCCCGCGGCTCTGCCTCGCCCCTCCTGCCAGCCGGCCTGGTCCCCGGGCTTTGTTTCTAGCTCTCGGACAGCGGCAGGCGAGCGGCCGCAGGGCTCGCGTGAAGGCCGCTGACTAGCTGGCGGCGCTGCCCTGGACGAGCTTTTCTGCCCTTGCATTTCTTGCCGCCACCATCGTCTGTGTTTCCTGAGTTACAGCAGATTGCTCTGGGCAGGGCCGTCTCTTGCCCTCCAAGCCTTTGGAGTCCCCCCGGCAGCCGGCAGTGACCACCCCAGTAACGCACGGCCGCAGGCATCTCGCTGCTTCATGAGCAAAGCAACGACGGCCAGACACCCGTGTCCTCTCTTCAACCCAGCCCCGGAAGCCGTGCCAGCCAGGCAGGTCTCCTTGGAACCTGACCTCAACGTGTGGCAGGGAACAGCTGGCGGAGCGGGGAGGGGGCCGTCCGAGCAGGGGCATCAGGATTACCCAGAACGCAAGCCCAGGAGCGCTTCATGCAGCTCGTGCATAAGGCACCTACCAGGCCAAAGTGAACTAGTTCCAGCCCTCCTCCCTTCGATCTCACAGGCCCAGGAGGGCTGGGCCGGGTCAGTACCTGAGGCTGCCAAGGAAAAGCCGGGGGGCGCTTAAGGGGCACCCCTCTCCCCAGACTCAGTACTGGCCCCAGCATGGCAGTAGGTCGGGGGCACTGTGCTGCAGAGAGCAGGATGGGTGGGACACATGAGGGGCTCTCCCTTCTGGGCCAGCACGGGCCTCTCTGTCTCAGCATGGTGCCCGGGAGCGGGGCGGCTGACGCGTCCGGGTGGAGAGGGGAGAACCCGGGGAGATCTGCTTGGCTCTCTCCCCGCCCAGTCTGCAGGAGCCAGCTGGCTTTGTCGTGGGCAGGCGGGTCCTGCTCCAATGGCACGGAGGTTTTGTGGCTGGCCCGACCTCATCCCAGGAGGGATTCCCGGCTGAGACGGCTCTGGGCACACGAGTCTTGCTCTGGAGGGTGACGGGGCTGTTGTTCCGGGATCAGGGGAAAAGCATCTGTCTGGGGAGGCGATGCCCTAGGGAACTCTGGACCCAGCCCCCCGGGGCGGGGAAATGGCTGTGTGGCAGGGACCCCCCCCCCGGAGCACGCCCCCATGTGTCACCGCATGGCCCTGCAGGCACCTCGTCCTCAGGTCTCTCCTGTGAAGAGCAGGATCTAAACTTTGAAGTGGACCTAACTTGATGGTGGCTTAGTGGCAAGGAGCTCTGTCATGGGCTGGCTGGCCCCTTTAAGGGGAGCCAGGGCCCAGTCTCCCAGTGAGGGTGAATGGCTGCTCGGAACCTAATTGATTAACGAGCACCCAGGCCTGATGAAGGGCTGCCAGAGCTCCGCTGAGGAAGCCCGCATGGAGGGGAACTCCCTGAGCAGACAGGCCCCAGGAGGATGCTGAGCAGCTCTCAGATACATGGGGGATAATCCTGTCGGGTTATTGCCCAGGGGGAGGTTGTGGGTCTCCTGAACTTAGGAGAGACCGGAGGCCTGTTGGATTTGGCACCCAGGCTCCCAGAAGAAGGGTGGGCTGGAGTTTGCACCCTGCCAAAGAGTTAATAAATGAGCCACACTGAGGTGGGAATCCTGATGTAAGTGTTCGGTCCGGCAGGCAAGCTTTGCAAGGCGGCAAGAGGGAGTGCAAGGGGGCAGCCGGCCTGCAGGGCCACCGGGTGCCACGAGGGGGCGTGCTCAAGGGCAGTGCTAGCGGGCATGTCTACACTGCAAAAGCAGCACGGCTGGGCTTGGCCCCGGTCAGCTGACTCAGGCTCCCTGGGGCCCGGACTGCAGGGCTCTACAATTGCAGTGTGGATGTTCCGGCTTGGGCTGGAGCCTGGGCTCTGAGACCCCTCTGCCTGGGGCCTGCATGTTACTGCAGAGAGGACCTGACCCTGGGCCCCCCAATGGGCAACAGCTCTACGGGGCTGAGTGAAAATGGGGAGCTTCCTCCGGCTGAGCTGGGAGCAGCTGCCCTGAGCTGCAGTCGCCCCTGTGCAGATCGTGCGGCAGGTCTGTAGCCTGGGAACTTGCAGAAGTCAGCCCTCTATCCACAGGCCGGGGCAGGGCAAGCTTCCCCCGGCTCCCATTGCGCTTGGGCCTGGCTCATCCCCAAGTCCCAGCTCTAGGGGCCAGAGGGGAGCCGTGTCTCCAGAGCTGCCCCTCTCCTTGGCCTGTGTGCTCAGATCAGCTAGGATCCTGAGCCCCTGTTTCCTTCCTGAGCACAGAGGATGAGAACAGCCCTGCCTGTAGGGGAAGCAGGGACAGGGCTCCAGTCCCGGGCCTGCCTCCAGCTGTGTTCTGCTGGCAGCTGTGAGCCTGTGTGGGGCCCAGATCTCTCTGCACTAAGCAGCAAATTGGGTATTTAATCCTCCTGCGCTGGCACGGCAAGCAGCAAAAACTGGAAGGAAATCTCTGAAAGAATTCCACGTCTCCAGCCTGGGCTCCGTTCTCAATCCCTCGCCGTCCTCCTGCGTGTTCCCTTTGCTGCTGGAGGCAGTTCGTGGGTCGGAGGAGCCGGCGGTACAGCCAAAGCGTTAGCAGTCCAGTGCCGTGCAGCATCCTCTTCACGTTCCCGCCCGGGCAATCAGCTGCAGGACAATGGCCGGAGTCAGTGGCAGGCGGAGCTGCGGGAAGGAGGATCTCGGTGGGTGGCGCAAGGCTTCTCTCTCTCTCGTTTGTGTGGAGGGGCATAGTTGTCACGGATCCAGCAGCTGCTCCTGTGATTGTGGTGGCTCTGGGTTTCCAGCGTGGGACTGGGTCCTCAGCCATTCATAAAAACCCGACTCCCCTCGCTTGGCTCTGTTCCAGCTGGCGCGCCGCAGAAGGAGGCCAAGCCAGCCGTGCCCGCTGCTGACCACAGAGCACGCGTCACTGGCGCAGCCCGTTCATTAAGAGCAGATTTATGGGGAGCTTAGCGCCCGCAGTGACACCTGGCCGTGGGGCCGGAGCGCAGGGCCGGCTGGTGCCCTTGGGACGGGCTGCAGCTGTTTCTCTGAGCTGGGGGCAGGGCTGCGGGGGGACACGCACGCAGCTTGCAGGAGCATGCCATGCATGAGATGCCTGGAGGGACTTTCTAAATCCATGTCACTTCCTCTCTTCCTGCTGCAGGATGGGCTGTGAGTCTGGCCGGGAGAACTAGAACCGGCCCTGTGATGAGCAGTCATTCCCGGGCTGTGTCACCTTGTTGAAGCCCACATGACCTGCTCCCTCCCCATGGCATGGGGGCGCGTCGGGCTGGCCCAAGCACACGGTGCAATGGGCAGTCATCGGCTGGCAGAGCAGTCCCTGCCCTGATGGGCTGGTCCAGGGTGCAAGTGGACACAGACCTTATAAATCAGGAGATTATTTTATTTATGGGTGTTCCAGAGAGACAGCCCCTCCCTTAAAAAGCTTGTGGTCTAAACAGAGCAGACCAAAGGTAGGAGAGAAGGACACAGCAGATGAGCGGAAGATTGGGTAGTTGAGGCCCAAGGAGATTAAGTGACATGGGCATGGTCACCCAGGAGTCTGTGGCAGAGCCAGCAACTGGGCCTAGCTCTCGTGACTCCGGGTTCAGGGCATTGGCCACGCCACCATTATCAACCCCACAGGCTCTGTGGGTTTTGGGGAGGGTGATGCAGGGAGCCAGGCGGGACGATGGATGTCTGTGATGTAGGATGCAGCTGAGACTGGAATTTTGGAACAAAGGAAGCAGTGAGGAGAGGGGAGGGGAAGAGCACGGGTTAGGCAGCGTTGGTGGGGAGGGCAGTGCTCGCCACCACGGAGCAGGCGCTGGTGGGATTCAGGAAGGGGGTGACCTGGTGAGAGCAATGGGAGAGGAAGGGGACTCTTGCAGCGGCAGATAGGGAGAGCAAATGGCATCGTGTCACTAAGGTGAAGGGAAGGGTTGGTCCCTGGCTTCCTAGGCCCCAGAGCTGTGTCCCTGGATGGGTTCTGCTACCACCGGTCTCGGTGAGCGAGGGGGTTGCCAGGCTGCGGCTGTACTTGGCTCGGAGAAGCTTCTCCCCTGCCAAGAAGGGCGGCCCAATGACCATGGCTCTGATCTCGCTTCCTTGACAATCTGCAGCCACAGTCCTTGATATCCCGGCCTTCCCCTGCCCTCCGTGTGGCTCACCCCGCAAGGGCCCAGGACGGTTCCCTCAGGAGACTGGGGAACAGCAAGTACTAATGTCGGCAGAGGCTGGGTGAGGAATGGGCCCTGCTCCCCCATTCACCGGCGACAGGAGCTGGAGAGCTGCCGGCTGAGGCTGCTTTGAAGCCATTTCACTGAGGAGGGAGCTGAGAGACTGACAGGTGAATGGAGGAGGCCTGGTCTGCCCTGTGCAGTGAGCATCTGCACTGCTGAATGGGAGGGGCAGCGTTTTATCCCCACTGGTGTAATGATGACACCAGGTGCTGGGCTGTGGGAGACCAGGCCCTGGGAGTCTATCTTCCACCACCTTTCATATCCCCTCTGGCCGATTGCATCTTCCCGGCAGACGGCTTCATTCCGTGGTGCCAGCTTGACTCAGAATCCCAGGCGGTGGGGATGCAACCGAACAGGTGAGCTAGTGTGATCCTTCGTTGGTTAGAGCTGAAATGCGTTGACATCCCCAAGGGAAGAACCAAGTCCCCCAGCCCTGGGTGTGGCTGCACCATGAAGCTCTCCTGCCGTCCCAAGCAGCAGGCGTGGTGCTGAAACACATTCTGTCTCCTTACGGCACCCACTTCTGTCTCCTGACTCCCTGCCCACCCAGCCTTGCGAGGCCCAGGGTCACCCACCTTTGTTCTGGCTCCAGAAATAAAGTCCATCTGGGAGAGTTCTCCAAAGTACTTCTCTGGAGTAGGCTGTCAGTGGGTGCCTCTCCCATGCCCTTCCTGCCTACAACAGGAGAGGGGAGAAGAAAGAGAGAGAGAACACTTAGCATAAATGTCTGGACCCGTTTCCTGACCCTAGGCTGTGGAGCAGCCTCCTGGCGAAGGACTGGGAGCTGCATGGCACGGGACATTTAAACCAGACTGGGCAGTGCCCGGGCAAATGTACTGTAGGGGACAATCCTGCACCAGCCCTGGGGGTAGATGGGATGACCACTAGAGTGGGCATCCTTCGTCTGTAGTTTCTCTGAGTCCGGGAGTTAAAGCGGGAGGGTGGGAAGAGTGTTTAAATCAATCCACTAACTTACCCCTTGCCTGGTAAATCGTGTCCCCTAAACCTCTCTTTTCCTTCCGTCTCTCATTCAGTTACGCAAACGCAGCCTGTTCCCGCCCCTCCATCTAACGCTTCGGGAGACTGGAATCAGCACTGGCTCCTTTCCTGTCTGTTACAATCCGTCTGGAGGGGGTTGATGATGTCAGCCCTGAACTTTCACCTCCGGAGCGCTTGCTTTGGCCCAGCTGAGCAGATCTGCAGCCTCTGAGTCCAGCACTGACAGTCAGCAGCACCCCGGATAATCAGAGGCGATCAGCAGTATCTGCTGCCCAGGAGAAGCCGAGTGAGTGTGGAGGCTGCATTAGACCCCCTCCGGGCCTGGCAGGTCAGCGTGGAGGTCGCTTGGGGACGCTATATGCGGGAACTGATAGGCACTGCACAGAATGGTGCTGATGTCAGGGAAACATGTCTAGTTCGCGGGGAGAATCCGAACAGGAAGGGCCAAGTTAATTCCCAGTGTAAATCCTCTGCTGCCCAGGGACTTGCCCTGGGGATGAATCATGCTGGTATGTTTAATGATGATGGTACATTTTATATTTACCTCCCAGTGTTGAGTACAAACCCACAGCTAATGAGCCAGTCTGGTAGATAGAGCCATGTTTACAGGACATGCTACGTGGCAGGAAGAGGGAAAGGATCTGTAGCAGGATACACTAAGACCAGGGAGACTGGAATAAACAAAGGCCCTGGAAATGGTCTTGAAACAAGCAGAGACGAAGTCATCCTGGGGAACTAGTAGTGGACTGGAAAAAACAGGACACTGTCCCTTTAAGGCCCCGGGACCAGGAGCTCTGTAACATAGGGTGGGGCGGGGCTCCCATCTCTCCCACCAATCAGGGGAAAGCTGTCTGAGGGAGGGCTGTATATATGCTGCCTTCTCCCTCAGAACAGGGAGCAGGAAGGCTGAGCTTCCACCAGGAAGGACAGGATCGGTGGCTCCGTGAAGAATAGTCTGGGGCAGGGCAAGAGCTCCACGTGCGGCAGAAGAGCCGGAGACGAGGATGAAATTTTGTGGGGCTGTAATGCACTTTATTGCGGGGACACTGAGGACCATTTTGACAGGCTGTTGGCTGTTAAGCTGGCCCCAACGGGCGGTCAGTGGCAGTCCCGACAGGGGCTGTGGGGAGTTCCTGAGGGCCCCGTGGGGGAACAGAGCAAGGGTGCTGCAGAGGCACCACTGGCCATGAGGGGGTGCTCAATAAACAGCAACCCTGCCGTAGGATCCTATGGCGGAGAGCCTGGCAGGGAAGGGAGTACAGCCTGCGGATGTAACTCTCTCAGGTTTCTTCCTTCCATGCCTGGCTTCACCTGCAATTCAGCCCGGACTGTCCCTTGGGGCTCGGGAGATCGGGGTTCTGTTCCCAGCGCTGCCCCAGACTCACTGCGTGACCCACGTCGAGTCACTGCATCTGCCTACGCCTCAGTTCCCCATCTGTGAAATGGAGCCACTGCTGCTTTTTCTCACACCCTTTGTCTCTCCTCCTGTCCACGTAGACTGTGAATTCTTCGGGGCAGGGCCTGTCTCTCACTGTGTCTCTGCAGTGCCCAGTGCGACGGGTCGTCTTGTTCGCGTCTCGAGGAGCTGCTGGAATACAAATCTCAAATAACTGTTGGAAAGTCAGCTGTTGTCATGATCTGACTGTCGCTTCCAGCCACAGTCTGGCAATCTGCCTGGACAGAGCCAACTCCTGGAGGGGGCGGGGGACCCCGTCCCCCATGAATGTGTGCTAGGCTGCTGAGGCACCAGAGATCAGAGCTAAGGGTGCCGGAACTTGCTTTTGTAGGTTTCTGACTCCACCTTCCTGCTTTTTTTTACATAGGTTTTCTTTCTTCTGCTGTGTTCCAGCCATTGTGATCCAGCACAAACCAGCTGTTTCTCCGCACTGTGATGTCAGGCTGTTTTTTGGCTTCTACCTTCATCCGCCCGCAATTAAAGCAGGGGTTCGCAGGACAAAATTTTCGGTGGCCTCAGAGTGCGGCCATCAACTCTTGCTGGTGGCTGCTTTCACACTTTTCCCTAAAATACTTAATTAGCTTTAGGAAAAAATAAATGTGCGCATAGACACGGCCAAATCCTTGTAATTTATTTATTGCTAGCTAGTAAGTCCATTGTGAAAAGTGATATTAACAAGTATCGCTTTTCACAGCAGACTTACTCAGCCCTGGCAAACCTGGGGACAAATTAAGCCCTGGATGGGGCGGGGGGGATCGGGGGAGGCAGCGGGGGCCAGGGGCAATGAGGGTGGGAGTGGGGGGGGCTGGAGCCCGAAGCCCTGTGGCCACAGCCTGCCGCTCCTCTGCCCCACCAGCCCAGGGCTGAAGCCTAAAGTCTGAACCCCACCGCCCCTGGGAAGGTGGGGAACTCACCGGCTGCCTGGTCCTCCAGCATTGTGCCCCGGGTGTCTCCACGGGGGGAACAGGGCCCAAAGCAACCAACGCCAAGGCGGTGCCTCTACTCCCCCCCCCCCTTGCCCCGCATCACAGCCCAGGAGGCTGTGGCCGCAAGAAAAGCCCCTGGTGGCCACATGTGGCCACATTGGAGAAACGCTGAATTAAAGGATGGCACAGAGAGAACAATTTGCTTCTGTTATCTTTATCCGAAGGTTGAAAGAAGCACAGTCTGAGCGAACAAAGCCGGTCCAGTACCATGCACCCTGGCACAGAAAAATCTCCCCCCCAGCCAGCAGCAAGACTCGACACTCATGGATTTTCATCCCGGCTCAGACACACGGGGCCCGATTTTGAGCTCAGAACCAAACCTGGACCACTCATTACAAGGAGCTTTGGGTCTATTTAGTCCTATTTTTAAACTTTTCTTTACATTTTTTTTTTTTAAAGCAAATTTGGTGCTGAACAAAAGGTGCCGTATCGGAAGCCTTCTGCTGAGCCAGCAAGGGAAGCAGTGATGCAGACCCGCATCCATTCCACGCCCATATGTGTGTGCCTAAACCCTGTTCTGAAGAGACCACCTCCAAGGGCAAAACAAATGATCTGTGTGCATGGCCTATTCCGTGCTTTGCCTCTCTGAATTATCTGTGACAAAGGGACAAATTAGAAATAGCTGGATGGACTGATTAGATCATCTAAATAGGAGAAAGTTAGGGCAAAATTAGGACGGGTTCAAACCTCTAGTCAGCATCTGGAATGCCAGAGTGAGCGAGGTTAGACAGGGAAGAGGCAGATTTGTTGTGATCAGAACTAACTTGGTTTCTGCCCAATCCTGGTGTTCAACGCGTGTTGAAAGTGAGAGAACGGATGTGTTCTGCTGGTTGGCACAGGGAGCGTGGCAGTCAGGACCCTGGGTCTAATGGCTTGATCCGACATGATCTCTGAGTGCGGGTGCCACTGTCCCCGGGCGGCACACCTGGGCCAGTTTGAAACTGCTGGGCTTGACTTTCAAACGTCCCGAGCCCCCTTGCCTCGAGGTGAAAGCAGCAGCAGCTGCCGCTGTTCAGCCTCCCTAAGTCTGGCCGAAGGTATCACCAGGTGGGCATGAGAAATCTGAGGCTGTTCTCTAGAGTGTTGGCCTCAATCGCTCCCGGATTCATCGATTTTGTTTGCTTGTTTCTTTTTTAGCAACCAGGAGGGACTATTGTATTCATCTCGTCTGACCTGAATAACGCAGGCCGGTGAATTTCACCCAGGGCCCTCCCTCAACCACAACATCTGGGTGAGCTAGCGCAGATTTTTTGGATTGAGACATTCGATCTTGATTCAAAGTCTTCAAGCGAGGCAGAATTCGGCACCTCCCAGAGTAAGCTGTTCCAGGCAGCAGTTAATTACCCTCACGGTTAAGATTTTATGCCCTATTTATACTCTGAATGAGTGAGACCCACAAAGATGTTTAGGTGCCTTATTCTCAGGTTTAGGCACCTCAGTGCCAGTTTCTCTCCACCGGGATCCACAAAACTCCTGCCAAACTCCCGAGGTGCCTAAACGCACTCAGTGCCTAAGTTTCTTGGAGTAAAGTTCCCTTAGCGCTTATGTTGGGTGTACGACCTCCCTCTTAGGGTCCAGACACCTCTCTCCTGCCTAAGCCCCAGCGTGATTCACAAACCAGGGAAAGACAGGCATTTGGCTTCCAGAGTTGGGTGGGGCCTGCTCCACTTGGCATGCTCACAGGCTTGGGTCCCATCCAAAATCCAGCCAGAGGAGGCGGCGCTGGCCACCTTCTGACTTTTAAACCAGTGGTTAGAGCAGTCACCTGGGACATGGGAAACACAGGTTCAATTCCCCCCTCTCTGCCAGAAGGGGGGAGAGAATTTAAAGTGGGGTCTGATGTGGGGCTATAGGACACTCTGATGTGGGGCTGCCTCAGTCTCTCCTCTCGAAGCTGGTGCACTCTGGATAAATAAGGAAAGAGTGGCTGGAGCAGGGGAGTGGACCTGGGGTCCCCCATCTCCTACCCAGCTAGGTGCCTTGTCCACTAGACCACAGTCACTGCTGTTCTCTCGATTGATCCTAATGATTGAGTATTTTTCCAGTGTGGAATAGTCACTCGGTGAAAGCACGTGCAAGAGAGAATGGCTCTGTAGTCCAGGGGTTCGAGCACACTCCTGATAGCTAGGAGACCCCTGTGCAAATCCTTCCCCCCCCCCCCGGTAGAGAGGGGGCAATTGAACCTGTGCTTCCCCTGTCCCAGGTGACTGCTCTAACCACTGGGCTAAAAGTCAGCAGGTGGGCGCAGCTGGCTCGTCCTCCTCCCCCGGCTGCGTGCAGAGCGAGTCAGACCCGTAACACGTTCCCTCAGCAAACCGTTCGGGTGTCTAAGCTGCTTGGCTTCAGGCCGCAGGTTCCCGCTCGTGGATCACTATGCTGACCTTAGGCACCTCTGTGCAGGAGAGGGGCAGGGGCACCCCTCTCCTCAGCATCTCCCATTGGCTAGCTTAGGTGACTCCCTGTCTAGCGTGCAGGGAGTTTGAGGCGGAGGAGAGTTACTGGATTCAAGGAGAGCTCTGTAAGGGAAACTGAGGACACATTTCAGAAACTGGGAACTAGAACAAGAGGGGCTGGGTCGTGTCCTG
The DNA here is from genome assembly GCF_015237465.2 of Chelonia mydas. Lineage (NCBI taxonomy): Eukaryota > Metazoa > Chordata > Testudines > Cheloniidae > Chelonia > Chelonia mydas. Next base: position 102,796,919 of record NC_057854.1, read on the forward strand.
ACTTGGGTGCAGGGAGTTGAGATTTCCCGAGATTCTGAATGGAATTGTTGACTGTATATGTGTCAACCAGAGGACTCGTGATAACGGCACAAGACCTGATGCATTCCAAGGTCAAATATCTCCATCTGGAACTTCTTAGTGAGTTCTCTTTGCCTGCAGTGGTGAGGAGAGTAGTAGAAGAACCTAGACAGGCAAAAAGAGAGAAGGAACCGATGAGTCTTAGGCACGTGGGACATGGGAGTTCATAGTCTAATTCCCCAGCACGCAACCACCTGTACTGCGGCTGGTTAGGGGCTGCAATGCAACTCCGGTCCAGAGCTGACACGGGCTTTCCACCATGCTGGAGCTAGTTCAAGTCTCTGAAGTCAGGGCCGGACCCATTAGGAAAAGCTAATGGTCATGTTCCCGTTTACTCCAAGCGTTCATATAATTTATTCATGCTCTTTTAGGCTGGCAAAATGATCCCCTTGTTGCGTTAGCATTTCTAATTAACTGTAGTGAGCATTAATGAGGAGGGGCCAGGCCATCGCTCTGGAAAGCTCCTGGGAGCTGGGGGTGGCTGGGCCTAAAGCCTGTTCTCTGGTTTCTTTGAGTAACTTTCTAGATCTCTGCATGCTATTAGCATTCACTCCTAGGAGGGAGAAGAACAGTTTCTCCTGGAAGACTGGAGTCTTCACCCAGCAACTTCTCTGTATTTAACTGTCAGTCCATAAAGTACTTGTTGGCCTCAAAGGCAAATACATTTGGTGGAATGATGAAGTCCTCTGCTGGCTGGATCTTGCAGCAAGGAAGTCTGCCTACAGATGCTCAGCCCTTTGCTTTTCATGTGGGTACCATGTGAAAGGAGGCCTGGGCTAGCTAGAAGCGAGGCCAAGCTGTTCCTCTTGCCCCATTGTGGGTGGATGTGTGATGCTGGAAAGTAGGGATTGAGGGCCCAGCCAAAACTTCGCCTGTCACTCATTAATTATAGGGTCTGACATTAGCCGCCAAGAAGGAATCTGGTAAACGTGGGGTCACATGCTGCTCTCCGCTGCCCGGAGGACTTACTCTGCTGTCGTGGCATGAGAGCGGAATAGATTTCAAGGCCTGAAGGGACCAGAGTCTGACTGTCTGTACAGCACGGGCCAGAGAACTGCCCCAAATAATTCCTAGAGCAGAGCTTTCAGAAAACCATCCAACCTGGACTGAAAAATCATCAGTGATGAAGAATCCACCTCGACCCTGGCTACATTGTTCCAATGGTTAATTACTGTCACTGTTAAAAATGTACACCTGATTTCCAGTCTCAGTGTGTCTAGCTTCAGCTCCCAGCTGTTGGATTGTGTCAGACCTTTCTCTGCTAGACGGAAGAGCCCATTATTAAATATTTGTTCCCCATGTAGGTACCTACAGACTGTCACCCCTTAACCTTCTCTTGGTTAAACTATATAGATTGACAGGTTTCAAAGTAGCAGCCGTGTTAGTCTGTATTCGCAAAAAGAAAAGGAGGACTTGTAGCACCTTAGAGACTAACAAATTTATTTGAGCATAAGCTTTCATGAGCATCTGATGAAGTGAGCTGTAGCTCACGAAAGCTTATGCTCAAATAAATTTGTTAGTCTCTAAGGTGCCACAAGTACTCCTTTTCTTTTTATATAGATTGAGCTCCTTGAGTCTGTCACTACACATCATGTTTGCTAATCCTTTGATTATTCTTGTGGCTCTTCTCTGAACCCTCTCCAATTTATCAACATCCTTGAATTGTAGGCACCAGAACTGGACCCAGTGTTTCCACACCAGCGCCAAAGACAGAGGTAAAATAACCTCTCTGATCTGACTCAAGATTCCCCTGTTGACGCATCCCCAGATTGCATCAGCTCTTTTGGCCACAGCGTCACCCTGGGAGCTCATGTTCAGCTGATTAGCCACCATGACCCCGAAATGCTTTTCAAAGTCAGAGTCCCCCATCCTGTAAGTATGGCCTACATTCTTTGTCCCTAGATGCGTACACTTATATTTAGCCATATTAAAAGGCATATTGTTTGCGTGTGCCTTGTTTACCATGTGATCCTGATCGCTTTCTATCAGAGACCTGTCCTCTTTGTTATTTACCCCTCCCCCAATTTTCCCATCATCTGCAAACATTTCCAGAGATGATTTTATGTTTTTGTCCAGGTCACAGGTAAAGATGTGGCCCCTTTATTCACTGATTCCCCCGTCCTGCAGGGCACTGAGCCTCCTCAACTTCCAGCTCTTGATTTTACAGCGCCAGCCCTCGGATACCCTGGGGACAAAGGCTATTCTAAAAACCTGAGAGAGAGACTTAGCAACGTTCTGGTCCCAGATGAGAATTCCAAGCAGCATCTGTGTAGCCACAGAGAATGACCAGTACTTTTTTCTTGGCAGCTGTCCTCTACCCCATAGAGACCCCCCCATATGTTCTGAAATGTTGTAGCCCTGATAAAGGCTGACACGAACGACTGTCACACTTATAGTGTTTATTGGTGATCACACTAATGTTTCAACAATTAATCACAGGTCCTTTCCCAAAGCAGGCTACACAGAAGTTTCTCTCCGAATTAAACGTTTCTCTTTCTCTAAGGGGCTGGCGGGATCGGTGATAGAGCTGGATTGATTCAGTTATAACCTTACAGAGAGACTAAATAATCACGCTACTTCTAAATATCAAATGGCATAACCCTGTCCCAATAAGCAACCCGTGTACCCAAAGCGGTAGAGCTAATGAGCTCATTTCATACTTACTGTCTAAAAGAGGAGAAGAATCAGTTAGTGGAGCACCTCAGAAGGCCACAGAACCCGTAGACACCAGTCCCAGAGCCTGAGAGAACCCAAGAAATGGGAACTGGGTGTGGTGTTTTATACCCTACTTTCTGGAGATGTCAAGGATATATCCATATTTGATCCTGTTCCCTAATTACAATAAGGTTAATACTTGTCCCCATCCATCTATGGCATTCTGGGCATCCTTCATTAACCGTAAGCATTAATATTCATAATCTGCTTTAATCATTTCTTAATTATAGGTTGGTACTTTTTCATATAGCCGCTCACCCACATTCCAACGCATAGGTTACATTCCCCTTACACATTACTGCTGAACTCAGACACTGAGTGAGTGAGACTAGAGCGTTGCGTACACAACCAAGAGGGTGGGGAAGACCCCCTGACGTAGAACTGATTCACAACAGTGCCTTGGGATTTGCCCTGGTGCCCCACTTGGGTAAAATGAACCAGTGCAAATGGCGATGTGCTGTGGTCACTTGTGTTGACACAAGGGGTTTGTCCCATTGTTGCTACACTGGAAGCTTAAGTCGCAGTGTAGACAAGACCTTAGTTAATTTGCTTTAATTCTCAGGCGAAGGACCAGAAGAGAGGAGCATATGCAACCGAGAGGAGGATAGAAGAAGGTGCAAGATAAAGAGGGCCCAAGCTGTTAAAACACAGATCTTCTCAATGCAACAGCAACCTTTCCCAGGGCTAGGGTTCCCTTTTCATTTGGCAATATAGGAAGGGCAGGGTAACAGTGACCCCCAGGCTGAGAACGCCTGTTTTAAAACTTATGCAGTGGGGAGTAGAGGTAAGTAGATGTAAGGGAGTCTAACTGTGTGTGAAGGAGTTTAAGTGAGCGACAGGGTGTCCACCTCGCACGCAGCTTCTGAAATTAGCCTTGTAATTGCTTTCTTCCCTTCTGCCACAAGAGGGAGCTGAAACGTAAAGTGGCAAAGATTTTTTGTTAAACCAAGCAAATTTAATTTCATTACAAAAGGCAAAGCCCTCTCCCAAATATCCAGACCCTTAAGTCTATTCTGTTCTATATACGTTCTTATGGCATGCTCACCAGCATGGTATCTGACAATCAGAGAGTGACAGAATTAAGTGAAACATTAATCTGTTAACGTGTGGTAGCAAAACAGCACTTTGAGCATCATCCCTTGGTGACCTGTCATATATTATTTTATTGCAGAATATAAACCCACTAGCCATAAATACCTCCACTCCAGGACATAGTGTGATAATATAACGTGGTGCTGCGCTCCCTACCCTCCATATCTGCTTTATGGCTATCTGTTCAATTAACGTCATTACCAGTGCTGGCGAGGCCTGGCACATCTCACCTCAAACAGTCACTCCAGAATGGCGGTGGTAAAAACGGATCGCAATGTCTGATAAATCTGTTGTTGCAGATGTAGAGTGCAAACTCCTCTTGGGGGCATGCCCGCAAACTAGGAGACCCAGTGGAGTTCTGTTGTCTACCAGGGTTATGATAATAATCAATAGTTGTATTGCACCTGTCATCTGTTAGTTATTCTCAAAGCACTTTAGAAATGTTAACTGAGTCTCTCAATACCCTGTGTGAGGTCGGTAGGTATTATTTATGTTTTATAAATGGACAAAACGAAGACACAGTGACTTTCACTTGCCTAAAGCTCCAGTGGATAGTAAGTTAGTGGTGAAGCCGGGAATAGCTGGGAGTTCTGGATCCGGCTTCTTTGTTTTAACCACTAGACCCACTTCCTCTCTCTTCTATAGCAAAAGGCTTGAATGAAGGAGCTTGAATCAGTAAGTGATATTTTGCTGGTGGCTTCTTCTGGTGCCAGGAAGCCCTCAGAGAGGACGTTGGGTTTGTGGAGTTCAGCAGAATCCCTTTCCGCTCTCTGTAAGTATAACTGAAACTAGGTATTTTTTATTAATTAATTGATTGGTTAATTTTGATTCATTTAGCACTAAAAAGGTCGCAGGAACTTTACGGACAAAGAGGAGCATAAGATTTCTACCCTAAAGAGCTTAACATTACCATTTAAAATGTCTTATATTTTAAATCAAGTAAGCACCATAGATAATAAAGAGGCTGGAGAAACCTGGGGCAACAGCCACCCAAATCTATTAGTTATTTATCTAAAGGGCCCCTTTAAAATTTTTTTCTATGGCTAAGCCCCTCCAACATGAAAAAGAGTTCTGCAGTGCTTCCATTGTTTGGTACAAGAAGGGGGGGTGTCCTGCAGAAAGAAGGCAACACGCCCCTACCACCACGCTTAGGCAGTGGAGGTCCATAGCGCCAAGTGTCCCTGACCATGACCACCCTGTATAGCTTCATTCCAGGCGTCTAAGAGCTCCACAGGGTTATTACTGACCTCAAGCCCAACCTTTGGAGCTCGGTGGGTGGGGACAGAAAGGGCCAGCTGGCAGTGACCAATGGTGACATTAATCCTCAAGACCAGTTCCTAGATACCTCCCTATTACTGACAAAGCCAAACCAGTACTCACTGCTGCTGCTGCCCGTGAAATGCCGCCAGCTTCCGGATGCCTCCAGCAGGAAGAGGTCACAATGCAGATAATCTAGAAAATCAAAGGGATGACGGAGGCAGGTGGTAATACAAACACAGCACATTGCGGGTTATGAAAAATATTCAGTGAATTAGCGATGTGCCTGATTCCATGCTGCAAATGAATGGTGCATCAGGATCCGGGCTGGGCAAGAAGGGCATTTAACAACTATCCCCTCATGGTGGGGATTTGTCCACTTCATCAAGGAGGGGGGAATGTCCAGCTTGTCTGCTCACAAAGGTCAGAGAGGAACCGAAGGCACAAGGAGAGGGAAAAGATGAAAACACAAGGGGAAAACGGTCAGAAAAATTAAAAATATATATTTTTTATCTTTAAAACATGGTAAATCAGGAAAAGTAAGACGGCCGGCCGGCGGTTGTTCCAGCCCTAATCTGATCTGAGTCTGGATTATATTGTTATGTAGTGAAAAACCAGTTGCTTTTGTGAATGACACTGGTGCTTGGATCAGTGTGACAGATCTGGAGTCTGAAATCCTCTCTACAGGCACAAAATAGGTATGACATAAATCATGGCCTTGCAGGCTAGCCAGTGTGAGAGTCCTGTTATGTCAAGACCCCTATAAGGGAAAGAGAGCAGTTCAGTCTCTGGTCCAGTTCATTCCTTGGCTTCTCTGCTGCAGCTGTCCAGAAAGGGGCTCGGTAAACTGTGCAAATGTCTGATGTTACAAATTCAGCATTCTGATCTAACTGGGAGGCGGGAGGCCGAAGCCCTCACTAGTTACCGAAGTTACTGGTGCTTTTACAGCAGACAAGTGTGGTGGGCAAAATGAGACCATCCACTTGGCTTGCAGATGAGGGAAAGTTTGTAGCTATACTTTGTTCTTTAGTCCAAAAATCCCTTGTGGAAGCTGAACTGCACCCAGGGCTGGAGGGAGTGATTTGTAGTTTAGCGAAGCCTAGGAACTGGTATAATGGATCAGACCAAAGGAATAGCTTGTCCGGTTTCCTGTCCCTGACAGAGGCCAGCACCAGATGCAAGTGCAGGAACTCAGGAATGAACAATTGTTGAATAGCTTGGCCACAGGGGAAGTTTCTTTTAGACCCTCCTAATTTAGCAGTTGGTTTATGCCCTGAAGCATGAGGGTTTTTAATCCCTTACAGAATGTTTCATCCCATCTACCGTAACTGCAGATGTTCTCATTCTTCACCTGAAATGTCCAATCCTTTTTAAAATTCTGCTAAGCGCTTGGCCTCAGTGGTATCTTGTGGCAGAGAGTTCCACATGGTAATTGTGCATCATGTAAAACATTTTCTGTAATCCATTCTCAGTTTGCTGCCTTGAAATTTACTCGTTCTCTAAATATTAGAAGGGATGAAGTTGAGTGCCTGATTACTAAGAGTGAATGTGGTAGCTGGCTAGAAGTATTTAAAGGGTGTAAACCCCTGAGAGAGAGAGAGAGAGAGAGGAATTATTTAAATTGGTGCAAGGCAGTACGGCTAGGATTAAATGAATACATTTAAAATATAATTGAGTGCTGGGAGATCTGTTAGGTTATTGAGCAGTCTTTCAAGGTAACTGGTGGAGCATCATCACTAAACGTTAGACAGGACAAAGCACTGGAGCATGGACCCCTGGGAAGAATCCTGCATTGGAGGATCTAAGAGGTTCCTTTTCTAGAGCTTGATTCTCTTTTTACACTGGTTTTACACCAGTTTCACTATATTGACTTGAGTGGCATTATTCCCAATTTACAATAATAGTGTAAGTGAAAGAAAAATCAGAATCCTAACTTCAGGGTGATCCAAATTGTAGTAGAGAGAAAAGACCTCAGTATATATCCCCAGTTAAAAAGCAAAACAAAACATGATTCACCATCATAGTTAGCATTTACTGGCCATGTCAGCAGAGAGGCCAAAGCCTGAGCGGGCCATGGAAGCTGAATTTCCTCTTGCTCTAGGGATGCTCTGCTGTGGTCAGGGGTGAAGCAGTTTTACTACTGGCTTTTACAAAAAACTGATTTCTGTCTAGGGCCAAATTCTGCTTTAGGTCAAGTAGCTCTCTAGACTTCAGTGGAGTTACTCTCTGCGTCAATGGGAGCAGGACTGGGTCTAGCTCTATAGGAGCTAAGCTAAATGCAACCCACTCAGAATAAGTCTCCCAGGGGCTCAGCCATCTCAAGAGCTGAGCCTCCTTAATCCCCAGTGGGGGTTTCATGGGGAATCAACCCGACTCTAACCCAAATTCTGCACCTTCCTCAACTTCTGCCTGAGAGAAGCTGGGTTCCTGGGCTGGACTGGGGAGCTCAGCATATTCTCAACGCTCACTCCCTCCTCTGCAACATGCTGTAACTTGTGACACCCCTATAAGGCCAGCTGGAGGTTCTTTCTGTCCCTCTTGGGCCCTGTTCCTTAATGCAACTGGTCTTGAAGGTCCAGGCAGGCTCTCCACCTGCTTATAGCCTTGGCTGTCACTGCCCCTCGAACAGGGGATGGGACAGGGCGCTGGTGCTAAAGGCTCCTTGTCAGCTGGACTCCACCTGTGGCTCTTGTAGCCCACTGGGAAAAGAAATTGGCGGGGGGGGGGGTCAGGCTCCCTCCCCGGAATGGGGGTGTGGGGAAGCGCTGAGGGCAGGGTTCCATCTAAAGGCAGCTGAGGTGGAGTCTGAGCCCAGATGGGGAGGCAGGCGCTGAGGGTCGAGGCCTGGGGTCGGGGAGCAGTAAGGCTGAACAGTACACTCTGTGCGGGGGCCACATATAGGTCCCTAAATCTGTGGCCTGATTCAGGATTTTAGGCAGCCACACTTGCAAACTTTGGCCCTTAGCTTACAAGCTGGGCCACGGCCTCAAAGCAGCTCCAATGGATGTCCAGCCACATACTCATTCCCTGTCGCCCCTTCACCCGTGTCCACTGACCAGCCTCGTCCGGGGGGGTGGGGAGGGATCTGACTCTGCTAGCTGGACAGGGGTTTGCAAAGGCAGCCTAGACGTCTCGGCTGGGAGATGAAGGTAGCCAAATGGAGACGAGAAATGTGGGAGGGTAAATAATCTTTGGAACAACTCCCCTAGGAGTGTGGTGGATACGCCACCACTTAAAATCAATGGGGCTACGCAGGGAAGTACACGTTAAGCATGTGTTCGCAGGATCAGGGCCTAGGTGTGTGTGCATACACGCTATGTGCAGATCTGTGCCCAGAGGCTTGGCCATAGGCATGTAAGAAATACAACCGAATGGTAATGAAACAACAGACTATTGATAAAGACCTGAAGTTAGGTGAGCCGGGGACACCCGCAAACTATGAAGCAAATCAGCCCGTGGGTGGGGTGCAGGGAGGGGGACTGATTTATTGTGGGGGCTGAGGAGGATTTGGCTCTGGAGGGAGTGAAGAGACCCTCCCTTTCCTTTTGAAGCTATTTCCCTGTATTATCCTGTGGCACTGTCTCCTGGGGGTAAGTTTGTTGCTCTGCACGTAGAACAGATTAATACATCCCAGGGGTTTAATAGCGAATTAATTTCCCACAGTACCACAATATACTACATTACCCCCCATGAGCTGCTAGTGGGGGGGTCTTATGCCCCACTCCCAGTCATGGGTCTCCCCTTCCCCCCAGGACCTCCCCCTGCCTCCTCTCCTGTTTTCAGTCCCCCTTCCCTACCCCTTTTCTTCCCACTCCCCTGCCCCCCTTCTGCCCCAGGGTCTCCCCCTATGGGTCTCTCCCTGCATTCTCTCCCCTTTCAGGCCCCCTTCCCCAGCCTCCCCACTCCCCTCTGATCCCCTGGGTCTCGCCTGCGCCCCCGAGGGTCCCCCCGCCTCCTCTCCCCCTTTGGCTCCCCTTTTCCCCTGTCCCCCTCAGGAATTGGACCTTCCCCCCCGCCTCACCCTGGTCTCCCCTGCCCCCCCGATCCCCACCTCAGGAATCGGATCCCCCCCAGTCCCCCCAATCCCCTGCCCCCCTCTGATCCCCTGGGTCTCGCCTGCCCCCCGGTCCCCACCTCAGGAATCGGATCCCGCCCAGTCCCCCCACTCCCCTGCCCCCCTCTGATCCCCTAGGTCTCGCCTGCCTGCCCCCGGGTCCCCCCCTGCCTCCTCTCCCCCTTCAGCTCCCCTTTCCCCACCGCCCCCCTCAGGAATCGGATCCCCCCCTCGGTCCCCCCCGATCCCCTGGGTCCCGCCTGCCCCCCCGTCCCCCCCTCAGGAATCGGATCCCCCCCTCGGTCCCCCCAGCTCCCCGCCGCCGCCGCCGCGCCCCCCCGCCCGGGGGTCCCCCGCCGCCCGGCCCGCCCCAGTCTCCTCCCCCGGCCCGCTCCCGCCCGCCTCTCCTCCCTCTGCCGGCTCAGTCGGTCGCAGCCATGGCGGAGGGAGGCGAGGGCGACGGGCTGCTCCGGCCGCCGCTCCCCGCCGGGGCGCCGGGGCCCAAGCGCCTGTGCTCGCGGGCCGGGCCGGCGGCGGCGGCGGGGGTCGGGGCGGCGCCGCCCCGCCTGGGGGGCCCGGGGGCCGGCGGCGGGGAGCCGGGCGGCGGCGGCGGGGCGCTGGCCGGCGGGGGCCCGGCCCTGGCGGGGCCGCGGGGCGGCGGGGGCCCGGGGGCGGCGGCGCTGCTGCTGCAGCCCGAGTCGCTGCTGGACGCGGCGGCCAAGCGGGTGGCGGCCAGCTGGGCCTTCGAGCGGGTGGAGGGCCGCTTCCAGCGCATCCCCGAGCCCGTGCAGCGCCGCATCGTCTACTGGAGCTTCCCCCGCAGCGAGCGCCAGATCTGCATGTACTCCAGCTTCCAGCCCGGCCCGGGGGGCGCCGCGCCCGGCCCCGACGACAGCCCCGCGCCCGCCGCCGCCGCCGCCCCGCCCGCCGACGGGCTGCCCTTCCGCCGCGGCGCCCGCCTGCTCGACACCGGCGCCGTGGACAACGTGCTGCAAGTGGGTGAGTGCCCGGCCCGGCCCGGCTGCCCCCTGCGGAGCCTGCCCCCGGGCCTCCCCTCGCCTCGTCTCCCCTGCCTTCCCCCTGCTCTCCTTCCCCCCTCGTCTCCCCTGCCCTTCCCCCTGCTCTCCTTCCCCCCTCGTCTCCCCTGCCCTTCCCCTCTCCCTGCTTCCCCCTGCTCTCCTTCCCCCCTCGTCTCCCCTGCCTTCCCCTCTCCCTGCTTCCCTCAGCTCTCCTCCCCCCTTGTCTCCCCTGCCCTTCCCCTCTCCCTGCTTCCCTCAGCTCTCCTCCCCCCTTGTCTCCCCTGCCCTGCCCTGCCCTTCCCTTCCCCTCTCCCTGCTTCCCTCCTTCCCCCCTGCCCTTCCCCTCTCCCTGCTTCCCTCAGCTCTCCTCCCCCCTTGTCTCTCCTGCCCTTCCCCTCTCCCTGCTTCCCTCAGCTCTCCTGCCTTCCTCTCCTTCCCTTCCCCTCTCCCTGCTTCCCTCCTTCCCCCCTGCCCTTCCCCTCTCCCTGTTTCCCTCAGCTCTCCTGCCTTCCCCTCCTTCCCCCTCCCTGCTTCCCTCAGCTCTCCTGCCTTCCTCTCCTTCTCCCCTGCCCTTCCCCCCACCCCGCTTCCCTCAGCTCTCCTGCCTTCCCCTCCTTCCCCCTGCTTTCCCCCTCTCCCTGCTTCCCTCAGCTCTCCTGCCTTCCCCCTCCTTCCCCCTCCCTGCTTCCCTCAGCTCTCCTGCCTTCCCCCTGCCCTCCCCCGCCTTCCCCCTCCCTGCTTCCCTCAGCTCTCCTGCCTTCCCCCTGCTTCCCTCAGCTCTCCTGCCTTCCCCCTGCTTCTCCCCTGCCCTTCCCCTCTCCCTGCTTCCCTCAGCTCTCCTGCCTTCCTCTCCTTCTCCCCTGCTCTTCCCTCTCCCTGCTTCCCTCAGCTCTCCTGCCTTCCTCTCCTTCTCCCTTGCCCTTCCCCCTCCCCGCTTCCCTCAGCTCTCCTGCCTTCCCCCTCTCCCTGTTTCCCTCAGCTTTCCTCCCCACTCGTCTCCCCTGCCTTCCCCCTCTCCCTGCTTCCCTCAGCTCCCCTGCCCTCCTCCTCTTTCTCCCTGCCCTTCTCCTCTTCCTGCTTCCTTCAGCTTTCCTCCCCCCTCATCTCCCCTGCCCTCCTCCCCTTCCCCCCATCCCTTTCCCTCTCCCGGCTCCCCCCCAGCTTTCCTCCCCCCTTGTCTCCCCTGCCCTCCTCCCCTTCCCCCCATTCCTTCCTCCTTCTCTTCTTCCTTTCCCTCATCCCTTCCCTCCCCCTGCTCCCCCCAGCTTTCCTCCCCCCTCTTCTCCCCTGTCCTCCTCTCCTTCTCCCCATCCCTTCCTCCTCCTCTCCCTCCTTCACCCCATCCCTTCCCCTCTCCCTGCTTCCCCTTTCTACCCCCAGCTTGTGATCGCTAACCCCATTATTGTTATAGGGGATCTGGCTCCCCTGAAGTTTTTTTTTTGCAAATATTTCAGCCTTTTGTCTGGCAGATTTCTTGTTTGACAGTAAAATCTCCCCCTTCCCCCTCCGCTGCCCTGGGTCTTCCCTGCACGCAATAATCCCATTGGATCCTTCCCAGCCTGTTTTTGAAATGGGGAGGGCTAATTGCTTTCCCATCTCCCCTTGCATATGACTTGGGAATGGGGTGTGTGAGCTTGTCAAAGATTACAGCTGCCTGAATCTGGATTCAATCGATTCCTTTGAAAATTGGAAAACAGAGTGACTCCCAAACCGAATGTCTTTTCCAGGCAGCACCTCCCTTGAAATGTACCTTACCCCCACCACAACACCTCAGTGCTAGCTGTGTATCCAAGGGCTGGACTGACAATAATAACTGCAGATGAAAAATGAGAAACCTACACACAGCCCTGGTGAAGGTGGGGTACTTCTGTTTGCACCAATACCTGGTCACGTTCGGTTTATAAATACCCTGTGTTTCACTAAATTCTCTTCATTATTTTGCCTTTTGTGTGTGTGTGTGTGCGCGTTTTTCACTTTTTCTTGAAAAAGGAGAGAAGATTTTCGACTCCTCTTCCCCCTTCCAAGTCTTGTTAATCTCATTAAATCTATAAATACAGCGAATCGGATTCATTCCATGGGTTGGGAGGCAGAAAATAAAATGAATTGTTTGGTGCTGACAAGTTGGGTGGACAATTAGGAATCTATAGAGTATTGTGTGTAGGGTGTGTATGAGATTTGGAGGGTGTATAGAAGAGAATTTTTTACAATCAGTGACAAACGGAACATGGAAAAATTTGCCATTGTTTTTCATTCTGTTAGTAGAAGGCTTTTTTAATTAAGGGGTTTGTGAGGGGACTTGTAGTGAATTGGAAATGTATTTGCCCCATCAGAAATCTGCTTGGACACGTGTAGGTACTTAAAGAGAAGCAAATTGTAGTGTTTTACATTAAATAATTTGCTTCTGATTATTATTGAAAGTGATTGGAATGAGCGTTCCCATTAAAACAGGATTTTGCTGCCATTTGGTTTGCTAATGTAAATTAGTCTGGAATGGAGAGAAAGTTTGGGTTTTAGGAATGATTAGTCCTGCAGAGTTTATTTTTGAGTATTGTGTTCTCTGAATGGAAAGGGGGCTGTATAAATAATTACATTGCAGAACAGTTTACATTCAAAAGAGCTTGATCAAAACATTTTCCTGTTCTGACAGAAAATTTTTATTTTACCTTCTAAGCTATTTAGTTAAAAAAAAAAAAGAACAGAAGATAATGTTTTTAAAGACTATTTGATTATACCTTTTTTTGTCAATACATGTTTTCTGCAGGCTGCTTTGAGATGGTTAGCTTGCTTAAAATAATTTGAAACTGCAAGGCAAACGTATTTTATAGGGAAGGAAGTGGTTCAGAAGGATCTTAAAATTAGAAAAATGATTTAGTATGGGAAATGTTTTATTAAACTGCCTATGGATCAAATCAATAGCAGATGTGGGAATAGATTACTTAGGTATATGAGATATGAGGGCTTGAAAATCAGGACTGATTTTGTATGATTTTTTTTTTAAGGATGATTTTTCACTCATACCAGTTTGGAAGTAGGTATGGGGAGTTAATGTAAATTATGTAAATGATTACTGTGAACTGTGGGGTGAGTATCTGGGAGACAAAACAGTATGATGGCACTGAAAAAGCGATTTGAATTTTGCAAGTCAAAGTTCCCAGTCCTCTTTAGATTTCCCCTTATCTGTTGTACCAGTGGTTGAAGCCTATAAGAAGATAGGGATGCTTCTGTCTCTACCATTTCATATCCCTTGATGAGATGAGATTAGAGATCCCAACCACTAGTTTCTGAATCCTAAATTTTTAGGTCAGATTCTGTGTTTTGGAATATTTGCTGCATAATTGGGCATGATTAAAAAAAAAAAAAAGACTATTATTGTAGGATGGGAACAAGAAGGTTTTTTTTTGTTTTTGTGGAAGCACGTACCATGCACACAGAGGGTAACTTTTCTTCAAATGGAAATGAGGAGATGGTGTGGAATTTAACAATTTCACTGCTTTTTCTTTTTGTCTAAAAGTTTGCCAATTCTAGATAAAATTATAACAGGCTCGCACTTTGATGGGATGAAAGACTGCTAGTTTAGAGGGGCTGGAATAGTTCCACAATAACAATCCTTTACAGAGCTGAGCCAAAAGAAGATTTAAATAAAACAAAATGCTTTGAAAGGCTGTGTGTTTGTCATACAGATGGTAGGCATAGCGAAAAAACAAAACAGAATGTTTTCTGCTAACTTTCCACGTCAATTCTGATAATGCTACTTAAAGTTGTGGTGACCTGACCCACACAGATGTAATGGGTTGTGAGTCCCATTAAGATCGGAATTATGATGCTGGCTTGTATGGGCACCATTCTATTTAAAGAACTTGGTTTTCTTGATTCTTACCAGTATTAAATCAGAATGATTGTTTGCCTCAAATGATCTCTTTCATGGACAGCTATAAATCACATTGTTGTTAATAAAAAACAGATGTTTACATGGTTGAATTTTGGACCTGCCTACTGAGACCTGCCAAAATAGTACGAATGTGCAGTTCCATCTTTTTGTGATTGAAACATGTTTTTGAAATTATAAAAATACAAACAAACTAAATAAACTTTCCCATTTGAAAATTGCAGACTATGTAATGTGGAGAAGATTATAATAATCTGGACAAATGGTTTTGGTCTGCAACCCTTTTGTGCCTGCAAATCTGTCAGGTTTGAGTGATGTGTATGCCACATTATGAATTAATAATTCCTTCATGCTTAGTAAAACTTAAACGAGGCTTAAACCATGATCTCACTGGAGTCATTAAATTGATTTTCTTTTGTAAAGAAAGATCTTGGAAGTTGAACACAAGCATCTTTGTCTTTCTAAAAACTGCTGAATTATTATGTGCACAGATCCCGTCTTTGTGTGTGTGTGTGTGTTGTTGTTGTTTTTTTAGACAAATGACAAAAGCATGCAGGAAAGGAATGCAGAAATGCTGGGCTTAATATAAAGCACTGCATGCTGGGACATCTAAAAGATACAAAACCTTTAACGGTGGAAGTTAATTTTTAACAAGTGCATTCACATAAATATTTATGGGTAAAAGTTTTACACCCTACTCTTTTAGGTTGGTGGAGAGAAAAGACCTTCAGTAGATTTTGATAGCAGACTATTACCCATTGTAACAAATGCATGTTCCTAGTCTGCATTTCCTAATTTAGTATAATATAGTTTGTCCTTGAGTTGTCATGTTTAGTTCTGAGTATGCAAGTATCTGTGGCAATTTTAGGTGAGAGTCTATTTTTTTTATTGCTTTTGTGATTGCAGCAAGGAAAGGCACATTTTATATTGTAACCATAAACACCAAGCTTTGTGTTATTCTCTGCATGATAACATAACATGTGAAAACCTGGATGGCAATGCATTATGTGTACTGCATATTTCTTCTGCAGAGTAGGAACTCTAAGAGATAAGCCTGTGTACAGTACGGTAGTGGTATGCAGTCCAACCATTGGTACATAAGCAGAATTTACTTTTGCTGTTAGTGACAATGAAGCATGGTTTAAAAGTGCATTGAATCTGTAAACATAGAGAGTGAGCAAGTTTTTAGATCTGTTTATAATTTTGAATACCGGGAGTATGCAATCAGGCAGCAGCAGAGGATCCCCCCCCTTCAAAAAAAAAAAAAAAAAAAAAAAAAAAAAGGCAAATACACAACAGTACTGTGTTAAATGGAAACTGCTAAAAAAAGAAGGGGGGGGGGTAAAAGAAAAAAAAAAAGATTTGACAAGGTAAGGAAACTGTTTCTGGGCTTATTTCATTAAATTAAGATGGTTAAAAGCAACATTTTTCTTCTGCATAGTGAAGTTTCAAAGCTGTATGAAGCCAATATTCAGTTGTGAACTTTTGAAAGAACCACCGTAACATTTTGTTCAGAGTTATGAACATTTCAGAGTTACGAACAACCTCCATTCCTGAGCGAGGTTCTGCTGTACTTGAACAAACTCTGATATGGCCAGCCCTTGTCAGCCTGTGGCCAGGCTTGTTGTGCGGTAGGAGCGTATGTTGGTAGAACTACATCGCTCCGGAAGAAACCACTTCAATAATTTTTAATTAAAACTTTTGGGGGAGGGGACATCAGATGTCTGTTTTAATTTAAGCATGAGGATTTTGATAACAATTCAAAAGCCTTTTTGAAGACGAAAACAATAGTAAAATACCTCATTTTTAACTTTACTGAAACCAGTTTTTAAAATTTCTTCTAGATTCAAAAGGAAAATAAGCATTTGGATTCTGCCACACTTAACGTCTGAGTTAAGCCTAAAGTTTATGTACAATGATTTTTCTTTTTAAAATGTAAACTTCACAGATGTACTGCTGTTCAAAGGTCTAAATATTCTGTGTGGAGTCATTTTTACTGTGTTTACTTTATGCCTAAATATGATCAAGTATTTGCTTTAAGCATCAGTCATTCTCCTCCTGGAAGCAGGTTTGGGATTGGCAGTTATGTGGGTGTGATAGAAAGCAGAATGAAGAGCATTTCTTAAAAGATATTACCTCACTCACCTCATCTCCCTAATATTCTGGGACTAACATGGCCACAACAACACTGCAAACGGAGTTTAAGGAATTTTCTCAGCTCAAAATCTTCTGTATTATATTAGAATGACACTGATTAAAGCAGATTAGTTTTTTTTCTTCTAGGGAATCTTTATTTTTGTTTTGTAATAGTTGTTTCACAAAGTGCTCCTAACTTATTAATTAAACATAATTTTTTATTTTTACAGTTGGATTAGTTTATCCTAACCACGTCCTATTAAAGTAACCCTTGTGGTCCACTTTTATGAGGCATGAGGCAAGTGGGGGCAGCCATGATGGAAGCAGTTACACATTTTTAATACATACCCTCCTCTTTCCATGTCTAATAATTAGTTCTGAACATTTAAAATGAAATAATCAAGGTACATTAAACTTTGCACCGCCCCGTAATAAAGAGAACAGATTAGATATTTCCCCAGCATGTTTTTGAGTATATTATATAACTTTGTATCTGTGACGCTAAAACCAGAGGGAGCATGATTGTTGATAGGAGAAAGAAGGCAAGTTCAACTTTGAAAACTGGAATTTTACTTCAGCAGCTTTATTGACTTTTGAGTCCTTTTCAGATATATGAACAGATTTTTCTCAAGTAGGGTGAGATTTTTGGCTTAGAGTCAATTACTTGCTGGAAAGGTGGTACTAGTAGGAAGGGGTTAGGAAGACCTTGGAAAATAAAGCACAATAACTTAAATATTTGGGCCTTGGCTTTAGAATCTGAGTGGTGCTGCTTTAGAGAGAACTGAATTACATAGAACAGGTTCTAGTTCTGTAATCTAAAGAATGTGATTTCTGGTTTGAGTAGCCAATAAGGTTTTGTATTTTAACTTGGATAATGTATTTTTTTAATGCTTAGAACAGGTGAGACAGGAGCATTTTCCATTTGCAAAGTGCAGTTTGTTTACAATAGTCTTTTATTTTGGTCACATAAGAGATCATTTAGGAAATATTTAACTAATCTAAAATTCCAGTAAAAGAAGGCATAGGGCCCTGTTTGTTGTATATTCTGGAGCTTTGTAGGAGGCAATGTATTTTGCTATTATTTAAGATTTTGATGAGAGAGATCCTTCATTCATCACTTTTAACCCAAGTTAGAATTTTACAAAAACTTTAAAAAAAATAAAGTTAAATTTAATATTTTGATAAGTGGCATAACTTTGTAAGGTAAGGTTGTACTTTTAATTAGGCAACTTTGTGCTCTGAATTAGCCCTTCATATGTATGCGATTCTCATTTTCTCTGGAGACTCTAGTGGAGATTTTTTTATGTATTGGAGTAAAAGGTATATTGGGTTCATATGTATTTAAAATAAAACCTATAAGCCTAAGTCTGTAATTTTGGAGAGAAATGTGAGGATAGGAGAAAGACAGCGGGTTTGTTGAGCTTGTTTAATTAACGTATTTCTTTCTTTCCCCATCCCAGTAGTAGGAAGCCTGTCACACTGGGGCCTTAATTAGATTCTCACTTTAGTTAGCAGCAAAAAAGAAAATGAATTGCATAGTTAATATGTTGTGTTATGCTTAATTTTAGGGATTTTGCTTCTAGGTGTCATTTACAGCTCTATGTTTAGCTGGAATGCAATTTTCCCCTCATCTGCCCACTTCATGTAAGATTAGAATAGCTGGTATTTTGAAGGAGATGGATAGTGATTTAAGAAGGAACAGTACTTCATGTGTGTTTTTTGACCAGCCTTGTCACAAGGTGGCCATGATTAGAAATGATAATCAAGAGACAGAGATTTTGTTGTAGTGCAGCAGTGAGCATGTTACTAAATACTGAAGCACTGGACTGAACGGGTGGTTTTCGTCTGGAAACCTATATGAAGTTGCTGATCTTTTTCCTATGGGGGTAGGGCTCAGATTTCTGTGCATCTGACTCCTCTCTGAGTAATGGAAAGAAGTCATGGTATTCTGAACTTACCTAAGAGTTTCTGTAGAATAGAATATATTTTTCTCTCGTTGGCTTCATATGATGCTTGATCCTTCACCACTGAATGTAATGGAATTTTTTCCATTGACTTGAATTGGAGCAGGGTCAAGCCT
Organism: Chelonia mydas; assembly: GCF_015237465.2. NCBI lineage: Eukaryota > Metazoa > Chordata > Testudines > Cheloniidae > Chelonia > Chelonia mydas. Next base: position 102,815,236 of record NC_057854.1, read on the forward strand.
GTGTTCCCCTGGTATTCAGAGTGAAGCCTCACTGTTTCCTCAGTAGTGACAGGGCTTGGAAAATGTACCTGATGCCTACTAGCTACAATACTGAGTCTAATAAGGAAGATTCTCTTGTTAGGTGGAGGGAGAACCAGTGAGATCTGTTGGGAAGGTGCTGGGATTCCTACCAGGGTGCGGTCTGTGGACCCTGCTTTAGGGGCTTGCCTTGTGTAATTCTCTAGGTACTAGATGATAAATTTGAAGCTGGGCATGCTTCTGCTTCCACACCCTGTCCCCAGAGTACTGGAATGAACACATCCTTTCTTGCCCCTATTTTGAGTCCCCCTGGACTGAGTGGTGGAAGCGTATAGTAGTTTTCCTTGATGCCGTAAGGATATACCACTTCTTTGTTCTCCTCACAATCATCTAGTTGTTGCAATGGAGAGAGGCAACCTGTATCTGTCCTGCCCTACTCCTTGCCTTTTTTTTCAGGGTGGTTCTCCATGAATAACTAACATCTGCCTGTTCTGTTTCCTAGCTTTCTCAAACATCAACATCAGTAGAAAGTGATCTGTTTCCTGTCAGATTCACAGCTGTCTCCTACAGGGTTTTGAATAGAAGGTATGAAAGTGACCAATCTTGTTAGTTGCACTGTGCTGATATTTGGGAAAATTATGGGCAGGCACAGAGGCATTCAAACGACCTGTCTGCAGATTCAGAAAAACAGCACTGAATCAATTCACATACACAATCTTGTCTTCACAGCCCTAAGGGTTAGAAATATAGGCCCTGATCCTGTGACTTGTTGCATACACATAATAAATTTCAGGAGTGGGGCCATAATCTCCTTTTTAAAAAAAACCCAAAACAACCGCGTAAATTCTGCAGGAACTGATGGCTTAGCGCTCCCCCCGCACTACGTTCACCAGAGGCGAAAAGTAAAGAGGATTTTTTTCTTGAGCCCAATAATGCTCCAAGAGCAAGTTTTTATTTTTCATCATTTTTTTTTTAATCCCAAAGTTTAAATATAAATCCAATGTAAATGACATTTGGTTGACTTCTACTGTGCACGTGATCTATTAACTATTGAGGATACCTGAGGGAGGTCAGATTTGCCCCCCCCCCCTTTACAATTTACTAATGTTTCATTTTAAAGTTATTCATTTTTGTCTTAACTTGTAAGCTTAGGAGTTAAAACAGGATTTTGGTTTGCTCTTATTAAAGTGGTTGAATTAATTTGCTGCTTTCATAAAATCTTGAGCTATTACTTGTAGTTTTCAAAGACTTTCTTGTAACTTCTATAGCGCATGTGCATATTGCATATTTTTGATTTTCTTGAATCGTTATGAAAAGTCAGGTTTTAGAAAAGAGCACTTGAAAATGCTAAATACTGGATTTGTTAACAGAGTAAGTTCTTAATGCTGTGATACTAGTCCACCTTTAGATGATACCTCTTCTCCTTGATTTGAAGGGGAAATATTCCCTTATGCAGTCAAGATTCAAAGACTTCTGAACCTTCACTAGTACATGATTACCCAGCTAATCACTGTTCAGAACAACACAACCTCAGTCTCTTGTTGACATGCCATATCTCCAGTTGCCTTGCTCCTTTAACACACATGCTGTGTAATCAGCAGCTCAGTTACTCAGTGCAATTAGTTATTCACTGTTAAGTCCTTACTCATTTACTCATGCTCAGTTATTCATTTTATCTGTGCCTCCAGTGTGTGTCACCGGATAGCCCCAAAATGAAAGTGGGCCACTCTTAAATTCTCATAATGGTGTGGGATTTATACAGCTTCTTATTATAACTTGTACAGTCCCTATTGTGCAGTAGGTGCACAATGAACTGCTGGTACACTTTATTTAAAGCCTAAATGTTGATGATTAGTGAGAGTATCCATCCTTATTTGCATTTCTAAGGTGACAATCACTTTAGTAGCCTCGTGCCATTGTGTGATTTTAACAATACAAGTCCCCCGATAAAGACAAATGTTGCATCAAATGGAATTGCATCATACAAAACAATAGATTCTTTAAATAAAACTCCCTTTGACAAATTACAGCTGTTTAAATACAGGAGCTACAAAAATAATTTGTAGGTTAAGAAAAAACACAAGACTTTTTCATCTACTGGTTTTTTCCCCCTTTGGCAAAGCCAATTTTATTTATTTCACTAACAATTAATTGATCCTAGAGGATCTGAAATCTCTCTGAGGAAAGATTGGAACTATCTTACAAATGCTTTTTTGTTGTTGTCTTTTTCATCCTTTTTTCAAATGAGTGGGCGTTATTGTTTCTAATATGCTAAAATCTGTTTGCTAGCATTTTCCTTGCATTTCTCAACGTAAACTAGAAATCAAAGCTAAATAGATTGCATGGATTTGTACCTCTGCTACAGGTTTTTCCCCTCATTGAAGTCTGAGCAGCTGTCTTAATCCACATGCAGCTGATGACATCCACAGATCAGTTTTCTGCGATTAAAGGGAGAAATAATACCCCAGTGTGCTGAATGGGGGGAACCGGGGATAGGAGCTGCAAGTGAGTGCTTTATTACGCCTAGATTCTTGCGTGGCTAAATAAGTAAGCAGTAGAATCGGGAATCACCATGTATGAACTGACTGGCTGCTTGTACACTTGTGTTCAAATCTTAATTTCTCTCTAAATGTTTTACATGAGATGTCCTTTGTCACTGGGTGGAAAGCTCTTCTGCCAGTGAGATTCTCAGTCGTACCTTTTCCAGAGTGGTTGCTCCCGGCTTCACGCAGGCGGGACGCTGTGGAGGTCCAACCCTTTTATTTTATTTAGCTGGGTTGAAATATGTATAGCTCTCCCAATAGTGCAATAGTGAAATGGCTTGTTCAACATTTCCTGGGTATTTTTTCAGTGTACCTGGGTAACATCCAGATGCGAAGCAATGGGGGGAAAAAAATCCCCACGTCTCATAGTTGTGGTACCATTATATTTGCATGCTATTGCTTTGGCTGTTGTGGGTTCAATAACATAAAACGATATCTGACCTTTTACTTACAAATAATAGGTTAAACAATTTTTAAAGGCAGTGTTGCAGTCAAAGGAGCTGTTTCACGTGGTTAATAGGCTGTGAAACTGTTCAATGGACTTTGGTTTCAGAGACAATATCCGTTTAAATTAATCTTTGTCAGATACGTGCCACCGCAGACCATTCAAATTCCATTCACTTTGCTGATCTCATAACAAAAAAGCACCTTACGCTCGTTCTTTTATCATAAAATTAGCCTTTGTGTGTGTGTCCTGGTAACTGGGGTGGCATTAAATCTTGTTGAAAAGGCTCTGTTATAGGAGGATTCAGTTTCTATTAACAAGGCAGACTTTTTCTCTGAGCATTTTTTTTTAAAGTGCTGAAGATGGATTAAAAAGAATGCAAACAGATGGACAGATTTGGTTGTTGTTGTTGGCAACCACCTAAGCAGCCATTTTGAGCAATGCTGATTCAGGGGTACAGACAGTGCAGTGATGAGCGTTGTATAAATACCCTAGGTAGATTTTTCTCCCCCTAGTAACTGAAGCCACAGTTAATTATAAAGAATTGAGGAGCTTATTGCTTCTAGAGAAGTATTCTTTTGAGTGCAATAGACAACCAAGGAGCAGCTGAATATCTCCTCAACTTTCCTAACTCACACCACATATGTGGGTGGCTTGACTTTTTCCAGATGTATAACTCAGATGTGTGGAAGGGAAATATCTTGAACTTGATTTGGCATAACAGTTTTATTAAATTGCTTTAATCCCTTCTGTATCATGACAAAGCAGGTACAGTAAAACCTGTCTTAGTGTCCACCTCTGAAGAGAGACTACCTGTCATCTGTGACCACCAGCCATATTTTCTTACTCCCTTCAGAGCTGGGCGCCCAGCCAGCAGCTGCTGCTCTCCGCTCTGCCTTCAGAGCAGGGGGGCCGGAGAGTGACAGCTGCTGGCTAGGCACCCAAATAGGAAGGCAGCGCCGTTGCCAGCAGCAGTAGAGAAGTAAAGGTGGCACAATATGGCATTGCCACCCTTACTTCTCCTCCGCTGTTGGCTGCGGCAACACTGCCTTCATAGCTGGGCGCTCGGCCAGCAGCCGCTGCTCTCCGGCCTCCCAGCTCTGAAGGCAGCAAACCTTTGAAGAGAGACCACCTCTTACAAGCCAACTCTTTTGCTAACTCCCATGAGTGGTTGCTTTTGGCAGGTTTTATTGTATTACTTGGTCCTTCAAGTATAAATGGGGACAGCTTTCCTTCTTTTTTTTTTTTTCCATCTTAAGTGTTTAATTTTGAGGGACATGGTGGCCTTTGGTGGGTATATTCTGGGGTTGGCAGGAGACGTACTGTGACCTAAATGGCTTTGATTACTCATCGTCTAATATAACGGAGAAGAATGGTTGCAAAAGAGTGGTCTCCCCTGGCATGAATTCCGTTTCTGCCACTGGTAGATCTGTATTATATATGCAGGCCACAGTCTGGTCCTGGACTGAATGATGTAGGAACTGTCTATCAATGTCTGGACAGGCTGATTTTAGGATCAGAATCAGTGGTCTTATTTTTCAGTAGGAAATGTAGTGCTAGAACAATATACTTGCCTTGGGCAGAGAGAACTTTGCAAGGAACGTTGTTCACCGATCCAAACAAATAACCCTCTCCAGGCTGGAGGTGGCGGGCTATTGAGTTTCGGCTAGGGAGTGTCCATGACTTGTTTTGGGGTATTGTGCTGTAGCAATAACCCCGAGTACTAAAGGCCGTGTGGCTTAGTTAGGAACATAGTGCTATAGTGCAGTGCTAGGACAACCTATTCATTACCCTTTATAAAGAGGGCTTGGTTTTGAGTGTGTAATAGATGGGGCTCATCCAGGGAAATAGGAAGCAGTCCATCTCCCTGAAATTCTTGGAGGTGGCGCTCAGCTCCTCTCCACATCAGGTTCTCCATCTCCGATGCGCAGCATGGAGAGGCAGCTTGAATGAGGGAGTTGATCAAGGATTCATTTTCCATACTCCCTTCTGTCTTCAGATTTGGACCAACGGTTTGGGATTTTCAAAGTGGGAAGTAGCCGTGATTGTGTCTGTCCCAGGGTGGCTGTCAGGCCAGTCTTACTAATAGCTAAATGTGATTTTTATATTTGTGCTGCCAGTTCTCAGCAGGGGGCTCTGGGCCAATGCTCTTGTGTTAAATTTCAGCATTTCCTGTGGTTTTGGAAAAAAATATTCCTGCCTATCTTCCAATGAATCTCTTAATTGCAGATGTTTGATGTGAAATCTCAGCTGTTCTAGAGATGAGTACAATTAAGAATTTAATTTGGGATTTAAAACCAGCAAAATAAATATATATATTTGCATCTAATTATACATCGTGGCTGAAAGTTACTGTAAAATAACAGATGTAAGATTTTTTTTTAAAGAAAAGGTTAGGTAAGCATTTTATGTTTTCCTCTTATTTTGTTCCCTGAGGTTACTGGATCCTGAGCTCAGAGTAGTGTTCTAATTTTAATTTTTTTTCTCTGAGAAGTATCTTCCCTTCATTGTGTCTGTCATGAAGTCATCCTGTTTAGGTTGATACATAAATCACTGGCCAACAATATTACATATTTGAAGTTCTTGCCAAAATAGGTAGTCTGGCCTGGAAATTAGAAAATTGTGCCTTAAATTCTTCTCTGAAATTTCATTACATTGAGTTGGAAGGTCATTGAGGTCAGCTGTGATCTCTGAAGACTTTAATCAAGAGAGATTGTAGAGACCGTGCATAGGAACAGGTTAATTGTGTCTGAAGTTACTTGATGCTAGAGATGACCTGTACTTCGCTGCTCAAGTTCATGGTAAGGATGAGTGAGGGTGTTGCGTGTGTGTTGTGTTGGGAGGTTTTGTATTGATTTGTTCAGGCTGCGAATGAGGGGTGTTTGCTGCAGTTGGGGGCTATGTATGATTGGGATTATCATGTGTGGTGTGCTGTGCTGTGTGTTGAGTTATGGCAGGGGCTGCCATGCTGGGCGATTTTGTGAACATTTGTGTGGGTGGTAAAGGAGGAGTGGTTGTATTGATTTGTGTGCGAGAGGGTTGTGCTTGGGGATTTTGTGTTGTGGAATTCGTAAAGTCAAAATGGCGGAAAACTTAAAACTACCTGTTCCCCGAAGGTGGTGCACAGAGCTGTCCCTGGGCTGGAGGTACATAAACCTGTGGAGCTGTCACTCCCACCTTCTCTGGTCACTGCCACATTCCTACCACCCACCGCAGGACCTTTGGACTCCAACCTACGTCTGGTCCTCACGGCCACTAGGAATGAGGGTGGGCTAAGAGTTGTGTTGATTTGTCTGTGGGTCATAGAACCATGGAAATGTAGGGCTGTAAGGGACCTCGAGTGGTCATCTAGGCCAACTCTGGACTGTGGTGGGACCAAGTAAATCTAGACCATCCCTGACAGGTGTTTGTGCAACCTGTTCTTAAAAACCTCTGATGATGGGGATTCCACAACCTCCCTTGGAAGCCTGTTCCAGAGTTTAACTATCCTTATAGTAAGAAATTTTTTTCCTAATATCCAACCTAAATCTCCCTTGCTGCAGTTATGCCCCTTACTTCCTATCCTGCCTTCAAGGGACATGGAGAGCAATTGATCACCGTCCTCGTCACATCTTTGAAGACTGTTATCGGTACCAAACATGCCCAGTGGTTTTCTTTTTAACCTTTCCTCATAGGTCAGGTTTTCTAAACCTTTGATCATTTTTGTTTCCCTCCTCTGGACTCTCTCCCAACTTTTCCACATCTTTCCTGAAGTGCGGTGGCCCCAGAATTGGACACAGTATTTCAGCTGACGGTTCACCAGGGCTGAGTAGAGCAGGACAGTTACCTTCCGTGTCTTACATACGAGACTCCTCTTAATACACCCTAGAATGATATTAGCCTTTTTCACAACTGCATCACAGTGTTGACTTATATTCAGTGTGTGAGCCACTGTAACCCTCAGATCCTTTTCAACAGTACAACCATCTAGCCAGTTATTCCCCATTTGGTAGTAGTCCATTTGAATTTTCCTTCCTAAATGTAGTACTTTGCACTTATCTTTATTGAATTTCTTCTTGTTGAATTCAGACCAATTCCCTAATTTATCAAGGTCCTTTTGCATTCTACTCCTGACCTCCAAAGTCATTCACAGATTTTATAAGCATGTTCTCTACTCTTTTAGTCAAGTCAGTAGTGAAAATATTGAATAGTACCAGACACAGGACCGATCCGATCCTTGCATGAATCCATTAGATATGCCCTCCCAGGTTGACAGCAAACTGCAGTGTTGATAACTACTCTTTGAGTATGGTCTTTCAACCAATTTCATACCCATATTATAATAACTTCATATAGACCACATTTCTGTAGTTTCCTTATGAGAATGTCATGTGGGACTGTGTCCAAAGCCTTACTAGAATCAAGATGTGTCAAATCTACTGCTTCCCCCTCTCCACTAGACCAGTAGCCCTGTAAAAGAAAGAAATTAGGTTGGTTTGGTATGATTTGTTCTTGACAAGTCTATGCTGGGTATTCCTTATAACCCTCTTATCATCTAGATGCTTACAAATGGATTAATCATTTCAGTATCTTTCCAGGTATGAAAGCTAGGCTGACTGGTCTATAATTCCTCGCGTCTCTTTGTTCCTATTTTTAAAGATAGGTATTATGTTTGCCCTTCTCCAGTCCTCTGGCACCTCACCCAACCTCCATGAGTTCTTAAAGACAATAGCTAACGGTTCAGAGATTGCTTCATTAGTTCCTTTAGATACTGTAGGAGAAACCTGACCCTGCTGACCTGAATACATCTAACTTATCTAAATGTTGTTTTACCTGTTCTTTCCCTATTTCGGCTTATGTTTCTTCCCCCTTGTTGTTAATATTAATTGCCTTGAGTATCTGGCCATCATTAACCTTTTAATTGAAGCAAAATTGGGATTAAACGCTCACCCTTCTTGATGTCACCAGTTATTAGCTCTTCTTCCCTGCTAAGTAGAGGACTTACACTTTCCTTCATCTTTCTCTTGCTCCGAATGTATTTAAAGAACTCTTCTTATTGCCTTTTATAGCCCTTTCTAGGTGTAGCTCATTTTGTGCCTTGGCCTTTCTGATTTTGTCCCTACATACTTGTGCTATTCTTTTATATTCATCCTTCGTAATTTGTCCATGTTTCCAGTTTTGGTAGGATTCCGTTTTGATTTTCAGGTAATTAAAGAGCTCCTGATTAGCCTCTTACTATTCTTCCTCTATTTGCTTTGCGCTGGGGTACTTTGCAGTTGTGTCTTTAATATTGTCTCCTTGAGAGACTTCTAGATCTCCTTAGATTTTCTTCCTAGGAGATATTACACTGTTTCTCTCAGTTTGTTTGGCTTTTTTCAAGTCTGTTGTCCTTATTTTGCTGCTCTCTCTCCTTCCTTTCCTTAGAGTCTTTAAATTTATCATTTCATTACCATGTTCCCCCAAATTGCCTTGCACCTTTGGATTTGCTACCAGTTCTCCCTGTTGGTCAGAATCAGGTGTAAAATGGCTGTCCCCTTAGTTACTTCCTCCATTTTCTGAAACCAAAAAGGTGAAGGAACTGAATGGGGGTAGGGTGAAATGTGAGGAAAAGCCAAGTGCCTTCTCTATTCCGTAGTGAGCTGGGATATAACAGACAGCTAGGCTGTATCTTGACATGTCCAAAGGCGCTTGTAGCTTTTGAAGAAATTGAGAAACGATTGGTTGTGCCACATAACTGCGTGTGGTTGAGAACATGGCTGTCTAACACACTGTTAGCTGTCCCCTTTGTTGTACGCTCCTACTCACCTGTTTTAGACTAGGAAAAACACCTGTTTGCGGCCAGGAGCGTCACCAGTGGATGCAGCTGAACAGGATTTAGTTGCAAACATAGCCAAGGACAAAGTGCATGCAGCAGATTTTCAGAAACTGGTGAAAACAGTCTTTTTAGCCCCATCTTCTGAGGCGGCTTGTTTGTAGCTAAACCCCATTCGGCACCAGTTCAGCGGCATCCACTGCTAGGAGTATTTATTTTTTGGAGTGTAGGCAAAGCTGAAAGCGCCTGGAAGAAAACATGGGTAGAAAATGTCAGGACACATTCCTGCTTCCTGCAGCTCGAGGGTCTGAAGTCCATGGAATTTTCCTGTGTGGAGGGCATGCAGGAGTAGCCTCTGAATTTCGAGACGAGCTTTATTGGGAATTGGTGTTAGCAGTGATCCGTCACTTGGAATGTTACAGAACGTCATGTCTTGTCGCCCCCCCAGCCCCATTGTTGGAATAATTCTGAACACTTGTTTCTTGTAGTGCATAACAAGTGTATAGGATGCATTGCATTTAGGCCATGATTCAGCAAAGCACTCGTGCACACCCTTCACATTCACCATGTGGGTAGTCCTGTTGGCTTCAGTGAGGCTATTTCCAGGCACAAGTGCTTTGTTGAACCTGGGACTCGCTCAGGAATGACTTACAGTGGCTCTCGTACCCACAGTATTGAAATGGGCATCCCTTTTAAGGCATGTTATAAAAGCTAAAAGAAAAGGAGGACTTGTGGCACCTTAGAGACTAACATATTTATTTATTTATCTGATGAAGTGAGCTATAGCTCACGAAAGCTTATGCTCAAATAAATTGGTTAGTCTCTAAGGTGCCACAAGTCCTCCTTTTCTTTTTGCGAATACAGACTAACACAGCTGCTACTCTGAAACCTGTCATTATAAAAGTCGTCGTGCTAGCTGTGAGAGAAGAATAGGGCTAATTATGGAAAGCCCAGTGGAAGCTGGGGCACTTTGCTGATGGCTGTGTATTGCTGTACACTCATAGGTACAAAGGGTCATTGAGATCTTTACTTTGGCCCCAATCCTGCCAAGGCTTCCCAACTTGCTTCATTTTACTCATGTGAGCAGTCAGTCCCCTTGAACTCAATGGAATTACTCACATGACTGTATAAGGGCTTGACTACACTTGCAAGTTACAGTGCAATAAAGCAGCCCCGGGCGCACTAGCTCACTCCCCGTCCACACGGGCAAGGCACGTAGAGCGCTCTGACTCCGGCTACAGCGCTGCTGGTACTCCACCTCGGCGAGTGGGATAACGTTTGCTGCGCCCCCGCTGGAGCGCCGCGGCACCAGTGTAAACGAGGTGTTGCATTACTGTGCTCTGATCAACCTCCGGAAACGTCCCATAATCCCCTTAAGTCAAGTGGCCACTCTTGTCATTGTTTTTAAATTGCTGCAGGAATGCGGATATGCCCTTTGAAAGCTCCGTTTCTGACAGCCAGCCTCTTATCTGCTCTGAGACAAAGCAACCATTAGTGTGGAATGCTGTGTGAGAGAGAGAGAGGCGGGTGGGAGGGGAGTCTGCTGCTGTCTGAACTTACAAGACAGTATGCTGACATGCTCTCAGCCCCCCAAAAACCCACTCTCTCTCCCCCCACATACGCATAACACACTCCCTGTCACACTCCCCCCCTCCCCCCCCCCTTGAAAAGCATGTTGCAGGTACTTGCATGCTCAGATAGCTGCCCATAATGCACCGCGCCCAATGCCGCTGCAAGTGCCGCAACTGTGGCCATGCCAGTGTGCTTGAAGCTGTCAGTGTGGACAGACTGCAGCGCTTTCCCTACTGCGATCTCCGAAGGCTGGTTTAACTCAAAGCGCTCTACATCTGCAAGTGTAGCCATGCTCTTAAGTGACTGCAGGATCTAGTCCCTTTGTTTGCAGACTCTTCTGAATTACAATAAAAATTCCCTTTCCTGTCCCTCCTTTTTAAAACGGTGGAAGGGTCAAGATGAATTGGGAAGTGTTCTTATGCATTGTTCCAGAGTCCTTCACTATACCTGTAAAGCAGATGGTGAACGGCACTTGAGATGATTTAGTGGCACTCCTAAAATCTGGAAAACTTTTTCAAAAAAAGGCACTTCGCAACAAGGCAAATGATGACCATGGTGGAACAGTTAAGAGCTGGTGGTCCCCGCCGAATGATAGATGTTCCATTTATTCTTTTGCGTTTGTGTAACAGATGCAAAATAAGGAACAGCTGAAAGAAAGCAAATCAAATAAAAATTCAGCTGGAGGTGAGAATGAATAGGTAGTGTGGAAGATTCAAATTCTGTTATGGTGACAGGCCTGTTCTAAGGCAAACAGCAAACTCAAATGCCGCATCTTTCGCATCTTTCTTCTGCAAACAGCATTGTTCTCTCCCAAAGCCGTTGGTGCTGCTCAGCATCTGTGAAGCGTCACATAAATAGAGGATGAGTTTAACAGGCACGGCTCTTTTGCACATGGAAATTCAGTGCTGTGGAGAATGTTCTTAAAATAAGATCTAGTTCCCTTCTTTTGTGTGATCATTGTGGCTGCATGTTAGAAATATGCCATGTCGGAAAGTGTCACAAAGGACTATTCGGGTGCTCTCTGCAGATGCTGCTTGCCTTAGGGTTTTTGTGTCGCTTAAGTGTTTGGTGGTTTGGCGCTCAGGAATATAACACATGGTTAAAGTGCTGGACAAAATGGCAGCGTTTGCATAGACCAGTGGTCTTCAAACTTTTTATGTTTTGCCCCCCGCGTACCCATAATGTAATCTGGATACCCATAATGTAGTCTGGAGCAGCCCCAAGTGCCATGCCAAGGCATTGATTCCGAAAGAAGAATTGCCAGCTCCATTGCTTTCTGCAGCACCTTTGGGTTTCCCGTCCCAGCGCTGACCTGGCCCAACTCTGCTTAGATTGCCAGGTCTGACAGGATCACAGCCAGAGCGGGTATGACTGCATAATAAACGGCTGTTAGCAGTAACTAAGGACATTGCTTCACTGCGTGCTATTGTGATGTTGCATAAAACTACAGAGGAAGGTTTGGGTAGAATGGCATGGGCAGGTCAAGCCCAGCAGAGCTTCTGATTTCGCAGGACTTGGTGCACTTTGTAATTCCATGACCCCAAACTAGGTCTGACATGTAGTGTCAGGTTTTTTCCTTCAGAATGTTCTAATTTGAGTTGTTAAACACTTTCATAGTTACAGGTCAAATTAATTTACCCAGCATAATGTTTGACTAGATTAGTACTCTGCTGTCCAGTAGCGTCTCTTAAAAGTGATTTTTCTGCTGCTTGGATACAAAGTGTTGACCTTTAGTTGCTAAGGTGTCTGGAACTGGGGAAAATTGGGTAATGTTGAGGGGCATAATACAAGTACATCCATTTGAAGGGAGCGTGTTGTTGCGTGTGCTGGTTATGTTGGCTTTAGGTGAAAGGTTTTACTCTAAATTCAGGAGAGAGTGTGTTATTTAAATGGGTAACTTTAGAAGAAAAGGAGTGTAATCTTGCTATTTCAATATCTTTAAGATTGTATATGAGTCTGCTGCGTACTCTTGATCAAAAGGGAATGCTGTTAGCTCCAAAGTGGAATAAATGGAGGACACCCTTATCTGGGTAAGATAAATGACTATTGTTTAGGAAAGACACTCCAGGGATTGAAGAATTTAATTATACAGGGATTATGAATATGCATGTACGTTAGACAATCTAGATTTGAAATGGCTACAATGCAACTGCAGGGAATTGTTCTGATTTAAAAGTGTAATAATTTTTTATCAGTATGTGGAGTCTAATAAGAAGGGGGAGGCTTCCCTCTCCTGTTTTGCTAGATTTTTCTTATGACTTGGCCTGTTTCAGGTCATTAAACAATGGAAATTATCCAGAGCAGATCAGCTGTCTGCAGCCTGAAAAGATGGTGCACTTGATCCTTTTCCTCTCATCCAGGCCGTAATGAATCTTGACAACAACCAATAGGGAAGCAGTCTGCTGTGTGGAGAGATTGTGGTAACACTGACCCAGATAAAGGACTTGGAAGCCAGGGAGCATGTGGTTTTCATTCTGCTGGAAAAAGGGAGAATAAACCTGACTGATGGAAGGTTGGATAGCCTCACGCCTGCCTACGAGTAACTGAATCAGATGCTTGTGGAACATGCTCAGTGATAGAAAATTATGATCTGTAGTAATGAGGTTGAAATGTGCATTCCTTTTTAAATTTCACATTGTTGTTGCCATTGTATTTGGAAAACTGCCTGCAAAATCAGTTGTGTTTTTCTCAACAGCTATTGCTGTGTGTGGTGTTTTTTGTGTGTTAGTTTCCATTTGCACAAATAGGAAGATTTTTTTTCTCTGTTCCTGAAATTTTGGGCATTTTTAACATCAAGCTGAGGCCTACCTCAAAAAAGCAAAACAAAATTCTGTTGTTCAGGTATCTGTATTTAAAAGCTAATGTAGAAATAGTACAGAGTCACAGGAAGTATTTCTGGGGGGATATGTTGGCTAATCAGCTTTTAAAACTACCTTGGTATTTTTTAAAAATATACACCTTTCCATTTTTGACTTCCCCTTTTTAAAAATGACTTAATCTCGAAATGGGTTATTGGAGATGAATGTCTGTGTGGTTAAAAATGTTAATTGAGAGCTTTGTTTTCCTTATGACTGTGTAGCAAAGTGTGAAACAGCAGAGGTACATTACCAGGGCCCAGGATTCCAAGACATTCAGAATGAAGTGTTAAAACCTGCCCATGCTTTAGCTACAATCAAGTTGCGGAACTGATAGCATGGCTAAAATATGTAGCACAGACAGGACATTAAAAGGGTGTCAATTTTATATTTAAGTTCTGCCTTTTAAAATTATTATTATTTTTAACCTGCTACAGTAACAAGTAGGACAAACAATATACCAGAAAGATTAAAGAGAAATATTTTTCTCTGTTTTCAAGTCTCTTTCCTTAATGTATTTGACATCCCCTCTTGTCCATTCACTTTCACTGTTTGCTGTAAGTAGTCAGTCAGTTTCCGCTGTTGTTTGTGTAAGGGTCTTCCAGCGGTGGGGGAGAGAAATATTTTTTTTAAAAATAGGAAAATGTGATGATGAAATCCCCAAAACTAGCAGGTGGACTTGGGCAGGATTTCAAGTTGCTTTTAACTTGCATTAAAAAAAAAAAGAAAGAAACAAAGAGAGACTGGATTTCAGATGGATGGTGTCTGTTTAACAATGTTTCGTAACGGGGCTAATAGTCTGACTTCTCTACTCCTCCCCCAGATTCATTTTTTTGTGTCTTCCTCCACTGTGATTAGTTCCAGTGGCTGTTTCTGTCACAGTATTGCCAAACAGCCCCATCCTGAAATTGACAGGACTGTGATCAGTTTCAGTGATGTCATTTAGAACCCTGTGAGCATGAATGGAACTGACCCAATTTCACTCCTCTGTATCTCTGGGAGGCCCTACAGTGGTGTGTCTGCAAACCCAGGAAGGACCGCCCTGCCTTGGATCTCATTTGGGCGGTTACCTTTACAACTGTAGGGGATCAGCACTTTTTGTCTTCCCACCTCCCTTACTCCAGTACAGGCTTACATTAATTGAGAATGTAGCCTCATCCAATCTCATCTCCTTGGGAAAATTTCCTGTTCATCCCCGGAGAGTGGTCGTCCCCCTGCCACTCCTGAGTCAAATGTTTTAATTAAGGGGAAAAAAAGGGGGGGGGTCGGGTTTTTTTTCCCCCCACAGTTCTTAGATGCCAAATGAGACCCTGCTTTTGTTCAAGGAAAAATATAATGAGGATGTATATTTTTTGTAAAGAGGTTAGTTTGAACATTTTGTAGTATAGTATTTGTAATAAAAATAAGTATGTGTGAGACAGTATTATGGTAGGTTTCAGAGTAGCAGCCGTGTTAGTCTGTATTCGCAAAAAGAAAAGGAGGACTTGTGGCACCTTAGAGACCAACCAATTTATTTGAGCATAAGCTTTCGTGAGCTACAGCTCACTTCATCGGATGCATTCAGTGGTAGTTCATTATTATTAAAGGTCATTTGAAGAGTATTAATTGTAAATGTTATGGCTGAAAGTAAACTTTGAGTGTTACAGTTGTTAATATATATTTATGATCTATGGGATATATGTAGAAGAAAAGTGAGGAGGATATAAATGAGATGGCGAGCTTTCTATATCAGCCTCATGTCTCGGTGTTATTTTGGGTTACATGATAAAGATGCAACTCTTGTTAAATGTTTGATATTATCTTCATGCAATAGAGTCTGCTTTTTATTAAGCTTGTATAACATTTTCATTCTGCCTCATATTGGGATAGATGCTTTTATTTCTGACTGTATCCATCAAGGGCATTTGCGTTGTGTCTGCTGCTGAAGTGTGTGTCTACTGCAAGACCTTTTTAAACACATTGGACAGTTTTAACACTGACACAGAACCGTTAAGGAATGAACTTTGTGTGTGCGTCCAGATTACTAAAATACCTAGGAACGCACAGTAACGTGCACCTATGTTGAGTTTAATTAGCAGAGATTATATCAGTGGAAGCAATTAGGAAGCATACGTTTTAAATGAAGCAATTATTCAGTAACTCTAAAGCTGTATATTGAGAAAAATCAGGTTACTTCAGATCTGTTTTCGCTATATTCTAAGATTTTAATGTCCCCGTTTGTACATCTAACGCAGAAGAGCTACATAGACTGAATTTTCAGGCTCTTTGTATAAAGAAAGATCTGCTGTGGCAGTAGGAAGATAAACAGTGCTTGTGATATTTCAAAGTCACATTAATCTGTTTTTTTCTTTTAATGTATGACTTTCTCAAGGGAAAATTGTCTCCTCCTTGACTGCAGTGGATTAATGTTCACAGATCAGCTCCTGCCTTATTTTTCTGTTTTGACAGAGTGCTGATTTGTATTTTGCCAAGGCTACAACTTGTGTTTTCAGAGTTTGGAATAGTTCCACATTCAAAGGTGGCAAAAAAAGGAAAGCAAGCTCTGATGTAAAACACTAGCAAACGAATCTCATTTAGTATGGAAGTTATTTTCTGGGGGGTAGTGATGAGAAGTCCACTAAAGCTAGTGGGAGACAGGTGAGCTCAGGGGAGCCACATAACATTCCAGTATGTATTTGTATGCAGCAACACCAAAGATCCAGGATCGGTGTTTCGATCAATACGTTCAGTTTCCATTTTTTGCTAAGGGCCTGAGCCAAAGCCCATTGAAGTTCATGAGTCTTTCTATAGACTTCAGTGGGCTTTGAGGCCTTAAATTTCCCACCTCTTGGATGGAATTCTGTTCTGACTGATGCCAGAGCAGCTTCTATTGAAATCAATGGGAGGTGTACCTGAATATGCCGTGGCGAAATTTTGCCTCTTGTGTTTAATGCTGCAGGCCGGGGTGGCCAACCTCTGGCTCCAGAGCCACATGTGGCTCTTCACAAGTTAACATGCGGCTCCTTGTCTAGGCACCAACTCCGGGGCTGGAGCTACAGGCGCCAACTTTCCAGTGTGCTGGGGGGTGCTCACTGCTCAACTCCTGGCTCTGCCCCCGCTCCACCCCTTCCTGGGCCCTCCCCGAGCCTGCTATGCCCTCACTCCTCCTGCTCCCCCTCCTAGCCTTCTGCACGCCAGGAAACAGCTGATCGGGAGGTGCGGGGAGGGAGCGGCAGGCGCTAATCGGTGGGCTGCCGGTTGGCGGGAGGCACTGGGAGCGGGGGGAGTTGATGGGGGGCTGCTGACGTATTACTGTGGCTCTTTGGCAATGTACATTGGTAAAATCTGGCTCCTTCTCAGGCTCAGGTTGGCCACCCCTGCTATAGAAATTAAAAACGTAATTTAATCAGTCCAGTATTATAGGAGTTGTGCACCATGAGCCATAGGTGAATCCCTTCTTTTAGTCCTTGTTTTTCTGCCAGTAAGGACGGCTGCAGGATGTGTGCACTGCTAGGGGAGAAGCCGGTTGGCATGAGGCAAGGCAATACAATAACAAAAAGATGCAATTTTTGAGCAACGCATTCTCACTTGTCATTGATTACATGCCTGCAAATTGCAGCGTGGACAAGCTCTTAGAAGAGATTCCATGGTACAGGTGTGCTGGGCTTCATACAATTATTGTATTGGAGCGAAATATAAATTTCGCTTTGCCCAATGAGCATCAAAATAACTTTTTTTAACTAATGAAGTGACTGTCAAACAATGTCACTGGCCAGAACTGAAACTGAAGTGACCGTATAGTGACAGACATTTTTCATGGCTCCCTCAGGATCTCTGGGCAGTGAACTTAACGTTTCATTTTTGATGATCATCGCAGCCTGTTTTTAACGGTTTGTCTAGACAGTGCTGACACAACTATGAAAGTAGTTTGGTGACCTAGAATTAGAATTAATGTGTGTAAGAAATCAAACTTCAGATGTCTGCAATCCATCAGTGTGAATAATTATATTGCAGGGAAATTTAGAGGGAGACAGATTTTGGATTCTCTCCAGAGAGAGAATCATTTGCATTTTTATCAAAAAATATATGCGACAAGGCCAGAATGAGTGGTGAAAATGTCTGAATAAAATCAAATTAAAATATTAGGCTTGTACAGTGAGGGTAGGATTGTGGGGTCAGGAGCAGAAGTGGGATATTTTTCTCTTCTTTGGGCACAGAATGTTTCCTTGAGTTTTTATAACCCTGACACCAAACTTTTCTGTGTTGTCTTAAGAGAGACACTGTCAACTTAAGTCGTGTATTTCAAACAAATTTCTTTTTCTGTGTAACCAACAACACCTTAGATCGGTGATTCATGGACTGTAAGAGCTTAATGTACGGCCTCTAAAATTCAAATGCGCTTGGCTTACCACCTTTATAACTTTAGTCAGTGTGGCTATAATGGTTTTTTTCGTCTGATACAGTACTTTAAACCAGCTCCCAGACCTCCTGATTGCTGCTCTGATGCATGTACCACAGTTTGAGAACAGCTGAAGTAGATTACTGAAACTGGAAATTTTAGAAATCCAGTATGTCTCATGCTGTCTGTTTGCTCTGCGTTTTTCTCCCTTGGTCAATGAAATGTCCAAGAAGTCAGCTTCCCTTTGAGAGTCACAGATTTACAACGTTGGGGTTGCAGACACTCTCAACTTCCCTGCAATGTTTGCAACTCCAGCTCTGAACTTCTGAAGGGAATAGATGAACACTGTCAGATAGCAATAGCCAAGCCATGGTCATATTACTATGCTTGCTAGTCGTCATTGGTTAAGAGTTGTGTACACAGGTAGCCACTTGTCTCCTTCACCTGTCATGTCTTGTTTTTTTTATTTTTTGTACTAAGTTTTGCTGTGGGAACTGTCATTTTACTGTGTTTGTAGGTTGCTTAGCTCCTTAGGGCCCCAACTTGGTGGACACCTGCAGGGCTTCTGCAATATAAATTTAAAATAATAAATATATCACTATCCAGTAGATCTGTGTATGGAATATGTCCTCTGTATGTGGTTTTCTTTTGTTTGTGCTGGGTATGTCCTACATGAGACGGCAGCCTGGGTAAAAATTAATTATATCTTACTCAATTAGATACATGCTTAAAAATAAGCTTACAATGGGTATTACATTACAAAATAAAGCAACTCCCCCAACCATACATCTGCAGCATTGGTCTCAATGTCTTTGTCAAGCCACATACATGGATCCAATGACTCTGCTAAAGGTCTGGTTTGACAGGGCTGCTTCTGAATAAGTAAGAAACAGAAAAGCCAGGGAATGTTATTAACAATAGGCAATGAGAATTTGCATGCATTGGGCACTAATGCAGAATGCACTGTCCTGGAGCCATAACGTTAACTAAATTTATGCTGATCTTGTCATAGTGTTCATGGGGTGGCCTTCATTGTGCAGTTCTGTAGCCTCTAAAAACTACCCAACCATACTATAGAAGATTAGGATTGGAAGAGACCTCAGGAGGTCATCTAGTCCAATCCCCTGCTCAAAGCAGGACCAGTCCCCAACTAAATCATCCCAGCCAGGGCTTTGTCAAGCCGGGCCTTAAAAACCTGTAAGGATAGAAATTCCACCTTAGACTCGCAGGGATCGTTTCTTAAATTGTTTATTGTGCATTTTGTGTCCTGGATCAGACCACAAATCGGAAGAACTAAATGCTGATTTAAAACAACTAGCCTATCTACAAGGGAATGTGTGACGTACAAGAGGGAAGTTTCTATCAAACTTAATAGTGGGGTGCCACAGTTCAGTTATTCCATGTATTAGTATTTACATAGCACCTGAAAGTGTAGTAGGTACTTTACAGACATACAGAGGCAGGCCCCTGCCCTGATGAACTTACATTCCAAGCAGGAATCATTGTAGGTTGCCAGCTTCCGTGGGTAGTTAGCAGAAAGATGAATGTACAAATTCAGGAGCTAAACTACTATAGCTGGGAGGAGGGTGGTTTGTAGAATCCTCAGTAAAACTCTGCGGCACTCCCATGCTTTCCTCTCCTTTCTGTTGCAGCCTCTGAAATTTGTGTCAGCCAGATCCCTTCAAAGAAGGAAGTCATTTGCCTCATGCAGGAGAGGAAGCAGGAAACAAGTAACTCCCTGAGCTTGCAGAATCATAGCCGTTAAAGATGGAAAAGTCCCACTGGGTCATCTAGTCAGTTCTGGGCCAATGTAAAACTCTTCCTGTTGGTCCGCCCCTGGGCTTGACGCAAAAGGTAGCTTTTCTCATTGGATAGCAGCCTGGAAAATCTGAGCTCTGGACTCGTGTAAAAGGTGGAGTTATTTAGACACTAAATGCTCTTGTAGTTTCCAGGTGTGGTAACATCTGATGGTATCTAGGTGTTGCGTGCTGACTATCCGCTTACTGCTACGCTGTAGGGATTAAAATGATCCTGTTCCTCTTTGTTACTTGGAGAAAATGATGGGGAAACAAGATCAAGGAAAGTTTAATGAATCAGCCGTGTAGACACAACTAACTCATGTGAGCGTGGCATTCGTGTTGCAGCAGCACAGCACAAAGGCAGATCTAGATTTGTTCTAGGGCTGGTCTACACTTCAAAGTTACGTTGGCTTAACTATATCGCTCAGTGTGCTGAAAAATTTCTAAGCCGACCTAAACCCTGGTGTGTGTAGACACCGTTGGGTCGGGGGAGTTTACTGCACTGACGGAAGAATCCCTTCTGTCACTGTAGCGTGTCTATACCACAGCGACGCAGTTGCAGCACTGCAGCTGTGCCGCTGTAGCGTTTCGAGTGTAGACATGCCCTTTAGCCTCAAAACAAAGTGAGGGAGAACCGATCAGGGCCTTTTAATCTATCAGACAAAAGCATAACGGGACCGGATGCCTGGGAGATCAGCAAATTCAAACTGGCAACAAGAGACGGGTGGTTTTAACAGGGAGGGTCATTAACCATTAGAACAGATTACCTAGGAAGGTGGTAAATTCTCCACCTCTGGAGTCCTTAAATCTAAACAGAAAAGGAGGACTTGTGGCGCCTTAGAGACTAACCAATTTATTTGAGCATAAGCTTTCGTGAGCTACAGCTCACTTCATCGGATCTAAACAGACACTCTTGTTCAGCCAGAGATTATTGGGCTAGGTGCCGGAATTGCTGGCTGAGATTCTGTGGCTGTTATGTGGGTGGTCAAACTAAATGATCATAATGGTCCCTTTTGTCCTTAAAAGCCATTAAGTTTAGGAGCTAACCTCTTGCTAAAAGAAGAAAAGAGTTGAATGGAAATAAGAATTGGCCTCCGAGCATGCGTAAGGGTATCTAATTCCTGAGAACTGCACAGTGACTTTGTCCCCTTGAACCTTTGCAGAAATCCCCTCACAATAACCAAATGTACTGACATTTCTGCCCTGCAGTGTGGAGACCTACACAAGCATATGCCAGAGTTTAAGGTGCTGTCTTCTGGCTGCAATTAGTTAGGGTGCCTTTAAAAACCGTTTTTCTTTACTGAATTGGAAACCTTGTGAAAAGGTCATGCTTCAGAAGCCTGCTCGGCACTGCAAAGCTGCCTTTGAACCAAAAGGTGTAGGAGTTTAACACCCTTGCTGCGGTACTGGGTTTATTAAACCCTTAGGTAAGAGTCTAAAACAGCTGCAGTATTAACTCTTTATATAACAAGCACATTTGGTCTCAAAGCAAGTCTTTATTTTTGCATTTTCCCTCTACCCTGGACAGATTTGAGGATTGTGCAGTCTGGTACAGACGTGCAGAATTACCTTGTAACTCACTGCCTGACCAGCTGGATGGAGATACTGCACAGGATGGTAGCTGCATGGGGTAGCTGTTATTTTAATATTATTTTTAAATAAAAGAAAAGGGAAGCAGATTTTTTCCCCCTCCTTGGATTAGCCAAATATGTTCAGTTAATTCGCTTATTTAGTTCGGGGGTGGCCAACCTGAGCCAGAGAAGGAGCCAGAGTTTACCAATGTACATTCCCAAAGATCCACAGTAATACATCAGCAGCCCCCCATCGGCTTCCCCCCTCCGCCCACCGGCAGCCTCTCCAGTCAGCTCCATTCCCGCACCTCCTGATCAGTTGTTTCCTGGCGTGCAGGAGGTTGGGGGGGAGGGGGGAGAGGTGCGAGGTCATAGCAGGCTCAGAGTGGAAAGGGGTGGAGTGGGGGCAGGGCCTGTGGCAGAGCCAGGGGTGGAGCAGTGAGCGCCCCCCGGCCCATTGGAAAGTTGGTGCCTGTAGCTCCAGCCCCGGAGTCGGTGCCTAGACAGGGAGCCGCATGTTAACTTCTGAAGAGCCGCCTGGGGCTCCAGGGCACAGGTTGGCCACCCCTGCTCTAGTTCCCTGCATTAGCAGTAGGTGAGTGGTGCTGGAACTGGGGGTACGGCTACACACCATGGTTTGAAGTGGTTTTCATCATTTACAGGGTTTGCAGTTTTGCTTAATGGCTATCAGCACCCCCACTATAAAAATTGTCCCAGCACCTATGGGTGAGTTTGGCCTGGTAATTACCATATTATCAATTATTTTTATACAGCAAATCCCCAGCTCGCTTCCCTGCCTTCCCAGTCTGATGTCCCCTGTTACACCTTTACTTGGTTATTCACGGCCTCTTCACGGGTTATTCCTTTAAGCGTTGTGTCTTGTAGCCTTTCCCCCCCCTTCGCTCATTTGAGCGATAATGAACATTTTTGCATTGGGCTCCACCCCCGCAGTGATTATTCATAATGAAATCTTCGTTTAGCACCCCTCCACGAACCACAGCTCAAACCCTTTAATAAAGGCTGAGGCCTGGGTTTCACGGCTGGCAGCGCTTTAGTGGAGACGCTCCTACGCTGAGTTCTTCTGTCAGCAGAGTTAACCCATGCCCCCAAGAGGCGGTAGCTTTGGAGACGGAGAAGCTCGCCCATCAGCGTAGCACTGTCTACACCGGGGGTTAGGTTGATATAACTCCATCGCTCGGGGGGGGGTGGATTTTGCACACCCCTGCGCGACGTAGTTATACCCGTCTAGGTCTGTAGTGGAGACCTGGCCTGAGACAAGGTGGAGGCGGTAATATCTTTTATTGGCCCAGCTGGTGCTGGTGAAAGAGACCGGCTTTTGAGCTTTAATAACAAAGGCTGTTAGTTAGACATGAACGAGCTGCGCTGAGCGCTTGCAGTCCCCATTGATGTTCAGGGATCAATCCCCATTGATCAGTCTCTAAGTGCTGAAAAGGCCATATTGCTTATTAGAGAACAGGAGGCTCCCCACTTGCAAGTCTTGCATTACCCTTCGCATCCTTTCAAATATTGAGTTTTCTAGACACAGCAGTGCCAAGGGGCCAGCAGAATACGGGATCCCATTGTGCTAGGCACTGTACAAACAGAATAGGACACAGTCCCTGCCCCATAGAGCTGAAGGCCAACAGATCTGGAGTATTTGGGGCTATTCCGAAGAACAACTCGTCACTTTCTGGTGCTTTTAGTGGCCAAGCACCTGTTGCATGGGGTCCAAGGGGTGTTAGCAGGCAGTTAACGTTCATCATATCATTCATCATATCATAGTTGTTGGTTCTGGCTGTTGGAAGGCCAGGGTATGGGGCAAAGGTCAGTCGGTTTTAGGCACATTTCTTTCTCTTTCCATTATCTACACTTGGTTATGGCCTGATAGCCCTTGCTCACCCAAGTTGCCTGTACTCACAGGACTAGTCCCGCTGACTTCACTGAGATTACTCGTGTGAGTAAGAGCCTGAAGGATGGGATCAGTTTCAGGGAAAGGCAACCGCCACCATTAATTTTAGCTGTTGGTCTCTAGTGCTACCTTCTCCTATTTAGTTTCTGCAGCTTAAATTTTCACTGATTCCAAGGCCAGAATGGACCACTGTGAACATCTAGTGTGACTCCTGCATAACACAGTCCACTGAGCGTTCCTGAAGGACATACCTTCCTTTGGTTGGAAGTGAATCGAAAGCATGCCTCTGGTGGGACTCAACTCCCCAACCTTTGACTGCCTTCCTAGGTTCAGGAGTCCATTGCGCTATCTGTTGCAATGCAGAGCCAGTTTTCAGGTGTCCTGTACAGTTCTGAAGGAGTGGGGGAACGTGGGGCTTGGGAGATCCTGCAACGCTAGCAACCAGGACACGCTGCTTCCTGCACAGCACAGTGGATGATGGTATTAACCAGGGGCCGTGCCATTCAGAAAGGAACACATGGGAGCCATTAAAACCAAGAGGTGTGGCAAGCATGACAGTCTAGTCCAAACAGGTACTGGGTTGCAGCTACTCTACCTCACGCCACTCCGGGTCAGACCCTCAGGACTTCTGGTGGCTGTGTTATTATTTGTTGGCATCAATTATTCTTTTTAAAAAGAGGTGTGTCTGGTTTCCTGGCTGTGTTTGGGATTACTCTGTCCCTATTCTAGAAGAGAAGCTCACCCAGGTAAACGCTGCTTTCCCAGGTAAACATGGGCTTTCCCATGTTAAATGTATTGTACTTTCTTCCAACCCCCCTGTGGTCCCTTCATTTCCCATATCCAGCTAAATGAAATGGGAAACATTCTTCAGTGGCTAAGGTCCATTTTTCTGTGAGGGCCTAAAAGAGCCACCAAGGAGTCAATTTTGGACCCAGTAATTTAAATGGAAGGTTTGTGTCCAGGATTGACCGTGTTCCGGCATTGTCGTTCTTGTGAGACTGGCCATTTTCTCCAATCCCTTCAGTCCCCCCAGGGCCCCTTTTCCTTTGTCTTGTTGCTAATCCCCTCCTAACATCATCACACTGAACGAATTTAAACAAGAAAACCAAAGCCCCCCCAAATTGTGGCACTGTTGTCACTGGGAAAGTGTCTCTTCCCCATCACACGTTCCAGCAAGAACAGGGATGATGATGAATTTTGTTCTGCGGGAACACCTAGGAAACCCAGTCTTGCACCAGGATTCCATTGTGCAAGAAGAAGTCGAACTGCTCTAAGACTTAAAAAAATCTTTCAAAGCTGTGTCAGCTGAACGAAGGAGGAATTCTTTACCAGGGTGAGTCACCTGTTTGCCGTGTGTTGGTGCACAATCTGCCAGACTACCCCAGTTCTTGTTCTCAAGATCTGCAGTCATCTTGTGTTCAGACACAGTCGGGTGGAGAAATTGCTGATGCAGCCTTCAGGGTATAAAATACATGGTTGCCATCTGCTTCCGTAACAAAATATAAGCAGCTTTCTTTTTTTAACTTGAGCTCTCTGATCGTCGTGGCTAATTGGCTGCCTTTGAGATTTCTAAACTTAAAAAGCTGGTAAGGTGAGATTTTTACCCATTGCCCTGGAAAGTAATGAATTTTAAAAACTAATTTAGACACAAAAAAAGACACAGATTCAGTTGGCTAATTTGTTTTAGTTTTAAAATTGAATTCTGATTGATTCATCGTTTCCAAATGAAATTAACACAGCTGTGATCTTGGGCACAATCTTGCTCTGTGCAGCTGTTCAGTACGTTTCTTGGAAGAAGGTGAGGAAGTTGTGCTCTCCCACCATCCTAGTGGTTCTGAGCCAATAAGACGCTGAAATATACTAGCCCCTCAGCGCCTGTCTTGTCTTCCCATGGTCAGTCGCTGGTCAGCTCACAGGCCTGGAACAGAGGGACCACTCCTTGCTGCTCTTACAAAGAAACCCAGTAGCTGGGGTTGGTGATTGGTTACTGAGCAGAATGGTGTTGGGTGGTGGATTACCTCCAGAGCCCCCTTCCAGGCCCTGGTTTGTAACCTTTCACTGGCAAGGAAGGCTGGGTATGCTGGTAGCAGCAGCCAGCATGTTTAGCAGGCCAGAGGAGATTTATAGACACAGGAATGAGGTCATCCTCTGCCGGGACAGTACATCCTCCCTGCCCCTGCTGGCTCCAGACATGGGAGAGTGCACCCTGGTGTGGCCTGTGTCACTGTGGGAACTGATGGGCATTCTGGGGCCAACAGAGCACGTAGAAATAGACCTTCCCGGTGTTTTTAAAGGCATTACGTTTTGGACCTGTTCACCTCATGTAGCCCTTTAAGAGGTCAAGGGTCTTATTTTTTATTTTTCCCAAAGAAAACCCAACTCCCTCCTGTTTGGTTTAGGTAGGAGACATGGAGCCCGCAAGCAGTTGGTAACCACACCTTCAAATACTCGGAGCAAGATTTGGGTAAGTTTCCATTAGGTCTGGGCCTCCTGCCATGTTGCAGAAACCACATCTGACAGATCTTAACACGAACCTGCCGCTTGCAAATGGAAATGACAATTTGATGCCGGGGCGGCAAGCCTAAGTTGCAGCTACTGCCTCTGACATTTGCCCCTCCAGGACTGAACAACGGCCTGGCCAGCTCAGCTAGCTCCACTCTTGAGCATACCGATGGTCCACCGTAATTAAAAAAAATCCAGTCTCCGTTTTGTTGGCTAGGAGAGCTCATTGACATGGGAGGCAGGTGTGTGGGGCCTGCTTCCACAATACAAGCTGTCTGTGTTCTGTGGACAGTGGCTGCAGGCAGACCTCTCAGGCCAGTCTCTTCTCTGTACTTCTCGTCAATGGGCTAAAGAGGAGGGAACGGTTCTCTGTTGCATTTCATTATTAAAAAAAAGAATTCCATCTCCCAAGAAACCTTCCCAAGTTTGTGTCTTTCCTGTACAAAGAACGATGTTTCCTTGTGCTTCTCATTTTAAAAAGGGCTGAGTCCTCCTGAAAGTCCTTGAATTAACCACCATTTAGAAACAGTTCGCTAACATTTTTTCTCCCTCTCCTTGCAAATCGCTAATGATACATGATCTTTGGGCTGGGGACTCCATTGTCTGAGTCTCCTTGTGTAGTCACTTCCACTGGTGCAAAATGCTCCCGTTTTGGATTACTGTGCTGGTGAAAATGTCTGCATGAGGCGCAGGGGAGTGGAGAATCAGAGTTTGCTTCTGTTTGGTTACTTTCACCAGAACCTGTGACCTTGTTGGTGACATTATAGCCATAGGCCTGAAGCAGGTCACAATCCCCTGACATACAGTAATTGGTTGACTTCTAAAGAAATGAGTCTTGCTAGAAACATCCCAATTAGTATGTCTTAAAAGGGAAAAAGAGAAGCCGAATTGTGTGTAAAATTTAAGCCTCCCGCCTCTTGGTCATCCTCGTTTTCTGAAACTGGTGTGATGATGTCTGAGTTCTACAATGTACTTGAAAATACAATGTGCCTCTTTCCATCTCTGGGTGAGGGCGGCCATCTTGCTGAAATGTGAAATCACAGATGATACCAGGAGTTAGGAATCTCTTCGTAAAATTGATTCCTCCCTGCTTTTAATACTGGTTTAACATTCAGATGAATGTTATTTATTGCAGCTACCAAATGCTGGAGGGAGGTTGGATTTTTGCCCTCTGAAATTGGGGTACTTGTTTTGATAGAATTAGTGACACACTGCCTGACAGCTGGAGTTCTGAATGGTTTTTCTGTGCATCAGCTCTGTAGACAGAGGGAAAAACAGTCCCCAGAATCTTTAATTGATTTTGTTTTAAAATGATAGGATTAAATTCTGTGCAGCTGGACAAGGAAAGAGAGCATACACCATTGCTAAATGAAATACTAGTCTCCTGCTATTTTGGGAACTCTCCTGTAATTGCATAGACTTGCTGTGGTTAACTTAAACAAAAACTGTGCCTAGCTAGGAGTATTACAAAGCTATAAGACTCAGTTCCCTGCAGCAACAACCTTCTGCAGCGCCTCTCCCCCTGCCCAAACTCAGAACTGTAGGAGATGCTTCAGGGAGCTACTGTCAGATTGAAGAAACACATGTGATTCGCTGACAAAAATCAGCGGGGTTCTGTGGTGGGGTTTTGTCTGTATTTGGTTTTCCCTCTTCACGTTTCTACTTCTCCTGTTTCCAATTCATTTGGATTTTTCCACCTTTTTTGGTCTCTCCTCCTTCTCCCTCTCCCCCCCCCCCCCCCCCCCGGCTTGTCTTCCTCCTACAGTTGAGTAGATTCAAAAGGACCTGTTAATTCTTTTTCCAGATCAGAGGGTCTTTCTGTCTGTCTTTCTTCCTTCCTCCCTCCCTCCTTCCCTCCCTCCCTCCCCTGGTATTCCTGCCCATCTTACCCTCTTTGTCTCTCTTCTTCTGGCTCTCTAGTCCTGTCAGTGGTGTGAGAGCAAACTGAAAGACCAGACCCAGAGGATGGTTCTAAGAGTTGAGGTTAACAGTATGATGGCATTTGAAGTGAGTTTGAAGGAGGACTGCATGTTGGCAGATTTGTAGAAGTTTTACCTGAGAGGCGTTGGGTTTTGGGGAGCAGTGGTCAAAGGACATTGATGCTCCAAGTGCTTTAATGTCTCTTCTTCCATAATCTTGTTTTTTCATTTAAAAAAAAAAGTTCTAAGTATGTAATGATTTGGTAGGCCAACTTGGATAGGAACTAGATTGCTGACCGACCATGTTTAGGGACTAGCCAAGAAACATTCAGATACAAGATCTCAGAACTGGGATGAAATCCTAAACCCCTTGTAGTCAACTGGAGTTTTGCCTTTGACTTCAGTGGGGCCATGAGCAAGAGGAAGAACCCATTCCTATCGACACGGTCTTACCCAAAGCTGGCAGAGAAACCGAAGGCTACATCCTGCAAAAAGTTGAGCACCATGAAAGCTCCCTTTGGCAGTTCGGGGTTCCTCCAGCCCAATCGATGCCATAGTCCTTCGGCCTAGCCACCAACAAGCTCCCCAGCAGCGCACGCTGGTAACAGAAGACACTGAACAATCACGGTGCATGTTCTCAGCTCTCCTTGGAAGTAGGAAAATGTCAGCTTCTTGGGTTTCTGTTTGCAGTGGCTAAGTCTGTGGTGAAGTTCCCATTCCGGGTGGTTTGGGAATTGATCTGGAGAAGTACCTCCAAAATCATAGGTGACTCTCAAACCCTGAAAGAACAAGGGCTATAAGTTACACTATTTTTACTAAACCGTGTTTGCACTGGAGTCTTGGAGAGCCTTTTAAAAAATCTACAGTATAATCACATTTAAACCTGAATCCATTGATCTTTTCTGTGGGATTTCATGAATATTTTTCATTTTTGTAGCACTGCTGTCATCTGTCAGAGAAGTGTGATTAAACCAGAATTCTTTTACCATAAAACCCTATCTCCTCCCACTTGAGACTGCGGTGAAGTGTTGAATCTGTGTGATAGTCATAGCAACTAATTTATTAGGAAGGAGGAATTACTAATGTTTGCTTGGTAGCAAGTGGCAGAGTTGAGGATTCTGTGAGATTTCTGTTACGACCCTCTGGAGTTGTACATGAACATGATAATAAATTGCTGAACTGTTCTATGCTTGGGCTCAGATCAATGATTAACTTTTGTTCAGTCCTTTCAAATCAAAATCCCTTTTTGAGCTCTGCTGTGGTATAAAAAAATATTCATTTCCCCCATAAAAAGCTGTAGAACTTTTGGTATATGGTTAGCTTAAAAAAAAAAAAAATCAACTTTCCAAATGATTAGCCCTCTGTGATGGCTATTCTTTGGACGAATTAAAAATAGAGTTAAAAGCAGTTTAAGAAGCTTTGCACATGTGTAATATGAATTTTCCACTCCATTTTTAGAGGTCAATACTGTTTAGAGCAGTGGTTCTCAAAGCCGGTCCGCCGCTTGTTCAGGGAAAGCCCCTGGCAGGCCGGACCGGTTTGCTTACCTGCCGCGTCCGCAGGTTCGGCCGATCGTGGTTCCCACTGGCGGTTTGGCGCTCCAGGCCAATGGGGGCTGCGGGAAGGGCGGCCAGCACGTCCCTTGGCCCGCGCCACTTCCTGCACCCCCATTGGCCTGGAGCACCGAACCGTGGCCAGTGGGAGCCACGATCGGCCGAACCTGCGGACGCGGCAGGTAAGCAAACCGGTCCGGCAAACAAACTGGTCTGGCCCACCAGGGGCTTTCCCTGAACAAACGGCGGACCGGCTTTGAGAACCACTGGGTTTAGAGGCCTTCCCCCGACCCAAGATTTGAAAGTATCTTCTTTTCCCATTGGTCCTTTTGGTCAGGTGCCAACCAGGTTATCTGAGCTTCTTAACCCCTTACAGGTAAGGAGGAATTCTAGGCTACCCTTAGCTGTATGATTATAACAAGAGGTGTATGGAATACTACAATACAATTGCACTTGGCTGTGTAGGGATAGTTTTGCATTGGTATTTCACAGTTCAAGTGTATAGTCAAAATCACATACAACTATGTTCCCAATAAAATCAGCACAGACATTAGGGTGTCTCCCTCCTTTCTTTTTTTAAATAGGGAAACAGAATTAGAACATTTGTGCACCTCGGTGTTAAGATACAGTTTAAACATGCGGAAAGCTGGAAAGTCAAAGGTTCAAGTTGTCATAGTAACCATGGGTGAGATTCTGGTCTGCTACTCTGAGCTGTAGGCCAGAGGGAGCGGGTGCTAAGTTGGCTTTAAGTCACCTTTCGTGCCTTGATTCTGGGGTGCTTCATGGGCGATGGCATAATTTAGACAGTCCTGGGGGCCTACGGTACATCTCCCCTACGAGCTAGGGGTGTGATTCCTCGCCTTGCGTACACATCTACTTGACTGCGCTCTGTGCGAGTATAAATAGCAGCGTAGCCTTGGTAATGTGGGTTGTGGCAATGGAGGCCTGATGCCACTGGTTTCAGGCGGATCTGTACACTGCTAGTTCTGCTCAAGCTGCCCCTGGCATGGGAGTTGGCAAGGGGGTCATCAGCTGTCTTCCACAGCATCTGCACCAAGGGAATCCTCTCCCAGGTGGAATTGTGGGTTTTTGGGCCCCTCCACTCTGCTCTGGCCCTTTTACCTGGCATAAGGCAGCTGGAGCAGGGGTGAGAATCTCACCCCGTCCCTCATCCAGCTATGGAGAATCTGGGGTTATTTGTTGCACTGTTACCGCTGACCTAAAATTCTGATCGTCCCAGTTTTCCACTCTGACGTGCATGCAGAGCTGTAATTGACTTTAATGGGAATTGCACAGATGTAATTGAGACAATGTTGCCTCAGATATGGGAGTTATGGTTACCATTTGCATTCCTGGCTTTTGGGGTGTTCAAAATTGATAAGCATAATTGGTCGTAGATGTATTGTGACACTTCCCAGCTCTGGTGTTCATTCAGCCTTTGTGTTTAATAATTTATTGGGTTACTGACACATAACTACGCCCATCTTTTCCGTGTCTGGGAAAGAGACTGACCGTAATCCCATAACACGCCCAGCGGTGCCCAGTTGCTGCAGAGACCTGTCCTCCGTTCCCGGAACCTGTGTATTTCATCTAAGGGCAAAGAGCTCATTGTAAAAACAGGTTGGTGGCAAATTTGTTGAAAGGGAACTAGATGGATTTCCTCCTCCACTTTATCCTGCAATAAACTCCTCATCGTGCATTCATGATCACCATTCACAAAGCTGGGATTCACTAAAGGTGTCAGTCAGGCAAGGAAATGACATTGTTTAAACCCGTCTTTTAAAATGTATGTAAACATCAATTTGCTTTTCAGGTTGTTATATTAGAAGTGGCAGTAAATAGCTATATTATGGTACTTCTCAAAGGCCGCAAACCACCGTGCTGGGTGCTGTACAAACAGAGGAAACATTTTTTTCCTTTTTATCTTTCAGATTATTTCCTTACCCACCCCCAAAAAAGAGTGTGAAGTCTCAATATTTCTTTTTGTTTTGTCTTCCCAAATTCCTCCAGTCACTGTTCAGAGGTTTTACTCCCAGATCCAAGTGGTAAGGTTTTTTTTTTTTTTTTTTTTTTTTTTTTTAGTAACATTGAATAGGCAGAACCATCATCTTTCAGCTTGCGATTGGAGATATTTGCCCTCCAGATTGAAAATCAGCTTTCAAAGGCATGGTAATTTTATGGAGTGTGCCACTTTTTAATGAGAACATTTAATTAGGAGAGATTTTCATCTGAGCGCGTCTTGTTTTAAAACTATCGGGGATGTTGAGTGAAAACCAGAAAAAGCGTAGGGAGAAACACAACCAGATCCGTAATTTAGGATACCCATATTGCCCATTTGTCTTTATTTTCATCATTAGCTGTTTGCTATAGGTCTCTCTTTTCATTAACTCTGAACATAAATGTTCCAGTTAGGAGGGTAAGGAACTGGTCACCTACCGGCATACCGCAGAGGACAGTTTAACGGGGTGAAATGAGCACTCCATTTCTCTCCTCTACTGATCATTAGGCAGATTAAGCTATAGATTAAAAAAAAAAACCCTGGCTGTTGTTTGTCCCTTATTGATGGGGGTTTTGGATTGACTTTCAAAGGAAGATTGTTCCTTTGTGATGGTTGCTGTTGTGTGACACCTTTTCTGTGAAATATATTCACATTTCCCTCCCACCCCCCTGTATTTTTAAACTCCTAAAACACCAGCCACAGACATGAGCATAATTTTTTTTTGTAAAGGAGGGTGAATGTAAATGATGAGGAAGATCTCCTGACACTTCTGCCAATGCGCTTGAAGCCTGCTGAATCCAGGCTTGGGTCTTGGAGCAGAAACGGCAGGTTGTGCTGACATGTGTAATACATGAATACTGCGTGCAGGTCTGGTTGCCCCGTCTCAACAAAGATATATTAGAATTGGAAAAGATACAGAGAGAGGCAACAAAAATGATTAACGGCTTCCATATGAGGAGAGATTTAAAAGACTGGGACTATTCAGCTTGGAAAAGAGATGACTAAGGAGGGGATATGATGGAGATCTATAAAACTGTGACTGGTGTGAAGAAAGTGACTAGGGAAGTGTTATTTACCCCTTCATATAAGACACGAACCAGGAGTCACCCGATGAAATTAATAAACAGCAGGTTTAAAACAAACAAAGGGAAGGACTTTGTCACACAACGCACAGTCAACTTGTGGAACTCGTTGCCAGGGGATACTGTGAAGGCCAAAAGAATAACTGGGTTCAAAAAAGAACTAGATAAGTTCCTTGTGGATAGGTCCATCAATGGCTATTAGCGAACATGGTCAGGAACACAACCCCATGCTCTGGGTGTCCCTAAACCTCTGACTGCCAGATGTTGGGACTGGATGATAGGGGATGGATCACTTGATGATTGCTCTGTTCTGTTAATAGGCCTGGAAAAACAGGATACTTGGCTAGATGGACCACTGGTCTGACCAATAACGGCTGTTCTTATGTATTTTTGCTAGGAAAAACGACCAAATTCATCATTTTTAATAGAAATCAGGATTTGAACCCAGGACTCCAGGAAGTAAATCAAATAACCTGAGTGCATCACCAGCCCTGGCACAGAAATGATCAGTAGAGAAAAGCGGGTTTTATAGGGACTTAACACTCATCCCAACTTTTCCCAGATAAACGTGGGAGGAATGTTTTCTATTAAACTGTGAAAATCTCTTCTTTTAAGTTGGGAAATTTCTGCACCCTAATGCTTTTATTTCTGTCCGCATTAAGGGAGCTACAGCTTTGAAAACCTAGCCAGCTCGCAAAGTACTTTTGGCACAAAGGACAAAGGAAAGAAGCATTTTAGCTGTGCAATGTGCAACATACTCACCATATGTTGATTTAAACCGTCGTGGTGTACAAGCAATGCATAAAATAGTAACGCTGCCATTCTTGATGCCGGCTGAACCTTCAGTTCATGCCCTCCAGGCTCCATGGATAGTGTGTAAACCCATCAGATTCCTCCTATGAGTGGGTAACTCATTAAATCCCATAACAGCGAGATCAGCAATGTCCAAACAGGTGACAAAAATGTGTCTCAGTTTTTGAATGACATAGCTATTTGGTGGGTTAAATTATTCTAGTATAGAATTCAAATACCTAGTTGCAACTAAATGTAAATAGGAAGCAAGTGGTCCTGCTGCTGTGACAATATGGACTGGTAAAAACAATTGACTGGACATTTAGGGCCTGATCCTGCTCTTATTGACTCCAGCAGGAGCAGAATCGGGCCCATAATACTTACAGCTCAGAACCTAGAGGAGGAGAATTTTACAATCAGAGCTTAAAGCTGTTTCTCATTTGCAAACTGGCATTACAATAAATACCTTGCGGTGCGTAGCGTGTGCATGAGCTTCCATAGTGAGGCTGTACTGGTGAGTGTGCATGTCTGCTCAGTGTTAGGTGCTTGTGTGACTCGTTAATTGTGTGCGTGTGCTGGCGGGAAGTGGCGTGTTCGCTATCATACTAGTCACCTGGCTATGGGAGCCATCCTCATTTGGGACCCTTTCAGCCATACCGGGCTGTGGGGTTGGATAGAACAACTCAAGCCATTTCTATCGTCAGTTCCTATGAATTGATGCTGGCCAACAAAACATCAGCTTGTTGAAATGATAAGCCAGGATCATACTGTTGGTGTTGAAGAACCGTGGTGCACAATGGGGTTCATGCTGCCGTTTAAATACACGGCTCTTTGGAAATCAACCTACTCTGACCCTTGAGCGTTGAAAGGAGCAGCTTGCAGTAAGTTACAGATGCTGAAACAGTCCTGCTTGGAGCTCGTGTTCTTCCACCATGCCAACAGTATCGGTGTGAGTCGTAGATGTTTCCAGCCAGGTTTTAGCTGCAATTTCCAATGTGTGTGTCTGCCTTTCCCGTGGATGCTTTCCGCATGGGCTGGGGGTGGGCGTTGATCATGACACTCGACGTAACAAAATGAGTTTGAAGAGACCAGTACTCTGATCGGCAGGTCCCCTCTCAATGTCTGTGTGTTCCTCCTTCTGTATTAGATCCATCTCCACATACCTGCGAGGTCCAAGGTCCAGGGATGGGTAACAGGAAGTTGATTGCTGAACCAATCGGGACGTTCTCTGCCTGAGACACAGCGGGGCACTTCTGTTAGTCCTCATACTTCCTCCAGAGAGCTTTAATATTTCTGGGAAATGTTCCTCAATGCACGTTTCTTACCTCTGCTTTTCCTTCTCTTGTGGGTCAGTAATTTTAGTACTGTGGGGCCATGATGTCCTCTGTTGGGTTCAGAGCACAGCAAAAGGAAGAAATGGAGCATGTCTGGTGGATAGAGTATTGGAGTTGGACACAGGAGGTGTGGGTTCTATTCCCAGCCCTGCCACTAGTTGCTGGGTGACTTCACCTCCCCGTGACTTACCGGTAGTTTCCCGTCTGTAAAACGTGGATAGTGATTCTTTTCCCCTTTTATAGAGCATGATGGATGGAAAATGCTGTATAAGATCTCTGTATCGAGCTAACTTCTGCTGCAGCACCAAATGGAAATCTCTCTCTCTCTCATGTTTGTTGAGAGGAATCTGGGCCTTGTTTGTGGTTGTTCCCAAATCTCAGAGGAACTCTCCAAATCAGAAGGTGATCCCCCAGCAGCTGCATCTCCTCGCTGCATGGCAGGGTCTGAGACAGCTGGGTCAAGGCAATGAATAGAATTGTCTGCTTCGGAAAAAGGGAAAAAAACCAAACCAAACCCACTACCAGCATTTAAATAAGACAGAGCTAGAGAGAAAACATATGGTCCTCCGTTTCATGTATCTACAGCTACCTTTCAAATGGGGTTTGTGATTTCAGGGACTTACCTGTAACTTGCATCTGAAAAAGCTCTGCCTTTCTCGAGGCGGTGAGGAAATTATTAATAGAAGCTGTTGTAAGGTGGCCACTGATTATTAGGGTCAAGGGGAGAAGTGACCCCCCAGAGTATGTGCCAGGATATGGAGGAGATTCGGATGTTGGTATGTGGATAAAATAATTTAATTCAGAAAGAGCAAAATGAATTCCTCCTGTCAGAGCCAACCCTGAGATTGAAAGCCTCTTGCTGTCTTTCAACGTCTACATGTGGAATTTTTAAGAGGGGCAACTATTTTAGTTATCCGTCTGGGATTTAAACTCTTGAGTTGCAGGCTCCGATGAGCTAATTTCTTGAACCAATGGAGGCCACTTTACCCTGTATTTTGTGTGGAAGGAGGCAGCATTTCTCCTGCTGGCTGACTTCCGTGGGACTGGTGTTGGATCTGGGTACTCCTTATGTCCGCACTCTTCACCAGGGCAAAGTGGTGGTAATCGGGTTGGGTGCGTCCACTCCTAAAGTTAGTGATGGTTCACCGCCCACTAAAGAAAGGGTTACCTTCTTTACTGCTCAGTTCCTTATTGTGAAGAAGAGAGGCCTGTTTGATGTCTGTAAGGTGTCTGAAAACGTACAAACAACCAGACCCTTTCAGGAAAGTTTCAGTTATTTTTTTATCCCCCTGATTCCGATTGTTTTATCTGTAGGGACACCAGAGTGTACTCTGGCTCAGACACGGCATCAGAGAGGTCTGTTCTCCGAGGTATGTCATGTCCACACGGCAAGTGGAAGTATGATTGTAGCACAGGTAGGCATAGTCATGCCAGCTTTAATCCAGCTAGTAAGGGGAAAGGTAATAGTGCAGATGTGGCTGTACAGGCTTCAGCGTGGGCTAGCAAGGAGAGTACGTACCCAGGCCCCCCTGTAGGCCACTGTGTCTGCGGTATTGTTATTACCTGGACTAGCTAGATTAAAGCTAGCATTGGGCTACAATCCTACCTTCACTTGCCGTCTGGACATACCCTAAAAGGAGTTATTAGCCCTCATTTAACCATAGCAGTGCCTCCTTCATGGACAAGAACAGTCCAAAAACTTCAGCAAATATGTACAGGATGGCATCGGGTCCAGCATCTGTGCCAAGAAAAAGGAAAAATCAGTCTATCGGATTTTTCTTCTTTTGGCACAGATGTTTTGGCTACTTTTCAAAGGGTTGATGGAAGTGTGTTAAATAAGAGGAGACTTTTCCTTACCTGTTAATTTCTTCTTGGAAAAAGTAGTTTCATGAGTGGGTATCTAACCTGAGCATGCGAGTAAGAGGGCATATGTGACATGAGCATAACCCTTTTAGGAAGACACCATGCTGATGTCAGTTTGGTTCATTTCAGTGGGCTTGTAGTTCAAACAAAAGGGACATTGTGCTTAATCTTTCTTTTGAGGTTCTCCTGCAACCTCAGCTGCTGTCATAGAGAGAAGAGAGCCACAAGGACAGATAATGAAGAGAGAGAGAGAGGACGTCAAGAGAGGCCAACTTGTTCTACAGCGACTAGAGATTTTAGTTGCCCATCTTGAGACCCCGGTCAGGAGCCTGATTTTAAGAGCTGGGGACGCACAGCTCCCTTTTGAAGTGTCTCTGTTGGGCGCGTGAAATCACAAGTCACTTTTGAAAATCTTGGCCCTTGTATTTAGCCCATGTGTGAGTTATACACAACGTTGTGATGTTCGAGGGGACTGGGATGGGTAAAGAAAGCTTTAAGGAGCGATCTCCATTGAGCCTGGTTTCCATGCTCATCAAGATTGCTTTAGGATAGTTTGAAATGTATCCAAAATTAATGGAATTAGAAGGACTGTGATCTGTGCCCTTGTGGGTATCAAAATCCATTAGGGGATGTTCCTAATGTCCAGGGCTCCCCAGGAAACTGGAACCACTGAAGCAAGCCAATAGGCTTTCTCAGATTGCAGAAGAGCAGCTGAGTCTCTGGTATATAATTGCAGGTTTCAGAGTAGCAGCCGTGTTAGTCTGTATTCGCAAAAAGAAAAGGAGGACTTGTGGCACCTTAGAGACTAACAAATTTATTTGAGCATAATCTTTCGTGAACTACAGCTCACTTCATCTGAAGTGAGCTGTAGCTCACGAAAGGTTATGCTCAAATAAATTTGTTAGTCTCTAAGGTGCCACAAGTCCTCCTTTTCTGGTTTATAAGGTGCCGTTCCCATTGCATTGAACTACCAATGGACAAGTATGGGCCACCACTTCTGTAGAAGAACCTATGGCCAGTTAACACAGTTTGATTTGTCCCCACCAGCCTTATCTCATAAAACACTTCGTGCTCTTTGAAATAAAAAAGGATTTGCTCCCCCAATATTCAGTGGTGTTTGTCGTTTTAAAAAATGGCTCTTTTCCCCAGTCCATATCTCCTTGCACTGCGACACTGATCTGTTCTGTTGTTGGTGGTGTGTGTGTGTTTTAAAAAAAAAAAAAAATCTAAAAGACTTACTCCATTAAAAGTATAACTAAGTAAATCAGCTGCAACCTATGCTGTGTGAATGAAGGCCTGGAAAAAATCTTGCTCAGCGTTAAATAGTTCTTCTTTGAACCCTCTGTACAATGGAGAAAGTGACAGGGTGTTGCTGGAAGTGCCTGATCTCTCTGTATTTGTATTTGCTAGGGCCCAGCGCTTCATTGTGCTAGCCACTGTACAGACACAGAACAAAAAGCCAGTCCCTGCCCCGAAGAACTGGCAGTCGAAATATAAGACAAGAAACAACAGATGGAGACAGATAGGTGCAAGGAAACAATGAGACAATATCAGCCAGTCTGAGCCGTGGTGATCTCAGCACACTTGCAGCCTAACCATTGCGAGAAATGCTAGGAAGCTGAAATGGAATTCAGCTGCTTCTCAGCCCTTCCCCAGACATCATCCAGGCAGCTTGGGCCACGGGGCTCTGCTCTCCACAGGGTTAGTTAACCATTTCAGTCTTTGGGATGGTTTTGGTGACAGCACCACCATTTCTACTGTGGCTTCATGCCACTTACGAATACCGCATCCCCCAGCTAAATCACAATTCTGCTTTCGGGCCTTGCCCTTATGAGACTTTAACAGTCGGTTTAGAGACCGATTTAATTAATTCGGTGTCTTTGTGTAGACACTCTCTCTTTTATTTCAGTCTAAGATTGCCATGGATCAGCTTAGCTTAATGGTAAGGAATCCATTTACCCAACCACTCAAAACCGAAATGAGTGTCTACACGAGGGCCTTGCACCAGATTAACCAGATCAGTTTCTAAACTGATTTAGTTAAAATTGGCACCACTTTCACATGAAAACGAGGCCTTACTAAAAGCTCAGGGCACTGTGATCTGTGGAGAAATGTACCTGTGTGTGATCGTTTTTGAAGCAAGTTAACCAAACTGGTGTCTCGGAAGTGGGCAGTAAAAAACGCATTTCTTCTCTTATATTTAAGTGCTGACTGTATGCTTTGCAATACACAAAAGCAGACAGCTCCTGCCCTGATGAGCCTACAGTCTGATAGACAGAGACAGTAAGATGTGATGGCAAATCTGTAGGAGAGGATAAATAAAAATTATTTGTTAACTTACTTAGAATTATTGCTATGGCCCTGCTACAGCCAGCACTTCCATAATTAAAGCTAGAAAACCTGACCCCCCCCCTCCCCCAGCTCTATATAACAGCACTTTTGTAAACTGCTGTATTTATACCCTTAAAACCCTGTCATTTTGCTACGCTACATTCATTTATAGTTAAGAGATTTCTGATCATCAGAAGCTCTAGGATCTACTCCCTGGAGCCTAATGCTAGGTGTAGAGATATCGGGGCTTGCTTACCTTTGTCATTCACCTGTAACCCAAAGAGAGCAGTCTGAGTCACAGTGGATGAAATTCACCCCAGTGCAGGGGGTCTGAGGAAGATGGCTTGAAGTTAGCTTCCAAAATCCACGGGTAGGCCCCGATTCTGCAATTGACAGTGCCCGGGTGGGTCGGCTGTGCCTGTAGGGAGCCTCACTGACGTCACATGGAGCTCCTTGTGTGCTGTCAGTCCCAGGATTGGGAGCTCAGGCATCTAAATAAACATGGTCTGATTTGTGGAGGTGCTGAGCGCCCACACACCCATTGGAGTCCATGGCAGCTGTTGCTTTCTGACACTGCTTCTGTGTCAGTTACTGAGAGCAAAAAGGCCATGCAGTTGCCTCTTGTCCAGTTGGCCAAAATGGCAATTTTTAGGTATTAAAACTGATTCAATCTCTTTTTTTTTTTTTTTTCCAAAGGAATAAAAGGGAAAGCGTTTGTAAGAGGACAGCAGCCTGCAGCGTGAGCAGGAAAACCTGTGCCCAGCTGTAATTAAACGGGCAGTTAAGAGAGCTTTTTGGAGGGACTGTCAAATTACTTCAGACCCTCAGAAAAAAATTACTCAGTTGCCAGCTTCATTAGTAATTAAATGTCCAATTAGTGTATGTAATGTTTCTGCTTTGCTGAACTCTACAACTGCATTCATAAACAGCCCTAAGGAAGGCCTCTAATCTGTGCCATTGTTCTTCAAGTGGTTTGCACATGCAGAAAAAGAAAAGAAAAATCAGCCAGACATTTATAATATGGAAAGAAAAGGGAGAAGGGGGTGGGAAGAGGAGGAAATCAAATCAACATCACTCCCCCCTCCCCAAAAAGCTAGGATCTTTGCCAAAACCCATAGCGAACCCCCTCAGGCCCCTCTCAAGCATGCAAATGTAATTTTCTATCCAGACAACACACTCCTTTTTAAAAAAATGAACTCCAAAAAAGCAATCTGTGAATGCACAACAGAAGCAAGAGGGAAATTACAATAAAAGGCGGGGGAGGGAAACACAAACAGAAGGGGAGACCGAGGGAGAATGGAGATGAATATGTAGTGTCCAGAGCTGAAATAGACATAAAAGATAATGAAGGTGAGGGAGATTGTAATCAAACAAAATTATTTGGGGCCTCTTCAGTCATCACTGGTTTTCAGGCTGTTGCTTTGTACAAATTAGAGCAGGGGTAATGTATGAATATTCACTTGAATTTCAATCACCTTCATTAAAGGGAGTCCTGTCAAGGCCCATGTGCCATCGGTCCTTTGTTTCATTAGAACAACAAGAAAGCCGCTTGCGTGCGAACAAGGGCAGTGGCTTGAATGCCCACCCTGCCGCAGCTGGCTACGGGCAGGGGTGGCTGACTCACAAACAAACAAGGCGGACCGAGGGGCTTAGGTGCTCAAGCCAGGTTTGGAACAACCAGGGTTGCGCCCCACCGGTCGCGGCTCTGAGATCTCAGATGGCTGTGGGGTGGGAGATAGCGGGGCTAAGGATCATCAGAATGGGCACTGTCTCTTTAACTCCCCCCCAAAACCTCCAATCTCTCTTTTGAAGGAAAGTTGTATTGAGCCAGAAATAGCTTTAAACCAATTTGGATGAAATAATTACCACATTTTACATTTCAGCCCTGGCTGGTGAATAGAATTCCTTTTCCTGCACATGGCTGGCCCCATGCTGTGGGATAGTTCCTCTAATACATAACCAATCAAAGATGTATTCAAGCCCTTTGTGATGAGACCATGGATGATTATAAGTAAAGAGATCCAAGTCTTTACCCACTGCTTTGCCTTGCACATTACCAAGTTTCTGTGAGAGCGGCAGACAAAGGCTGGCTTTTCAGACAACGTACCGCGATAGCCTCTCCTGGTTGTCTAGCATTTAACTGCCTCACAATATCAGCCTCTCATTTCCAAGAAAAGCAGACAGTGTATCCTATTGTAACATGTCAAGTACCGAAACTCTGCCATTCAGCAGCGTCTCTCTGTTTACACTACACATTCTCTCTGCTCGGTTGGTATCGGTGATGCTGTGCGATCGCTTTTCTGCTGGAATGGCAGGGCGAGACCGGAGACAAAACGTTCGTTTTAAATATTTGATTGCACTGTAACCGTAACAAACTAATTGAGCTGCCCGCCCCAGAACGCCCCTACATTATCTAAGTGCGTATCTGAAATCAGTATGACTTTGTGTCAGGTTCTCTTATAAACAGTGTACTCAACTGTAAGCAGTCAACACACTGCAGATGAGACTCAGTTACTCTATAAAGAATATCTTTGCTTGGGGACCTGGGACTTGAACTCTGGTTCTTTGGCTTCAAAACCACAGCCCTCTCTTATTTGAGCTGATGGGGATCTCCTTTAGGTGCTAGGGGTGCAGGTTCCATGCTCCCTGTGTGCCCAGCCACTAGAGGGCACCATCACTCACTTATATATGCAAAGCCCCTGAGTGCTATATAAGGCATAAATCATGTGATGGAACTGTGGAAGGAGCCTTCTGTTTGTCATATCACAACATTTTGGCTTCTGGGAAGAAGAAAAAAAATTAGATATAAGGAAATCAAGGGGGGGAATAAAACTCTTATTTTTATGCATGTTATTTAGCAACAAAATCTAGTTTACATTTTGTGCAGTAAAATGCCTGATGACAAGTATTCTCGTCTCCTAAAGTAAGTTCTTTCCATTTCCAGATAACATGCAGCAAATAAAGCCAGGTACCCACATAATAGTTTTACATGCTCCAATAGAATCCGAATAGTCGTGGCTTCTGCTTAGACTGCAGGATATCCTGCAGGGTGCCCTTGACCATGAAACAAGCAAGAAGGGCAGATTTATATTCCTGGACGCTAGCTCACATGCTTTTGGTGGGTCAGCTGAGACAGAACAGACTCCTGGTCTGCCGAGCTTTCCAAGCTGACAGTTCAGTGAAAGAATCTCTGCCTTAGTAGGGAGCTGGAGTGGGCTCACTGATTTTGTCTTGAACAGAAGGAATCAGACTGAAGATGCGGAGCGTGGGGGAAATCCTGCGTGGCTATCAGTTGTCACCCTGCCTGTCAGGGTGAAGGAGGAGGAAGACCCCCGTGTCTGTGCTGCCGCAGACCAAGCTGCACAAAGCACATTAGCCAATAAGTGGGAGTATAATTTGCCTTTGTTGCCTGTTTCTGCTCAATTTCCCCCAGTGTCTAATAGAGGGCTGCTCCTTCTCCCCCTCTCTGGTTAGACCAAACTGCTTGTCGAGACTCTTTGAAGTATCCTTGGGCCTCTTTACTTCCACTGGAGGCAAGACTGGTTTGGTGTTTAGAGGAGAGACCAGGGGTCAGGCGTGCAGAGTCCAATCCCACCTCTGCCGGAGGATAGTTTAGTGGAAAGGGAAGCAGGCCCTGCCTTGTAAATTCCTCTTTATTATTTTTTGGCCCAAGAGAACAGTTCCCATCTCTCTCCCCAGGTAAGTTTCATAGGGTTCAAGGTGTCTGTATCTCTAAAATGAGAAACCCTGGTATTCCCCGGATGGAGTTGTGGTTCTAAACTCCCGTCTCCCTGCAACTCAGGAGTTGAACAAATGCGATTCCCCATTCCTGTTTTATCCTCTGTTCCAAGAAAGGTCCAAAACCGGCTTGACCTGGTTTGACTAAGTGGATACAGTCTTGTATTAAAGAATCTTAAAAGGCTGGGAAGAGTCCCTCTCCTCCTTGGGGGTCCGGGCACGTTCGCTAGGTGTCACCTTGTCCTTTAATGCTAGAGACCTGCCAGGCAGCAACCTTTTATCATGTGCCACCCTGTAGTTTTGGCATTTCTCAGTGGGCGGCTTGTCTCAGCTGATCTTGCCGTCCTCAGGGGTGCCTAGGATTACTGCTAAGCAGAACTCGTTAATTGCATTTCTTCACAAGTTCTCCCAGTCTGGAAGTGTTTTATGTTTGCGAAGGACTCTCCCAGCCTGGAAACTCTAGCTGCTGGTCAGACTGTATGATCTTTGGGGCTCGGGCCAGTGACATTTTTGTACAGTGCAAAGCATGCTGGTGGTGGTCATTGTAGATTGGAAACTCCTTGGGGGCGGGGGATTGTCTTTCATTTTAGGTAAGTACAGCACCTAGAACAGAGTGGCCCACTCCTTGAGGGCTGAGGCTAGCCACCATAATTACCAAATGAGTCATGCCTGAGAGATCAGGGTGATCACCCTACAAAGAGCAGTTGGAGACTGCAATGAGAGGGGAAGCATAGAAAACTGTAGAGAGACAGCAGGGAGCATGAGGGGCTGCTGCAGGGAAGTTCTTGTCTCAAGGGAGCTGTGAGAAATGAGCCCAGGAGGCTTCTGTGGAAAAACCTGGATGGAGTTTTGGGCCTAGGTGTTTGGGGGCCTAGAGACCAAAGCCAGACGGCTGAGCTCCAGCTAGGAAGAGCTGGGAGGATGGGCTGTGAGAACAGACGGGGGCAGAGAAAGAGCTCCGGCTGTTAGAGAAGACACCTGCGCTAAATATGGACTGTTGTGTGGTGATGAACCTCGTTTTGGGACCCTGAGGATTGTTTGAACTGTTTTGGTTATTAAACCAGCACACCTGAAAACCCATGTGTAGTACTTACAGGGCCACGAAGAGGGGGGGAAACAGAAGTATGGAGCTGGATAAATGCACCTGAATTATGGTACAAAGTAGCACAGAATTAATAGTTGTGTTGTTAAGGAAATGCCAGCCCATGGCCGTGAGGAAGAAATGGAAAGAAAGGGTAACAGCACAGAGAGAAATGCCAAGAGATCAGACAAGACAATGGCATAAACTCAACATTATGAAGCCCCACAAGTAGAAGTTAGAGATGGAAAAGACCTGGATCATATCTACCCTGCTCCACTGCCAGGACAGGATGGCTGCCTAGAACTTACTCTTTATTGCTGTGTCCCTTCTAGTATTAGATGTCCCAAGGAATGTTACTTGTTGAGGAGACTATGCCCCAACCTGCTAAAGCTCCCATTATAGCTCTCTGTCTAAAAACCAGCCCCCCACATTTACGTAATATTGAGCAGCAGCACAACCACTTGAGTTTGGCCTGTTCTGTACATCAAATGATCACCACAGGCTTATTAATTTTTTTTAATGGATTTTAAATAACTGGGTTTAGTGTTTCTGGCAAGTCCTTAAACCCTCTCGCTCTGCAGCCAACTTGCACAAATGTGCCAGTCCTGTGCCGCTGTGTCTTAACCAACGGAGTAAATGGTTTTATTTATAGCTGAAGTAGCTCAGCCAAGAGGTATAAATCCAGAAAAGAATATAAACTGAATCATGGAAATAATAAACATCAAGTTCACGGAACTTCTAATGTTCCACTAATGGCTCAAAAATCTGTTTAACAGCCGCGGAGTGATATTTGGCTGCAAAGCAGAAACCCAAAGTTGTTTTACCATGCCAGTGATATTTCTGAGTGTTTCCTTATTTGCTGGAATGAGGGAAACTTGATCTTCTTCGCTGGGTTTCTGCAGTGAACAGATAAGATTCCAAGTCATGGCTTTGCCTTTTTTCTTGGTTGATCTCTGGTTAACGTCTGAGGCTTGTAGTTAGAGATTGTACCGCATGGCTTGTCATTAGGATCAGCTTTTGGTCCCAAACCTCGGTACCAGCATTGACTGCAGATGTCCGTGTAGGGAGCTGGTGGGGAGAGTATGCAGCGCAGGAAAATCCTGATGCTAAGGAGCGTCTGGAGCAGTTTCACCAAGATACACGTTTTGAATCTTTTATGGAGCTGCTTCAGTCTGAGGAACTGTGACAGCAGTCGGTTGTTGTGAGCGACGGGCTGTGTTGGTCACAGTGGGTCCAGTTGCTAAGAGGTAGGAAGACTGAGTTAGTCAAACAGAGGTTTACTCCAGGCATCACAATTTGAAAATAAACAAACAAGCATGCTGGTACATTTTTGAGATGAGGAGCTTGAGGACAAAATTGCTCCAAACTGATATTCACAAAGAGCTTGGCCTTGCGCGTGCTTAACTCACCACTCATTCATTTTAAGGAGAGCAGGGTTGGGCCCCAAATACTTATATTTATAGCAGAGCCTTTTCTTTCAAAGGTAATTTGTTCACCATGGACCTGATCCTGCGCCCCATGCTCAGGGACAATACGAGTGAGTACACAGGGGAAATTACACAAAGTGCTGAATGGAAGGATTACTCATGTGAGTAAGGGTAGGACAGGCCCTCTAGGAATTACATGTGAATCTTTAGAAAACTGCAATTGTGTCCTCCTTGTTCCTAGCACCTGCGATTGTTTTACCTCCCCATTAGCATGCTTTCTTTGTAGAAGGTAGTGGCTCACTGCAGCTGTGGCTAGAATCCGATCTTCTGTGGTGCAGTATGGTCTCTGGGAGACGTACGCCCCTGGTTGATAA
Organism: Chelonia mydas; assembly: GCF_015237465.2. Lineage (NCBI taxonomy): Eukaryota > Metazoa > Chordata > Testudines > Cheloniidae > Chelonia > Chelonia mydas. The sequence goes on from NC_057854.1 coordinate 102,860,112, forward strand.
TCGCTTGACTGTATTTTTGTTTTGCTAGCTTGGATCAGGTCAGTATTTCACGCAAGTTGTTGCCCCCTTCTCATAGCCAGTTGCTGTTTTCTGTTCCCTAAAAATCTGGCTCCATTTTGCCCCTCTTGGGCTCAACCCAGCTAAGCAAATTTGCAGTTTCTCTGGGTTTGAGTGATTGACACTGCGTTTGAACACCAAATTCAAAGCTAATACTTTGCGCAGATGCTGAGATAAGTATCCGTAAATCTTTGCATTTACCATTATCCCCAATTTTCTTGTGCAGTGCCTGCTGTCAGTATATAATGGTATTTATCCTGCATGTAATCTGATTGGAAAATAAGGCTTTGAAACGGAAAGGAAAATACCCATTTCAGGTGGTGTTAGAAATGTCAGGTTTTGATGCCTAAACAGTTTTGATTTTCTCTAGCATTTGGAGCATTTTTGTTTTCAGCACCCTATTGTTAGATCTAAAGCTGCTTATTTGAGTCCAAACACATCTTTTTGCCCAGGATGTCCATCTTAGATCCCAAAGGAGTTAAGTTTGAACCCTTGGCTGTGTAGTGAAGGTCCAAACAAAGAAACTGATCCTGCAGATGGAATGGAATAAAATGCTCTTATTAAATAATAATACGTCGACCTTGTCTCTTGCCCCCCACCATGGATCTGCTAAGGACTTTGCAAACAGTAAGACCTTGATCTCACAAGTGCTTGTATGGTGCATAGCAGGGTGCTTCGGGTTCTTGTGCGCCGATAAAAGGGCGTGAAAGAAGGCTATGTGTGGGCCATGGGTAAGGTTAAATGCTGGTATATCCTCTGCACTGAGGGGTAATAACTCTCAGCTCCTCGTGCACCTGCTCGCTCACCTGTACGAGGGCAGGGTATGGGTGGAGAATAGGTATGCCAGGAGTCCTAGGCGATCTTCATGGTTGTGAGAGCGTTAGCTGTGTGCTCCCCTGGATGGCCTCGGGATCAGGTTCCTCCTTCCCCACAAACAGGAGTTGTCTGAGGGTTTTCCCTTTTTTAGTTGGGCCTTGGGAGCCCCAGGAGCTCTGCTGATTGATTGGTTGCTTTCTTCCCTTTCCCTTGGGATTTCTGCCAGGTGTGGGGCCAGGGGGATGCATTTGAGGGCCCAGTTCTCAGAGGCACTGAGCACCTGCAATTCCAGTGAAGCCAGTGAGCGCTGGGGGGAATGGGTGCCTCTGAAAAGGCAGCTTGGCAGCACTGCCCGACCCTGGAGCTTTCTGCCACCTCCTCACTGCACAACAGACTTGCCTCTGCTAAAACTTCCTCCGGGGTGAGCCTGGCCAGGTGAATACCCCCGCCCCCTAATAATTGTTAGTCTGTTCCACCTGAGGGGATGAAATTAGCACAGACAAATCAGCTGAATTCTGCTTAGGAAGCAAGTCTCATTAGCATGTGCCTCTGGGAAAATCCATAGACTCTGGGGTCTGTAGTTTTTAGCTATAGTAATGTTGTCAGCTGTATTTTTCCCCACTCAGTGTGCATTCAAATCTAAGATGCAGGCTGTGCTTGTGATCCAGTTTTAAACGTGGCTGTGATTTAAGTTTGGCATGGATCTGCGGTTTTCGCTTAATTTTGAAAGCTCCCAGTGTGAATTGTTCCTCTCTGAATGCAGATCGCAAGGGGTGGGGAGATATTGATTTAAAGCTTTAAAGCTGGTTGTGATGGAGTTAAAAAAAAAAAAACAAAAAAAAAACGGAAGAGGGAAATTTATGTTGGCAGAGCCGGTTGTCCTAATGTTAGTCTCTTACGAAAGGGCCTTTCTGAGCAATGGACAGGAGTGGCAAAAATCCTATCAAGTTTTAACTCTGATTTGATGGCATTTGGAAGCCAGCTGTGGGACACTCCATGTTGCAGTTTCCCACTCACATAAAAATGGTTGATACGAACTCCCTGGCTCCTGGGTAAGTGAAGTTAAGTGCATTAGTCTGGTTTCCTGCAGGAAGTGTGTAGAGTTGGAGCTGCTCGGACTGCTCCTGAAGTCTGAACCCTTCCAGTTTAGCCTAATCCAGATTGTCTGCAGGAAGGGAAAGTGCAGGTGGGGGAGGGCTGGGAGGAAGATAACAGATTTGTTTTCTGTTGTGTTGTCTGCACCCTGGTGCTTGGAGATATTAGTGTGACAGCATTAGAACAGCAGGCTTTAGAGCAATTGGCAGAATGGCAGCTCAGAGGTTTAAAAAAAAAAGCCTTTGAAATTGGGTCCAGTTTTTGTATGAAAGATGCTGCATGCAATTAAGTGAATTGTAAATGGGGAATTTGTACAGACAGGAAACCGGTCTGGAGGGGTCTCTAACACCAGCATTTTGCATTTCAGAGGAGATCCCGTTAACCACCTGTTTTGGTAAAACTTTAATCAATGCATCTTGGGAATTCAGAGCAGCCAAAGAAGCTCGCTTCCAATTGCCTTGACATTCCATAGGGCTGGTTGTCTCTGAAGCTTCCTGGGTTGTGATGCATTTCTCTTGTAGGGATTTGTTATGGATTGATTCTCTTCTGAGGCCTGAGGTCAATATTTGAAACTGTGCTCTCTTAAGCTGTTAATCAATTTTAGCTATTGAGGTGATCCGTGCTATGGAAAGGCCTTAGATAGTAACCCAGATGCTTTGCAAAAACACATGTTAATACCATTAATTGGTCAGCTGTTTGCAGCATGTACAACAATTTATACTCCATTTTATATGTATCTAACTCTTAAAATCATCCCGTAAAAAGTTTATCCTTATGTCCATGCTGGGGAAGGTTTTCTAAAATGCAGTTACCAGGATGGACTGTTTTTAGCCTATGAAAATAACCCCTCGGCTGGCAGCCAGCTTTTGAGAGTTAAGTGTTAGTGACAGTCACTAGGCAGACAGTTTTCAAAAAGGCCTAAATCCAGTTTTTAAAAGATAGGTAGTTAGTAGCCTCCATCTCATTGAAATGCTGCAGAGTAACTTGGACGCTTTTGAAAAGATGCTAGGTGTTTAGGCCCAGGTTTTAACTACTTTAAAATTATTTGCTGGAGAAAGACATCAAGCAATTTTAACTAGCTAGTTAAAAAAGAAACCCAAGAAACGGTGTGGATATAAACATCAGGGTTAGAGAGGAATTTTTTATGGGGATAAGTAGGACACTTGATTAAAATTCAGATGGGGGAACATGATGACTGAATATCAGGAAAAAGTGGTGGCTGGAAAATTGTCTAAAGGAAAGCTATTGAAAACCCATTATTTGCAGTATTTAAAACTATCATCAAGACCCATGTGTATAGGACTTGATCTACCACTGAAATCAATGGGAGTCTTCCATTTACTTTATTGGGAGTTGGTTTGGGCTTCTCGTGATCACCATTAAAAATATCAACATTTGCCAACAGTTGCCACATCATAGTACTGAAAAGCCACAGTTATTTCTTCTTCTGAGTCTAGGGGAAAGCTGTGGTAACTGTTGGCAAATATAGACCTTAATGGTGACCACTGCATATATTTTACAGCAGCAAGGGTTGTATCGTTTAGGTAAAAAGGATCTGTGTACAAATAACGGCAATGATGCCGATAAAACTTGATTAGATTAGCAGAATGTAGTTTCCAGCTGGACTGACTCATGGTACCATATGTTTAAATACCTAATTGCCCGACTTTATATACAGGATGAATTTATAGGAAAAAGAGACTCCAAGCCTGTTATTTCAACACCCATGGAATGTGTGAACAGTGCAGGATTTCAGAAACTTTCCTCTTGTTTTGGCTAACTTTTTAAAATGGAAAATTAGAGACTAATACGGTAGCTATCAGGTATTTCGTCGCAGAGTATAGAATTTTACATATGCTAGACATTGTTCTGAACGGCATCCCTTCTGGTGGAGTTCTGTCTGATCCTGCTTTGTTCTCTGGCTAAAAGCAGTGTTAATCGTGAGGCTGGAATTTCTGACTTAAGTGAATAGACATTTTAATGCTTTTCCTGTAATCAATCAGCAGCGTACAAGACACTGCCTCAGTGGTGATGTTTTATTGACCTCAGCTATGTCACTTGACTGCTTTCCCTGATCTTCAGTTCTTTCAAATTCAGGAATATTATCCAATGTGCCTCTTTTCCCCTCCTCTCCCATTGAGTTGATGCCTTGGATGATCTGAAGGTTCATCTTGGCTGAAACAGAATGGGGCTTTTTATAGACCCTCTGGTTGCTGAAAAGGGATCTTCTCTTTTCATTCTGCAGTGCTGAACAGTGAGTCAAAGATGTGGAGAACTTTCTTCTGAATCCATGCTGATAGAACAAAAAAAGCCCTTACATCAGAACTTGCTATTTATACTTCTAACTTGAGACTCCTTAGCTGCATTATTAATGAAGCGTTTACCAATTAAGATAGATGAGTCTGCTCTTGAGGGTGTTTGTTAAGGTAAGATACCTTATTAGCATATCTGATGGATCGAGTGCCAGGTGCTGATTTAAACCTCCTGAACTGTCTTGGGTAGAAATCTGAGGAAATGAGAACGAAAAAGTTACACTGTTTCCTGGCTTTGACCCGTAATGGAGGCAGGGGAAATAGTATTGTATCCCTTCCCCAGATTCAGTGCTTAGATACCGACCTCTCTAAATACCTGAAATAGAAAAATTTCATCCGTTTAGATCAGAAATTCCAATAGGTTGAGTGATGCAGCTGTGATTAATACCTCTTGCATGTGAAAGGTGGAAAGACGCGGGTTTCAGTCTTCTTGCAAAGCTGGCAGTTTTGAAGGAGAGGAATTAGTTTCAGACATTGATCCAATAGATTATGTAGGCCACAAAAAATGGATGCTTACTTACATTATAGAGTTTCACTGGTGCACTAAATTAAGTTTGCAGGCGAAAGGCGAAATGATGCTGAAGTGCAGTAGCACACATAAGAAACCAGTTTTCCCATGAAACACCGTGGTATGGAGATCAGAGGATAGCAAGTTTATCTATAGGCATGCTGTAGTTTAGAAGTTTCAGTATTGGGAGGTTGTTTTCTTTGTCCTTATTTAAGACAGCAATTAATGGCACGATAAAATACCAGCTGGGTAAGGTAGGTTTTTAACAGTCCATATGTGAAGAATATCTTTAAAATGTCTTACTTGAGATTCTGGAGGAACATACATATTTACAGAATCTGTGCTGAGATTTTGTTACTCTTTGCTAAATATAGTTGTGGATGTAAGTAATCTGGAAAATATAATTTCCTCCTAAATTATCATCTTGTCATTCTCTTCCAATTTTGGTGTCTGTACTGGGGAAGGTTGATTTGAAATGAATGATCGGTTTGAGGCAGACTGACGTCTGGAAGCAGTTTGCTCAAGGGATTTAAAATATTACATGTGGGACTATAGCACCACCTATTATGAGGTTGCATGACACTCCCAATGTAAGACCTTGTTTTTAATTGTTTAGAACTTGGCCAAACTTTAGCCAATTGGGCTGAAATTGACCAGGCTGGGTGTCTGCTTCCTGGTGATATTTGAAAATTTCACACAAAATGGTTCAGCCATTTCCAAGAATAATAATAACAACTAAAAAAAAAAAATCTGGTCACCTTTTATTTTGAACCGTCCTAGCATCCTCAGGCTTTGGAGCAGAAATATGACGTTTGGCAGCCAGCTGGCCTTTGTGTCTGGGACGTGCCTTTTGCCATACCAGTAAGATTTCGCTCAAATTTGGCCAAGGGATAAGCCTTTGAAAAATCACACTTCACACATGCTCAGGAGAGACTTCTTCGATTTCAACGGCTAAATCGCCAAAGATTCCATCGTCACTAAGCATGCTCGAGCCTTTCTCGCTCCTGCTGGTGACCAGCCTGTGCGTACGCCATCCCCACAGAGCGGCTGTGCTTGCTCCAGTCCAGGGCAGCAGGGGCAAAGTTGGGACTTCCCTTGTAAAGGCCGTTCCCAGCTGCTCCAGGGTGGGGCCTGGTACTGACTTGAAGACCAAGGAAATCTGTCTCACCTGTGCACCCAGGCAGCCTGGAAGAGGATGCCGTCTGATTTGAATGGCGAGGGGACAAAGGAGGGAAGGGAGAGGAGTAGACTGAGATAAGGAAGGAAATAGGAGAGAATCGGCGACTGGCTAGGCAAGGAGACTGGGACTGGGAATCAGGAGTGGCGGGGAGGGAGGGAGGAGTTGTGCCAGGAGCCTGGGATTGGGAGCAGGGAGAGTTGGGGAGGCAGGTGTCCTATAGAAAAATAGTCTGTGCTCATGTCATTAAAGACACAAGCAGAGGCATATGCCTGAGGGGGCTGAGTTAGGGCTGCACAGGGAGACTTAATTATGGCATTTCCTAACCTTTGTGTACTTGACTTTATAACCTTTACTGTTCACTTAGCAAAGTGTTTTTGTGTATAATTATTTCTGTAACACTGTCTGAGCACGCAGCATTTTATAGATTGGCAGTAAGTTAAGGGGACACGTAAATGTAGCCGCAAATGTGTGTGTTGTTAAACAGGCATTTCTAAAGACCACAGCCACTTTGAGAAATGGCTGGAATATTTCTTTAAAGTTTCAGTGCAAACAGTTGGTTTTTTAAACAAACATTCCCCTGCCTTACTTGCAACCTGAACATGGGGGCAGATGACTACAGCGGCACCAGAGAAGGAAGGAGAACCGGCTGCTCTGTGGGGAGGAGACTGGCTGCTGGCCACTTCGGGTCCCCCATCCAGGTCCCTCATCCATCGAAGTGAAGAATTGGTATGTTGTACTGGCTCACAGTCATCTCTACCAAGAGGACGAGGCGTAGGGTGCTAGTGGTCAGGGACTTCCTTCTGAGGGGGGACGGAGGCATCTGTTTGCTGACCTGCTGTGGTGTCCCAGGAGATGTGCTGCCTGCCTGTAGCCCGTGTCAGAGTCATGGAAAGATTGCCGAGGCTCATCCACATGGGCACTAACGATACTGTCAGGTGTGACCCGGAGCAGAGCAGCTCTGGGAGCAAGGGTGAAGGGGTCTGGAGCTCAGGTTGTTTCTTCTCCATCCTCCCAACTGAGGGTAAGAGTCCATGTAGGGACACATACATCCTGGAGATGAATACGTGGCTGTGCACATGGTGTCGATGGGAGGGCTTCCTCAACCGTCGGAGGATGTTCTGCAAAGAATGTCTGCTGACGAGATGAGGTCCACCTGACCAAGAATGGGAAGAGCATCTTTGTGCACTGACTCACTAATCTAGGGAGGAGGGCTTTAAACTAGGTTCAGTGGGGCCAGGTGACAGAGCCCCCGGGTAAACATAAAAAGAGGTGACCTTAACAGAGGACTAGATGTTGGTGGGGCAATGAAAAATTACAATTGGGTCCTAGGAGCAATGAGAGGGAAATCAGTGGAGGAATCTGCTCAGTATCTTAGATGTCTATACACAAATGCAAGCAGTATGTGGAATAAACAGGAAGGACTGCAAGTATTAGCCACAAGCTCAAGTATGACATAGTTGGCATCACAAAGACTTGGTGGGATCAATCTCATGACTGCAATATTTGTATAGTGCGGTATAGTTTGTTCAGGAAGCAAATGCAGGATAAAAAGGGAGGAGGTGTTGCCTTATTGACCAGGAATATATATATTTGTTTTGGGGCCCAGGAGGAGGTGAGAGCCAGAGCAGTTGAAAGTCTCTGGGTAAAGAAAAAAGGGTTAAAAAAAAAATAGGGAAAGAACAGGTTAAAGAACATTTACATAAGTTAAATGTATTCAAGTTGCCAGGGCCTGATAAAATTCATCCTGTGGTACTTAAGGAACTAGCTGAAGCAACTGTGGAACCATTAACAATTATCTCTGAGAACTTCTGGAGGACAGGTGAGGTCCCAAAAGCCTGGGGAAGGGCAAACACAGCACCTGTCTTTATAAATGAGAGTAAAAAGGACCCAGAGAATGTATAGACTAGTCAGTCTAACTTCGGTAGCTGGAAAAATACTGGAACGAATTATTAAACAATCAGTTTGTAAGCACCTTGAGGATGCCAGGTTACAAGGAATAGCCAGCATGGATTTGTCAAGATCAAATAACGCCAAACGAACCTAACTGACTTCTCTGACAGGGTTACTGGCCTAGCGGATAGGAGGGAAGCAGTAGACATGATATATCCTATATCTTGATTTTAGGAAGGCTTTTGACACTGCCTCCCATGACATTCTCATAAACAAACTAGGGAAATGAGGTATAGATGAATTTAGTATAAGGTGGGTATGCTACTGGTTGAAAGACCACATTCAAATAGTCATCATCAATTGCTTGCTGTCAGACTGGGAGGGCATATCTGGTTGGGCCCCGCAGGGGTCAGCCCTGGGTTTGGTTCTAGTCAATGTTTTCATTAATGACTTGTAAACTGGAGTGGAGAGTATGCTTATAAAATCTTCAGATGACACCAATCTGAGTGGGGTTGCAAGCACTTTGGAGGACAGGTTTAGAATTCAAAAGGACCTTGATAAATTGGAGAATTGGTTTGAGTTCAACAAGATAAAATTCAATGAAGGCAAGTGCAAAGTACTTCACATAAGAAATAAAAATCAAGCACACAACGACAAAATGGGGAATAACTGCTAGGTGGTAATACTGCTGAAAAGGGTCTGGGGGTGATAGTGGGTCAGACATTGAATATGAGGCAACAATGAGATGGAGTTGCAAAAAAAGGCTAATATCACTCTGGGGTGTATTAACAGGAACGTGGTGTGTGAGACACAGGAGGTAACTGTCCTGCTCTGCTCAGGTCTCAGCAGGAGTATTGTGTCCAGTTCTGGGCACCACACTTTAGGAAAGATGTGCACAAATTGGCAAGGGTCTGGAGGAGAGCAACCAAAATGATCAAAGAAAACCTGATCTATGAGGAAATGTTAAAAAAACAACTGGACGTGATTAGTCTTGAGAAAAGAAGACTGAGGGGGACCTGACTGAGAAGTGTTCAAATACGTTAAAGACTGTTATAAAGAGGATTGTGATCAGTTGTTCTCCATGCCCACAGAAGGCAGGACAAGAGGCAATGGGCTCAGTCTGCAGCAAGGGAGATGTAGGTTAGATGTTAGGAAAACTTTCTAACTCTCAGGGCAGTTACTCTCTGGAACAGGTTTCCCAGGGAGGCTGTGGAATCCCCCTCACTGGTGGTTTCTAAGACAGGTTGGACAGCAGTCAGGGATGGTCTAGGTTTACTTGCTCCTGCCTCAGCGCAGGGGGCTGGACTTGATGGCTTTGCGAGGTCCCTTCCAGCCCTACATTTCTAGGATTCTGTGGCACCCTGAGAATTTGAAAGTGAAACTGACTGTAAAAAACCAAACAAACATGAAACTGACGCCATTGAATTTCTTTGTCCAAGCTGAAAGAAATGCAAATAGTAAACATACAGGTAAAGAGATGAAATGTTAAATCAGATTTGAAATTTTTCCCAGTTTTAATAATATAAGAGGTTGGTAACGACATTTGCTTACGTAGCCCAGTTCTAGCAACATTTACTATGGGTGTAATGCTTACGAACATGAATCGTCCCATTGAACCCTGACTACTCTTGGGAGTAAGTCTTTGTGTGGTATCTCATTCTGACAGGTGCATTAGGACTGTCTTGTCTCTCTCCCCAACAGAAGTTGGTCCAATAAAAGATATCACCTCCCCCACCTTGTGTCTCGATGCATTGGGAAACATTCCTGTCGCTTGGAACTTGGGAAAACTGCAGCTCAGACTTTGGCCTCCTGTGATCGCCCATTCCCCAGCCCCCCAGAAACGAGAAAAGACACTCCAGGAGAATGATGGAGGCGAAACCTAATTGCTGTGCCTATGAAAATCAAGTAGAAAGTTGCTTTTGGTTTTTCAGTTGATGCTCCCATCGTACATAGGAGCAAAGAGTACCCATGGAAACACGGATTCAGACATAATACTGTGGCAAGGTTTATTTTAAATGTAATGTATTGATTTTCCCTTTGGTACAGCAGCTGAGAGCAATCGTTATAAAACACTGCATCCAGCTTGCATCAGTCCTTCTTCCAGTTGGCCTTTGCGCCATGGTCCAGAGCCTCCTTCTGGTGTGCTTAGGAGAGATGAGCTTGTAGGCTTTGGCTCAATCCATCTCTTAAAGTGACAAGGGCGAGATATACAGAGAGGTCCACATGGAAGGGAGCCCAGGGGTATAATGCCTGTGTGAGATGCGATGGACGGTGGTTCTTTTGTTCTTTCCTTCCCCAGAGTCCTTCGTAAGAGAGGGATCCATTCTGGGAACCCTCCTCTCCGACATGTGTCCTGTAAGAATTTTGAGAGAGGGTTCGTTGTAAGGATTTTGGGAATTGCTGGAACCCTTTCTACAGTCATACAAAATGTTGCCACTGAGAATAGAGTCAGCCTCCGAGTAATCTCTGCATTCTCCCTGGTTACAAGCAGTGTTTATTTTATACAGGCAAGTTTGCTGCTCGACAAGAATGACTTTTACAGCATAGAGCAATAGCTCTGCAGAGTGTGTTTAGTGGGAGAGATGTGCTCTAAGGGATATTTAAATCAGAGTCAGTTTTTCAACAAATACAAGCTGGGTTACTGTATTTAAAACAGCTGGGTCCAAAACTGTATTAAAAAACTGAACAGCGAAGCCAAGATGAGTCTCACGTGTTATCCTCTATAGATTTTGCCTGGAAGTCTCTGTGTACAATCTTTCGCTTCCATTGTGAAGGATCTACAGCAGATGGTCTGGGCTTCTTCTCGTCAGGATGCACAAGCCAGGAATAAAATCAGCAATGAGTTTTCTATTAGAGAGTAAGAGAATTTGAGTGCGGGGACCAGATGGAGAAAAGAGAATAACTGCACACTTCCTTTTTATTTTGTTTACTTGTTACACAGTGGAAATGGAAACAGTGCCAGTCCTTTTTGTCTAAATATCTGCCCTTTCCTTACAGGCGTTTTTAGCTGTATGCCCCAAACCCCAGGGGATGGGCACTGTTTTGCTACTGCTAGGGAATTGGAATTATATCTGGCAGCTGTATGGGGCAAGAGACAGCGCACCTGGGGGCGGCTGTGCTGTCCTGAGGTAGGAACCCTAGGAGCAGCCTAGCCCGGGGGAAAGTGCCTGAGCTGAACTTCCTTAATGTTCATTCTCTTGTGAGAGCCAGACTTCTGGGTCCTTCTGGCTCCACACTACGTGCACGCCTCCTTGTGATGGGCTTGGTATGTTTTTTACAGCTGGGAATGAGTGTTAGCAAGCAACAGAGAAATCAAACGAAATGGTTTGTTATTACAGTAAAAGCTTTGTTATCCAGCATGTTGGGGGAATGGGGAGTGCTGGTAAGTAAAAAATTCCAGTTAACTAAGAGGGAGGGAGATTGAGTGTGGGAGGGGGCTCAGGACTGGGGGTTGGCGTGCAGGATGGGGTGCGGGAAGTGGGCTCTGGGAGGAGGTTGGGGGGCAGGAAGGGTTTTGGGGTGCTGGATCCGGGCGGCACTCACCTCGGGTGGCTCCCCACAAGCGGCAACATGTCCCTGCTGCTCCTAGGCAGAGGCGTGGTCAGGTGGCTCTGCGTGCTGCCTCTGCCTGCAGGCACTACCTCTGCAGCTCCCATTGGCCGTGGTTCCCGGCCAGAGGGAGCAGCGCAGCCAGCGATTGGGGAAGGGAAGGGCTGGGCAGCGCACAGAGCTGCCTAGCCACGCCTCCACCTAGGAGCAGCAGGGACATGTCGCTGTTTCTGGAGAGCCATGTGGAGCCAGGTTGGGAGCCTGCCGGCAGTGCGCCAACCGGACTATAAATCGGACTTTCAATGAAGATCAGAAATGCTGATTTATAGAGCTTTCCGGTTGGTAAAATGCCGGATAACACAGCTTTTACTGCAATTATATTCTCCCAGCAATGCCAGTGAGGGTTAAAACCTCAGTCTGTAGAGATCAGATAATTATTTATTTCATTTTTAGCATATAAGAAATATCTCCCTGAAAGCTTGACCCAGTGGAAGAGAGTCATGTCCTTTGTGAAGAGGAGCAATTCTTAACTTTTCGGTTAAACTTAGATTTTGCCTTCCTTGTAAGATATTTGCCTAACACTTGGTTTCACTAAGGACCAGCCACTCCTCTCCCTCTGAAATGTTCCTGGTGGGTCTGTGCTTTTGCATATGGTGGCCCTCTTTGCTGCAAAGCTAGACTAGAGCTTTGAAGCTCTCTCCACAACCTCTCTCAAGGAGGCAGGAGAAAAGGAGGTTGTCACTGAAACTGCAGGACTCTTGTTTATCTAGTAAGAAAAACAAACTCCAGGACTATGATTTATTCATTTTCTAAGATTTCTTAAAGTTTTCTTGGGAATCGGAGTCTGTGTCCCCCTGGCTTGGCTTTAAAAGGCATTTCAGGAGGAAATGGACTTTCTTACATTTGTTATGCACAGGGCACTTGGTGCTGTACAACATCAGAAAGAAGACATGCTCCCTCTGTGTTTTAAATAGACACGTCTCAATGAATGCACTGGAAGTCTAACCTGGGGCTTTGTTTGCTTTCGGTGGCAACGGTGTTTTTTCACTTACCTAGATCAGCATTTGGGAGAGATTAGAGAATCAGCTAGAATGCGGTAACAGACAAACACCCGCACATATGAGTAATATCAGGTCTACTCCTGCACCGTTGAGTTTTGTGACTGACTTGAATGGGATCAGGGTTGAGGGGCCCCATTGCGTTTGTGAAGAAATAACCCAAATAAGAGAGTCTGAGCAAGGGAAAATCTATTCTTTAATTACGTAGCTCTGGCACCCCAAGCAAACAAACAAACCAACCAAAAATGGCATGTGTTTTTCTGTATCTGTTCTTATTTTTGGGTGTGTTTTGCCCTTATTGGTTTCTGCCCATCCTGTAAAATTGGGATCAGTCCCTTTCCGAAGTGCAGCACAGGGGGCTGCACGTCCCAGTGGTGCCTGGCCTAAGCATCTCGGAGGTGATTGTGCATTTCTCGTCTCTCTGTGCTCTGCTCTGCCTCGGCCTCTCGGGCAGGATTCAGGCAGTTGCCAGGAATGCAGGGAGGAGAGAAGGCACTGGAGGAAAGTCAAAGCACTTGGTTAAAATTATTCTCGGGGTGCTGCAGCTTCCAGTGACTTCAGTCGGACTTATACAGGAGGTCAGACCACAATGTTCCCTTCTGGCCTTGGAATCTATGAATCTTCAAGGCAAGTCACAGACCTGATCTTTAAGCACCCTTGTGAGCTAGGTCAGTGGGGTTATCCCCACTTTGAAGCCTGGGAAACTGAGGCACAGTATCTTTAATACTCTCTACATTACTGTGGCTTGCTGCGCTCTTCACAACCTGTGTGAAGCCAGAGGTGAGCCGTTTCCCCCCGAATGGACCTATGACGGTGAGGGGGGGCTGCATCGATACACCTAGCCTGGAAGTGCAGCTACCGCAGCTGGAGCTGGCTGCAGCCGAGCAGCAAGTCAGGGATGCTTTGTGCTCCCACCTTAAGGACTTGCATGGCCCCATGGAAGAGGGAGAATAGTACCTCTATGAATGTGCTTGGGGAAGGGGAGGTCAGTGCTGGGTCTCGTTGATTTGGGGCAGAGGGGTTGCTTGCCATGCAGTGTACTTCTGAATGACGTGACCACTTATCAGATGGGGCAGAGGGGTTGATTCACCTTATGGATTGATGTAAGGAAGCGACTGAAGTAGCTAACTGGAAAGAAATAGCATTTGCATACTAATTCCTAATTGGCCCTGATCACGTGTTCACCTTTATTATTTCAAACACACAATGTGTGATGTGATGCTGGGATAGCAGTACGCTTTCCCGGTAAAATAAAAAGCTTTGTTTAGACACGTGTGTTGGAAAAGGCCAACGTTCACCCGTAGCCTGGCAGGCCAGCTGCCATTACCACCCCAACAGAACCTTCATAAACCAAAGTGCATGCACAAGTGCAAACCGTGAACCCACGTACAAGACGCAAACCCCCTCCCGTTGCATGTCCCCTGGCCCCTTGTTCTCCTTTCCCCATTTGGCATGCACTTGGCACCGGGAGTGTGTGTGCGCGCGCATGCGCATCCCCAGGGAGTGGGTCAATATGGAAGGCTGCATGGAGCAAAGTTGAACAGTCCGGCCGCTCACGGAGTCTGATTGCATGGGCCACCCAAGCTGCTTCTGGACTGAATCCCAGGGTGCTGCTCAGGGGATTCAGGCCCTGGTGTGGGTGATGCAGCAGAAGCCGGTACTCTTGAGATCATTAGCGATATCAGCCACTCAGACAGTTCTTTCTGCTGAGCTCTGTCCTCCCTTAGCCACCCTTCCTGTTCCAGGAACTGCAAAACAAGAGCCTGCTCCCTGCTGAAACCAGCCAGCCTGAGTCTTTCCTCTTGCCTCCCGCCAGGCCTGGCCTCTAGCCGTAAGTCCTCTCTCTTTGCTACTGGGCTTGCTTGTTGGCTCTGTCTGGAACTTCAACCATAAATTAATCACGGCAGCCTTCCTCGTGGAATGGGCTGTGAAGGTCCGTTGGCCCAGGCTTCTGCTGCAGTCTGGGTGAGCTGTGGCAGTCCTGCAGCCTGGAGAGTTCGAGACCCAGAGGGTTGGCATCTCTCCTAGCTCAGTGCAGGAGCACAGAAAAAAATCCTTGTGGAATATCAAGGACATAAAATATTACTTTTCCAAACTGAACGTCAGTATACTGTGAGAGGGCTGCTTCAGACCACAGCGAAAGAAATGCAGAGACAATGGTCGGTGACAAATGCAAAACTTTTTTGTTTTCTAAAAATTGCAGAGCTGCTTGGGTTTGGGTCGAGGGGGAGAGGCTGAGACTACACCAGCTGTTCCCATCATTTCAGGCCTTGCACATTTTGGCGGACGTGACCGTTCTTGTCATACCCTGCTGGCCAAGGGAGATGTTATTCCAAGCTGCTGCTGGGAAACCTGCCGTTTATGCAGCCAAAGTGGCCGAATGTACAGTGACTGACCAATACATCTGTGAGTGAGTGGGCTGGTCAGCTGCAGAGGTTGTCCTGGAAACCATTCCCTTCCCCGAAGTCGTCTGCCTCTCAGGTCCTGCTGTAGGAAAAGCTGTTGTGTCAGCACCCCGGATTGGGTTAGAATTCCCGAGGAAATCAACAGGATGATTCATTAGCATCCACATGGCCTCGCCTGTTATAGCTGCATGGAAGCACCCGCCCTACTCGGTCTTGAGCCACTTAATCTGCTTCCTGCACTGGTCACCGGTCCGGTAAATTTTCAATGCTGCCAGCGTCTTCACTATATGCGGGTATGCGTGGTCATTGCTTGTGCTCCCATTGTGTGGCCGGCCTCGCACCAGAGATTTACCAAAATCTGGCTGTGCTGCCATGGCCACGACGCAGCGGGCTTTACAAAACGCTGCTTCTGGTCAGTCTTTGTTGCAGACACAGAAAGCTCACGGCTGGCGTGTCTGCAGCTCGGCAGTCAGGAGACTATGGGAAGGGTTCAACACTGACTCACCAGCTGCTGCACTACACTGTGGGGGCTTACTTCAATTCCCTGGAGTCGATTGGAAATTCCTGGCATGGAGAGAACAAAGGAAGTTCACCCATGGGCTTGTGGGATACTTTTGGCTGATTCCCGGGATCCGAGTCAGTGGGGAGGTGGAGGAGCTGCGTCTACACTGAAAAGCAATAGGGCTCGAACCCTGGTTCCTGGCTTGACTCTGTCTCGAACTCTCCACCCCTGATGGATGGATACCGGCTGCTAACTAGACATGGAGCCATTGATCACTACCCGTTGAGCCCGACAATCTAGCCAACTTTCTATCCACCTTATAGTCCATTCATCCAGCCCATACTTCTTTAACTTGCTGGCAAGAATACTGTGGGAGACCATGTCAAAAGCTTTGCTAAAGTCAAGGAACAACATGTCCACCGCTTTCCCCTCATCCACAGAGCCAGTTATCTCGTCATAGAAGGCAATTAGATTAGTCAGGCATGACTTGCCCTTGGTGAATCCATGCTGACTGTTCCTGATCACTTTCCTCTCCTCTAAGTGCTTCAGAATTGATTCCTAGAGGACCTGCTCCATGATTTTTCCAGGGACTGAGGTGAGGCTGACTGGCCTGTAGTTCCCAGGATCCTCCTTCTTCCCTTTTTTAAAGATGGGCACTACATTAGCCTTTTTCCAGTTGTCCAGGACTTCCCCCGATCACCATGAGTTTTCAAAGATAATGGCCAATGGCTCTGCAATCACAACCGCCAACTCCTTTAGCACTCTCGGATGCAGTGCATCCGGCCCCATGGACTTGGGCTCGTCCAGCTTTTCTAAATGGTCCCGAACCACTTCTTCCTCCACAGAGGGCTGGTCACCTCCTCCCCATGCTGTGCTGCCCAGTGCAGTAGTCTGGGAGCTGACCTTGTTCGTGAAGACAGAGGCAAAAAAAGCGTTGAGTACATTAGCTTCCTCTGTCACTAGGTTGCCTCCCTCATTCAGTAAGGGACCCACACTTTCCTTGACTTTCTTCTTGTTGCTAACATACCTGAAGAAACCCTTCTTCTTACTCTTAACATCTCTTGCTAGCTGCAAGTCCAAGTGTGATTTGGCCTTCCTGATTTCACTCCTGCATGCCCGAGCAATATTTTTATACTCTTCCCTGGTCATTTGTCCAATCTTCCACTTCCAATCTTCCACTGTAAGCTTCCTTTTTGTGTTCAAGATCAGCAAGGATTTCACTGTTAAGCCAAGCTGGTTGCCTGCCATATTTACTATTCTTTCTACATGTTGGGATGGTTTGTCCCTGTAACCTCAATAAGGATTCTTTAAAATACAGCCAGGTGATGATCTGCTCAGGCACAGAGGAGTGGTGGCAGACTTGCCTCACAGCTGAATAGTGCACACTGTGTCTCTACAGTCCGACACACGCAAAAGGCAACTTCGAGACAGCCCCACAATTGGTCAGGATGAGATCCCCCACCCAGCAGGCCGGGAGGTGCATTTTCCCTTTCTGCGGTATCTTTCAGTGAATTTAAAGCTGGTGAACGGTGCTGAGCAAACAGCCCTAGCGGCTGATGGCTGCTTCACAGGCACCGAACAGGCCCAGTATAGGTAGCAGCTAGTGCAGGCTTCTCTTCCCCGTCCCCTCTCCCATCTAGCATGCTGCAGCAGCCACCTGTCGCAAATGAGCAGAGAATCCAGTTGTGGCAACTCATCTGAGTCTTCTCTTTCCTGCCGGGTTAAGTGCTTGCTCAGAGATCGTATTCCGTGTTGTTGATACGTTACAAAATAGAAAGAGAGCTTGGCTTTTGGCTTCAGCGTAATGCAGTTGGAATATAAAGGAAACTGCATCCAGCTGTAACGTGCACTGGCTCCAGACCTGCAGTCAGATCTGCTGGAGGGCAGTTGGGCTCTCTCCACATGTGCATCTGAGGTTCCACCCACGTGGAGCTGACTGCAAAATCGCCGCCCCAGCATTTGCTGCCATTTGAGGGCTGAGGGATTTTCCCTTGTGTAAAGTATTAAAGGACTAGTGCAGTCATTACCTCACAAGTCCCACTGTTGATTTAGACGTTCCCAGAAGACGTCAATATGAAAAATATGAAGACAGCTGCAGCTGTTTTTCACAGTCTCTTGTACTCTTAATATAGGGAATGAATTGATGGGACGTTCCATGTCAGACCATAGCCACAAAGGCAGATGTGCTTCAGTATCACAAGCCAGCTTTCTTCTGATGTGCAGTCCAATCATGTCTCCTAGGCAGGGCAGTTACAAACTGCTTCAGCCACATAAAAACTAGCCGGGTCCTCTCAAGTCAGCTGGGCCTGTGAGTAAAAGCCACATTCAGCTATGGTTTTCGAGCAATATTTTGTACTGCTCCAATGTTCCACCTGTACTTTATTAATTAGAGCAGAGCAGCAAAGGTCTAAGATTGACGGTGCTGCAATCTAGAGACATTTCAAACACAGCCGCGGAGAGATTGTGTTTTCCTCCTCTCCTGCAAGTCCTGGTTTGCATCCTGCTCCCCTTTCATAGTGAAAGCATGATTGGGACATAGTGTTGCAGTCTTGACGACGCAGCGAGTCTTGGGCTTTAGAAATGCTTTGGTTTAACTATTAAATCAACAACCTAATGGATAAAACCAGAGGCAGCGTCTGCTTTTTGAGTCACCATGTCTCTCGAGCCTACTTCCTTCTCTGCACTTTCTGCTAGATACATGCAGTGACCCCAAGATGACGCTGCCACATTCATGGACCCCTAAATTGCCAGGATAGAGTCCAAGGCTGGTTCTTGAGCCCGACATAACGTAGACAGGTGTTGGGCAAAACATATTCACCCACCGCCACCCTGCCTGCATTCACAGACTCCAAACTGGACAGCTGTGCGAATACACCTCAGTCCTGATCTCATTGTGTCAGGTTTTCTGGCCATTTTGCGATGACAATAGTAGATGTCCGTTAGGAAATAAGTTAATACCAGGGCCAGTCAAAAAATACCAATTGATTTTTCAAGGGAAATTTCAAATAATTTGTTTCGTTTTGTTTTCATTTTTGCAGAAATTTCCCATTGAAAGTGTTTTGGTTTTTCCACCAAAAAATGAAACCAAAGGACGAAACAACTTTGGTTTTCAAAATTGTTTTCAGGACAAATTTGCAGTTTCCAAAAACCTGATTTTGTTTTTTAAACCAAAACTGGATATATTTTAAAAACCATTTGTTTTCAATTTTCAGTTTCTGGTTTGTTGTCCAAAACTAGGAAAAAAATCATCAAAAATTTAAAAAAAAAAGAAGTGAAATATTTTGTTTGCAACAAAAAGCCATTTTGGTCAAAATTCTTTTTGATTAAAATGTTTTGACCGGCTCTAATGATGAAACCTAGCTCTTCTCATTAGTAGCTCTCAAGGTGCTTGGCAAAGGAGCTCAGTATCATTGCTTGGTAAAGTAGGCAAAAGCAAACCTGTGGTTTAATACAGCTAAATGTAAGTGTCTGGGAACAGAGATTGTAAGCCATGCTGCTAGGCTGGGGGGACTCTGTACTGGGAAGCAGCGACTTGGAAAAAGATTTGAGGGTTGTGGGTAATTAGCTGAATGTGAGCTGCCAGTTTGATGCTGTGAGCAAAAGAACTAATGCCATCCTGGGAGGCATAAACAGGGGAATCTTGAGTAGGAGCAGAGAGGTTGTTTTACCTCTGGATTTGGCACTGGTGCAACCGGTGCTGGAATCATGTGTCCAGTTCTGGTGCCCACAGTTCAAGAAGGATGTTGATAAATTGGAGAGGGTTCAGAGAAGAGCCTCGAGAATGATCAAAGGATTAGAAAGCGTCCCTTCTAGCGATAGACTCAAAGAGCTCAGTCTGTGTAGCTTAACAAAGAGAAGGTTAAGGGGTGACATGATCACAGTTTATAAGTGTCTACGTGGGGAACAAACATCTAATAAAGATCTCTTCAGTCTAGTAGAGGAAGGTCTAACAGGATCCAGTGGCTGGGAGCTGAAGCTAGACAAACTCAGACTGGAAAAAAGGGGTACATTTTTGACAGTAAGTGTAATTAACCATGGGAACAATTTACCCAGGCTCGGAGCGGATTCTCCATCACTGATGATTTTTACATCAAGATGGGATGTTTTTCTGAAAGCTCTGCTCTAGGAATTATTTGGGGGCAGTTCTCTGGCCTGTGTTATATGGGAGGTCAGACTAGATGATCACAGTGGTCCCTTCTGGCCTGGGAATCTATGAATCTTCAAGGCACGTCACAGACATGACCTTTAAGCACCCTGGTGAGCTAGGTGAGTGGTGTTATCCCCATTTTGTAGCCTGGGAGACTGAGACACAGAGAGGGGACAGACCTAATTTCAGAAGTGCTGAGTACTCTCAAGTCCATCTGAAGTCACGGGATGCTGCCATGCTCAGCACCTCTGGAAATCAGGGCACTCAACGTCCGGCTTCAGAACGAGTCAGTGAGTGGCAGAGCCGAGATTAGAACAGGGGCATTCTTGGTCCCTTCACCTGAGCTCTGTTCGCCAGACCAGGCTGCCTTTCGGAAGCAGTGAAATCCGTCCTGTCTGTCTGCTGACTTATGTCTATGCAGCACGCTGTAGGTGTTAACAGAACAATGCACGCTCTGTGTTTTCAGTGTGATGCACTAGAATAGTCGCAGTTTCAGGACAGGGTGTGCGCGCGCATGCACCATGTACTGATTGTGTAACTGTGTAAGTTGGTGGAAGTCCTAACGGCGGAAGCCCTTCTCCACGGGATTGGTACCGTACAAGAAGTGGGGCTGGGTAAGCCAAGTCACTCTCCTTCATCTAATGTGCTTCACCATGACATTGATCGGGGAGGGCAAACTTTTTGGCCTGAGGGCCGCATCGGGTTTCGGAAATTGTATGGAGGGCCGGTTAGGGGAGGCTGTGCCTCCCCAAACAGCCAGGCGTGGCCTCCCTGCCCCCCTTCCCCCCGCTTCTTGCCCCAGAACTCCTGCCCCATCCAACCCCCCCTGTTCCCTGATGGCCCCTGGAACTCCCACCCCTGACTGCCCCCCGCCACCCCATCTAACCCCCCTCCTTCCTAACTGCCCCCTGGGGACCCCTGCCCCCATTCAATCCCCGGCTGGGAGCTCGGGGCCGGCTGGCCCACGGGCCGTAGTTTGCCCATCTCTGATATAGCTGGATGTGGATGGGAGGGAAGCTCAGTCTCCGTGGATCTTTTGGTCCTTGGCACCTAAGCCAGCCAACACGGGGATAATGGTGGTGGCTGATAGTTGTGTCGTGGCTATTTCTTTACTGTAGTTTGCACTGAAACCCAGCTGGTTTGCCATAGGTCCTACCGTACTCTAGCTGGTATCTTCATGTGGCTCTAAAGCAGATTGCACTGTGAGAAACGTAGCCTTGGAATGTCTGTGAGATGTCTTGATGTGGTCTGCCTGGAGAGAGGCAAAGCTTTTCCTTTGAAGCCCTTGGAGGGAAAGCGAATGCCTTTGTTCTGATGTTTGTGGGGCTTCAGAGCTATGAAAATCCTTGAGCCCAAAGACGACTCCCTTCATTAACCTCGGAGTTATTGGCCCCAGATTGTTCAAACGGCTCGGTCACGTGAAGGATTTGATTATTTATACAGTTAATGTTTCACAGAGTCAAAAGTATTAGAATTAAAGAGCTAAAGAGCTTCCAATTTCTCATGGTTTAGGTCTAATAAAACTATTCCGATCTGGTGGTGTCTTTGCCCCAGGGGGATTTTTTTCATTAGCTTTTGACTCTCCCATGTTTGAGGCAGATTGATCAGTTTCAGATTAAGGGAATGCGTGTACATTGGCAGCTGGGTTACATATCTGATCTGCAGGGCTGCGTAGCGTTGGAAATTAATGTAGATGGTTTAATTGTCATCTGAAACAGAAACAGCCCCAAAAGGTCAGTTGAATTGAAAACCCTTCCGAAGAACATTAAAAGTTTGTGACCTGTTGTAAACGCAGAACAGAAAAGTGGGTCTGTTTGCATTCCCATGTTTAAGGTGGATAGCATGCAGGAATTTGGGTGGCTTAGAGTTCAGTGCGCCTGGTGTCTTTAGTGCTAATGAGCACAGTTTTGACTGTTGGGCCATTCTGACTTTATATGTAGAACAAAGCCAGAAAATCTGGCTAAGAACAGCTAGGAGATCGTGTCCTCTTGAAAGAGAAATATCCACAGCTGCCCTTGTACCGTAACTGCATTTTTCTGACTCCTGATCGCTAAGATTGTGAAGCCAGCTACCCTGGTCCTCCCAAGTACTGCATTGTAATTCCAGCATTTGGCTGGTCGCCTGGCTCTTTCGCTTTTGAAGTGCTTTTCCCTGCTGCAGCCATGGGAATGGCTGGAGAGTGCCTCTGGAATGCAAGCTTGCGTTCCTGGAGGGGCAGTCCGCAGGGTCATTGTGTTTGGCACGTGGCAGAGATTTGAGGGGATGGGGGGCGGGGAGAGGTGCCACACTGGTTAGCTCACATGCAAACAAAAAAACCTCATGAATTTGAACTTGACATCTGTGTTAGGTACTGGCAAAAGGGATCGTGCTGACCAGCTCCAGCTCTTAGCCGCTTAGAAACAGAGACTTACGAAAATATAAATGGGTAGAGAACGTCGGTGATACAATATGGAAAAACTGCAAAACGTGCAACTTCTTGGGCATGCGCCTAAAGCGTTGCTTGAAATGAGCAGTCGAATTAACTGGATCCCAGCGCTCCCTGCCCCATTTGCTAGCTTGGACAGTGTTTGTGTTGCACGTCGATCGGCTGAATGTGGGTAAGGGTAGAGGGCCGGAGCTCATCATTAAATAGTGCGGGGCTGATAGGAGCGTTGGTATTGTGTTTTTGGTTTCATGGAAACGTTTCTGCTTTTATTTTGTAAAAAGCAAACTGGCTTGTAATGCACCGAAAGAATTGAATGCACCCTGCATTATTAACCTTGGTCTTGTTTTTAGGTGCACTAGTTATTTTGTTTACACCTGCACTCCCCTCCCTCCCTCCCTCCCTCTGTCTCACACACCTACTTCCATATAAAATAATGACAGACTCCTGCCAACCACTCAGCTGTAAGAAGTCCCACTGTGCTCTTAAATTAATTTGCTTCCATTCGGGCTCACCTGTGGCACTATGTAAAAATGTTAAACAGTCATTCATATGTTACACTAGTTATGACCAATCAAATCACGTTTCTTACAATCCGTGAATGAGCCCATATACCAGTGGTCCCCAAACTTTTCAGGGTTGCCCCCTTTACTCCTGTCCGTGCTTCCTGTCCGCCCCCTGCCCCCGAGCTGGGCCGAGAGCAGGACAGGGGCCAAGGCTGGGTGTGGAGCCGTGACCAGGCTGCGGTCAGGGGCCACGGCTGTGGGTAGGGCTGGAGCAGAGCTGGGAGAGGAGGGAGGCTGGGTGATGCTCCCTCCCCGTCCGCCATGGGGGCTGGCCCTGGGCTCTGCTGACTCCCCCCTCAAACGTTCCTCTGTGCCTTGCTGTTTGGAGACCTCTCTCATAAACTGTACCACGTCTATTGGAGCTGGCACTGAGTGGGCATAATGGCTGGGTTACTGGTGTGTTGAGACCATAGCCTATCATGCTGACCACTATCGTCTCGTTGGTTCCTTGTACTCCCCATCTGTCTGTGTCCATCTGTTGTCTCATACTCCTGATAAGCTGAATAGTGGGGGGGCGGACGGATTTTATTCAGGTAATCGGGAGTTCGGATAATCAAGAGGGCAGGAGCCATTCAGCAGCTGGGGGGGCTCATCATGGTTCCTGTCCTAGCAATCCTGACTGGGGGGGTCTCTGCTCTGCCCTGCATAACAGCCGGACTGCAGGGGGCTCCTTGTGCTGCCACAGGCCTGGTGACACGTGATCCCTGCAGCTGCCAGGTGCAGGGAAGGCTGCAATCCTGCCGGGGCAGAGTAGAGTCCTGGGCTGGGGTCTATGATCTGCCCCATCAGCACCGCAGCTTCCCCTCCTGCACCTTGCACCTGCTGTCACAAGAGCACATGAGTGAGTGAGTGGGCAGTGTTAAATCTGCTTAGAGAATAAATCTGCTAATGAATCATTTCTCTTTGCTGTTAACAGCACAACAAAATGCCGAAAACTGCTTTGAAGAGTTCGACATCTGATTGTCTGGAAGGAGTGATGAGCAATGGCTTGTACTTTTTAGGGGCTAGAGATTTTATTTTCTACATTGTTTGTTTACAATTGCAGTAGAGCCTCAGAGTTCAGCACACCAGAGTTACAAACTGACGAGTCGATCACACACCTCATTTGGAACCGGAAGTACACAATCAGTCAGCAGAAGAGACCAAAAAAAAAAGGCAAATACAGAACAGTGCCGTGTTAACGGTTAAGTACTAAAAATATTAAGGGAAAGCAGCATTTTTCTTCTGCATAATAAAGTTTCAAAGCTGTATTAAGTCACTGTTCAGTTGTAAACTTTTGAAAGAACCAGAATGTTTTGTTCAGTTACGAACAACCTCTATTCCCCAGGTGTCCGTAACTCTCAGGTTCTACTGTATTGGCCTGCTCCAGCTTTGATACACAGCCGGTGGAAAAATTGCATTCCAGTCAGGACGTATCAGCTGTTCTGTTCTCTTTAGAGGTGAACTGAATTGCTTTAAAAAACAAAGCAAGCTCCTCTCTTAAGGTCTTGACGTCGTTAATGTAGGAGAGACCTGTAGCCAGAATTGCAGATAAGTACATTTTAAAAGTAAGCTCTAATTTTTAAATTCCATTGATTTTTACCAGTGAGGGCCTGAATTTGAAGTTTTCTTTTTTTCCCTTTGGAAGAGTGGCTGACTTCACAAATTACTAAACAACTCGCCTAACCGCTTCAGGTGTTGATGTTTTCAACACGTGCAGAATGTGATGGGTCCTGGCAAGTCAACAAAAGTGGAAGCTGTTTTCCACCGTTTTGTTTATAATTTTTCTTTTCTTTTAATTTATTTGTAGGTATTCCCTCCCTACTCAGTGTATTAAGAATTGAAGATTGTAGTTGGGGTTTTGTTTTTGTTTGGTGTCTTATTACCTGGTTGCATTGCTAAATAAATAATTAGAGTAATGATTTTTTTTCTTTTGAGAGAGGCTGGTATAGCTAGGTCATAAGACCAGGATAATTTTCACTATTCATGTGTGTGCGCGTAGTGACCTGGATGTATTTTACGATGGACCCTTTACAAAGTTATAACAGCATTGCATTTTTATTTCCGTTCTGGGGCATAATGCCAGGCAGAAAGGTAAATAAGCTCTAATGAGTCCTGACCTGTATGGCTTTGGTATGTAGCCAGGTTCTTCGCTGACCAGTCAGATTCCTCCTTCCATAATGCTCCCCATGGCTTGCATGGAGTGTATGAAAGATCTGTCTGCATTAGGGTCTCAATTTACTGCTAAAACTCAGCTAGGAAAATTAGCAGAGTTGCCTAAAACTTGCGTAAAATGGGGCCAGATTTATTTTTTGTGCCATTCCTGACCTCAGCACCTGTTGCCTCCACTTCACGCAGTCCGTACTCACCTCCACATTTGGGACTGGACAGCGGATGAGTGACTGAAGGTTGAGAGTTGCGTGGGAGGAGACCAGAAACCGGGTCTTGGGTCGTGACATTTTTTAACGAAAATCTGCATCCTGGTTTCTCTCGTAAACGGCTCAAAACACAGCTCTGGCAGTGGAGGGTGGGCCGAAGAGGCTTGTGGCATTTCTCCTGGCAGTTCTGATATTTTGTTCATCTGGCTTTCACAGGGGAATGGTGATGTGAGGGGGAGCGTGGAACAGTGTTAAACAATACCAATCCTCCCACAACACTGAGGTTTTCTCCCATCTGTGAATCAACGTTCCTTGCTTGGGGGTGTTTGGGGGAACCACTGCGTCCCCTCTGAAGCTCTGGGGAATGCAGGGCTGACGCCATGACTCCATTACAATTGGGGATCAGTAGAGATGGATGGTTATACTAGGGTGGCCCATCCATTCTCTGCTTTATTTGTTTAGTCCTCTGGTGTTGAGGCTGGTCACTTAAAGGCAAGGGAGCAATCAGCTTTTTAAAGGCAGGAAACCTCAGGCTTTCTCTCCCCTCGGTGGTGCAGAAGTGTTCATATGTGGTCTCATTTACCACGTGAGAGAGGTTGGTGGGTATATGACAGAGGTCTATAAAACCATGACTGGTGTGGAGGAAGTAAATAAGGAAGTGTTGTTTACTCCTTCTCATAACACAACAACTAGGTGTCAACCAATGAAATTAATGGGCAACAGGTTTAAAACAAACAAAAGGAAGTATTTCTTCACACAACACACAGTCAACCTGTGGAACTCCTTGCCAGGGGATGTTGTGAAGGCCAAGATTATAACAAGATTCAAAAAAGAACTAGGTAAATTCCTGTAGGGTAGGTCCATCAATGGCTATTAGCCAGGATGGGCAGGGATGGTGTCCCTATCCAGAAGCTGGGAATGGGTGATGGGATGGATCACTTGATGATTCCCTGTTCTGTTCATTCCCTCTGGGGCAACTGGCATTGGCCACTGTAGGAAGACCGGATACTGGGCTAGATGGAAGGGGTGGGAAAGCATCCAAATATTACACTGGAGATGGCCCGGGCACTATTGGTTGGATTCCTACCCTTTAGTTACAGGGTAGATAATGGGTAACTAGGCTTGGCAGGATTAGATTTTTATCGGTAAATGTTCGTAAACATCGATTTCACCATACACATACACGCCGATGCAAAAATAGTTCCATCACTAATAATAGAAGGTACAGATAGGGAAAGTAAGACAAATGCTGCTTGACAACTTCTTAGAGTTTGGTTGAAGGATATTGACTTTGTATATTTTGACATGGGATGTTGACAATTTGGGTTTTAACAGTTATAAAGCTTGAACTTTTTGAATCTCAACATTTGCTGTCCAATTATTATTGTCTGTCACCTCCCCCCCGAATTTCCCACAACTGACTATTTAAAATGATAAAAATGGAGAGCGGGAGGCATAAACCCATATTTATTGCAACTATGGAAATTTAAATTGATTAAAAAGTTGCGGGGGGAGGTGTTTACAATAAACATTGATGTTATCTGCCAAAGTTATGAAATAAGAAATACCGAATTCTGCCAGGCCCTACGTATAACTTTGTCCTCCTCACAGCTACCTGAGTCTACGTACTGGTTGGGCTGGATGCTCTCCAGACCTGGTCACCCCGCACACACTTATCATATGGCCTGAGATCAGGCAGCTGACATACAAGGCAAGGGTGAGTATGCGTTTGGGTCATCGGACAATACAGCAATGTAATTCCTATGTGCAACAAGAAAAAAAGGGGCTGGGAATTAAGGGGCAAAATGAAGGTGGTGTAGCAACATCAACTGAATTGTCTCATTTAAAATGTGTGTGCGTCTGCTCTCTGCAGTAAGCCAGTACCAGTATTGGGTTTATCATGGCGCCTTGGTGCTGGGCCCCCACTCAGAAGGGGCCCCAGTGCCCAGACTGTGGCTCCTACCTGTGCTCCGCCCACACTCTGCCCCAAGGCCACCCCCCTGCTCAGACTTTTCCCCCGAGGCCCCACCTGCCACTCTCCCCTCTCTGCCTCCTTCCCCCCGGGCAAGTGGTGGGCGGGGTCCAGGGGGAAGAGGCCAAGCAGGGATACAGCGGGGGGTGGGCCCATGAAAGATTAATCCGACCCTGACCAGTACTGAATTAGGGCCAGGGCCCAGTTCTGTCACTTACTCACGTGGAATAATACTGATTTATGAGAGTCCCATTCAGCCATAAAGACGGATGCCAGGATTGGGCCCTTGGCGTATAAATAGTTACATCCCTTAACTGTATCTTAAAGAAGGCTTTGTCTCTGAATCCAAAGGCCAAGCTTTCCGAGAGGCGTACAGTCTGGTCCGGACACGCCTGTTCCCAACCCTGCACCTTTTCCTTTGCTTTTAAGTTTCCCCTCTATTTGCATTGTGCTGTCACAGTCTGGAAGAGCTGGTCTGGTGACCTGGTCTGGAACAGTTGAACCTACCAAGAGCTTCACCTCTGGATACCCAGAATGCAGTGGATTTATAGCATCTCAATCCACTCAGCTTGCCTGGGGATCTGACCCTTTCTTAGGGGAACATCTGAACCAAGTAAACTGGCTTGACAAGGCCTTCTTCTCCAGCATATGTTGTGTGTCGTTTTTCTCCTGACAGGTGCACTTTGTAGTCAAACAAATGCTCAGAGAGTACATCTCAGAGGGGGACGTGGCCTCTTTCTTTTCTCTCCTGGCTGTTCCTCATGTGCAAAAACAAACTCTGAGGGTATTTAATGCCTAATGTGCATCAGTGCAGCAAACTGTTATGGTTGCTTGGCAACAGCAGGAAACCTAGTTAACAACATTGGGGCGAGATTGAATCAACCGATAGATCAATTTTCAGGTGTGTTCTCAGCTAGGGTGACTTTCCCAGCATTTGCCTTGACCCCCTTGATTAGAGCAATTTAGTCTGTAAATTATGCACTGTAGCCTATTGGGTTTCCATTGAAATGAGGTATTTCCTGGAGAAACTGACCTCTGAGTTTACTGAAACCTTGCAAATATTCAAGGTTGAAACCAAGAATGTAGCTTGTGTAGGAGGCTTTGCTCTTCTAGAAGGGAATTTTCTTTCCAGAGATGTGGCAATAAGTTTCTTTCTCTCTTTCGTTCTTGTCTGACACCGTTCAAAATTGAGAGAGACAAGGTAGGTGAGGAAATGTCTTCTGTTGTACCAACATCTGTTGGTGAATGGGACAAGCTTTCGAGTTTCACCGATCTTGTCGTCACGTCTTAGAGCTCTGTGTAGCTCAAAAGCTTTTCCCTTCCACCCACAGAAGTTGGTCCAGTAAAAGATATTACCTCACCTACCTCGTCTCTCTCATATCCGAGGGCCAGCACAGCTGCAACAACACTGCAGACAACCATGTAAAATTGCTGAGGTGTGGTCAATTGGTGAGTTCTAATCCCCATCTCGGATACTGACTCCATTGTCACTTAACCACTCTGCCTCCGTTTTCCCATCTGTAAATTGGGCTAATACTTGTTCAGTATGCTGGGCTGTTTTCAGGGTTGGTTAAATAAGGTTTGTAAAGCACTGCTAAAGTAGTACTGAGCATTGTTAATAATATGGAAAACTCTAAACCATTCCTAGAACAAGAATATAAATTCTCTGCAGGTTTGGCATGTTGTTGTAGGGTTTAGTAGACCTCCACGGTAAATATATTCAAATTATGGAATAGATTTGACAGATTTTATACCCAAATGGCACTAATCCTCTCTCCCATCAAGTTTGTTTAGGATCATGTGGGACTTGCATCTAAAGCAACACAATCCTGGCCTCTTCTGCCAGTCTTTGCTTTTCTGCATGGCTCTGAATTGGTGGCACACACGGCTCTAATAGGAGTTCTTTATACAATAAGCTTGGTTGCTGCATTAGGGTGAAATGCATCCTAGTGTAGGGCCCCCCGTAAACACCACTTAAAGCCCATTGCTAACGGTGTAAGTAGGGAGTGGGGTGCCAGTCTACTTTTGAGGTGAACTTCACCGGCAAATCTTTGGAGAGGAAAATTGTGAACAGTGAAATCAGCGAGGGCCCCATGGTGTTGCAAGATCCACTTCTCTGTGCAGCAGAAACTGACCAGCTCAGAGGTCTTCTGGAAATCAGCCACCTGTTGCCCCATCTATCAGAGGAATCAGCCTGTTGCTGACAACAGTTGTTAACTTGTTTCCACCAAACTGGTATTGAGATGGTCGAACTCCTAGGGTAGATAGGGGATACTGCTTCTGGAGTCATTACAGAAAGGTGTGATTGAGGATTGGTTTCACTCCATCTAAAACTGCTGTCGGCATCAGGTCAGTTTTCTAGTGGGCTGGCTCCTTTGTCATCCTCTGGGGTCATTTGCTGTCCCTTGAGACAGTCTTTCTCTTCAGGCTGAGCGTTTCTCTGTATCTTGCCAGGCCCTCGTGCCTTACTTTTTAATCTACTAGGTTCTCCGACCCACTCTTCACATTCGCAAATGCAAACGTACCTCACACAATGGTCCTCTGCCCCCAATCCCTCTTTGAATTTCCACTGCCACACACAGCTTGTTCCATCGGAGAGGTTATTACAAAGGCACAGCGCTTGTCTGTTTCGTTCTCGTGTTTGCAGGCTGAAAAAGGCCAGTGGAAAAGTGGTGCTTATTCAGAAAGCCCTGGCAGCATCTTAAATGTTCTATACATGCTGATCCCGTTGGCGAACTAACAGCGTATTGTTTTAAATGTAGCTATGTCCTAATTATCCTTAAAAATGTGATTAGTTTGCAAGAAGGATGAGCTCTGGATCTTGGAAGACAGCGGGCCAGATTTTGCTCTCAGTTACACAGGTGTAATCAGGAATAATCACACTGAGTTCATTGGGGTTACTCCACATTCAGCGTCTGGCTCATTGTCGCGGTATCCTGGGTTCCTCTGATGCATTCTAGGTTGAGCTGAGCTCTGAATTGCAGCATTGTTCAGTCTTTGTGCAGTGCTCAGAGGTTCGCTCAGGGCTCCAGACTTTATTTAGAAAGCAGTTTTTAGTTCTTCCTGCCCCTCCCCCAACAAACCGAGTTGTCTGGGCATTTATTTTTGGACTTGTAAACCAGACTCGCTCCTTTCGGCTTGAATTGTTTTTGCTGACGTGCGCAGACTCGGCCATGAAATGGCAAAAGGGGATTCTCTGTTTAAGGCCTGGAACATAGCGCTTATCTAAGGAGCAGAGTTGGGTGGGTTTATATTTTAGAAACAAAGTGAATGAGCACTTGATGGGCCAGGGTGCAAAAAAGTTGCTTTTCTCCTTACAACATTTTAATGGGAAGATGTGTAAACGTTTGATTATTTAGGATAAAGCACTGTGCAGTGGGCGAATGTTTCTGAATATCTACCCATTTTAGGGACTTCTACAGTTTCTGTTGCCTTGGTACCACATGGCAGGCACAACACTTATCACCCAAGGCATTTGACATGGCCATTCAGGAATATATATTAGGTGCTCCACTGTTTGAGGATGTTCGAAGCCTTGGGTCATGTCTGCACTCTAGAATTCTGCCAGCCACTGCAGAGGTCAGAGGTGTGAAGAAGAGTGATCCCTGAATGACACAGCTGGGTCCACACTAGGGGTGCTTTGCCAGTATGATAGACTGCTAGTCCTAAACTGGTAGAGTGCTCCTAGTGTAGATGTAGCGTGAATTTTTGTAGAATACTGCAATTTAAAATTCAACAGTAAGATTCTCTTCTCAAAGCCCAAAGAGATTGTGTATCCCACCAAACCCTCCTTTCCTTCTCCTGTTTTTTCCTGTACCCGGCCTGGAAAATGTCTCTTGTTAATTTAAAATAACCTCTCTTCAAATGGAAGCTTCCAACTGATATCGAGATAATACACTGATGATTAGCCCCCATCTCCAAAAACCCTTCCCTGTGATCTTGGATGAAACCCCTAGACAGCATTGTCTACTCCAGGCAAATGGAGAAATGGTTGCCCATCTGTTTTTGCTCTTTGCTTCATTTCTGTTTTATTATGCAGAGTGTCACTGAATTTGGTTGCTCAAATGCCAAGTCAAAATAAGTGTGTGTGTGTGGCGTCTTCTGCAGTGGAGCTGTGACTAATTTGAGTTATTAAAGAGAGGGCCAAAACGGCAAGAGATTAGAGCTCTGAAGGGTTTGGGGATGGTGGAGGAAGATTCAATGAATTTGTGGGACTTTCAAATTATATTCCAGTCAAGCAGCGGATATTTGGCTGAGTTTTTTGCAGGGTTTTCTCTTTTACTTTTGTTTTTTATTTATATATTTATTTTTTAATATATAAAAAGACTTAATGACTAAGAGACATCTGTGGGCTTGGAAGTTGGAGAATCTACTTCTGTTGCCAAAAAGTATTTCATGCCGTACTGTGGATATTTGAAGGACAGTGGGGGGAGAACATTGCAAAATGCCTCACTTTGCAATTTTTTCCCTTTCCCTTCAGTTTTATGGCTTCTGCTTTAGCTGTGTAACTCACTTCTTCTTTTTCTGTGTATTTTTTTATCGGCTCTAGCGAGGACAGACATCTTTCCTTAGTTGTCTGTGACAGTTTTGTTAAATGTTTTGTTTTTTGTATTGTAGCCGTATTCACCCAGTGATAGATCTTGTCATTGTGCGGTGTCATTTTAGATGTTTGCACTGCACCAAAAGCAAAGGAAGGCGACTGCAGTATAGTCTGTGTATTGAATAACAATGTTTTCCAGCAAAAATCTGTTAATCAGATGTTTTTAATCAGAAACATGAGTTCTAGGGAAGCAGCTGGTTAACTGCCTCCAACACAAAGAAGTGATGGATCAGATTTCACTGGTTATCAGTTTATAGCCTTTTATTATTCTGAAGACTGCTATGCAATGGAGTAAGATTGACCTTTCAATATAAAATAGAGCCGATGCATTCCTGTATGTTTCAGCCCCCACGGCATACTTCTCCAATTCAAGGTTCCTCTCTAGAAGAAGCTGGTTTCTTCCTCTAGGCTTTGTCACAATAGCCTTCTTTTCCACCAGGGATAGTTGGCAAAGATTCCAACTTTTAAAGCCCCTCAATACCACACCTGACTAGCCAGAAGGGTCGCACTGGAGCAATGAGATTCAAGTGTTGTTGTTTCTTTTAAAGCACGACTGCAACACTGTTGTTGTGTATTGGGGGCAGAAATAGATGATTTCCAGCTAACCAAACGTGATCCAAACTCTGCGCATGAACTGTTCAACCATTGCTTTGCCTGGAACTCTTTAAGTTCTTTTTGATGTTTCTGTAGCACCCATGTTAGTCATGCACTCCAGAAGTTTGGGATTTTACTCTGTGAGGGAATGTTAGGAGTGAATGCTGTGATGAATTTCATTGATCTTGCTAGATAAGATTCCCAAGCTCTTTCTTATAATGGGGTTGGCTGACTTTGGAATTCTGTGTCTCCTTGACATTGCCCGGGATCAGACTGCCGCGGCGTAGTTTGCAGAATCCTGCCCGTTGCCTGTTTGTCTTAATAATTTTGTGCTTGATCCTGCGTGTTGCTGAGCATCCTCAACACCTTTTAACGTCAATGGGAATTGAGGGCTCCTGGCTGCAGAATGGGGCCTGATGTTTGTGAAGGAAGCTTTCTTCCTGGGAATTATTTCTCATTCATAACTGTGGCATCAGAGCATCACACTCTGCGTGTGTGTGTGTGTTTGTTTTCCTGCTTTGAAAATCAGTCCTTTGGTCGGTAAATGGCTGACTCCTCCCCAGTCTGACTCATGTTCTCAATTTGCTGGGGCTGCAGCAGTTTTCCCAGCCACAATCAGCCCCATTCTCCCTGCACATATTTCTGTGATGTCGGCATTCTCCTTCGAGGGATACCCTATGTGTATGCCCCATGTGGGTGCACATGCGCCTGAGTCCGGAAGTGTTTCTAAGCAGTGTCCGTTGACCTGCAAGTGTGTAGTGCTTCTCCACATGCTCCCTGCCGAGGATATAAGGGGCAGAGTGGGCTGACGCCACTCCAGTTCCCTCTTACCGCCGCATGGCCTGCGTCAGAACCCCCATTCCTTCTTCGCTCTTGGCATGCTAAGAGAGCTGTTCCATGCTTTGTAGATAGCTTATGGTAGTTTATAGAGTTAGTTAAATAAGTTTGTGTAGTATCAATTAGTATGGTAGGGAACTTCCCTGGTCTGGGGGAATCAACCCTTCACCAGAACAGAATCCTGGGTTTCGAGAACTGTGTCTCCTGTCCTCGTTCCTTCTCCGACTGTCTGGGCGAGAGGCACATCTCGGCGAAGCCTGCTATCTGTAAGTCTTTCCCCACCCACAGCCAGAGAGGGAACTCCGCCTCTGCAAATATCTCATGGAGGAGGCAATGAGGCCCTGGGTGCACTTGGATCCTAGCGTGGGAGACCCCCCTGCACAGCGGCCACCGCTGACTGCAAGTGCCCCTCCTAGCACCACACACGGTGCGTTGTTTTTCCCTGTCTAGCGCCTAAATCCTTTCTGTAGCAGCAGTTTTGGTTTTCTTTGTAGTTTTCTTAAAACAAAGTAGTTGTTGCGGGAAGGCACATCTGAAGAAGTATATTTGCAGTTAGTTCTAACAGTGGCAAAATTTGGGGCCTTATCTCCAGTGGGTTCCACAGTCTTGGTCCAGCTGTTTGAATGTGCGGTCTCCTTCACTGAGAAGACTGCCTCTTGAAGCAGATAGTGCCAGTGAAATAAAATTGTCATGGGAAGTCATGGTAGGACAGGGGGTCTCTTGGGTGGTTTGGACCAGTTCCATGGAAGTTTTGGAATACCAAGACAGAGACCTTGAAGTGGCATTTAAAGCCTAGAGAATGGAGCACCTAAAATTCTTGACACCGTCCTGTACTCTTTCCCCTGGAGAACTCCTCCAGCACTGCCCCACTGGTTGAAAGAAGGTTGGGAAAAGCACCTTCCCTACATGATCCACACACGATGTAGAGTCCAAACTCAGCTGCCGCCTTTGGTTTGGGGTTTCCGAACACAGAAATTAACAGTGAGGTAAAGTTCAGCTTAAACCTTCTCTCCAAGCTCGGCTGCTTCTAGGGCCCTACCTCTAAAGTACTCAAGCTAGATTGTCTCTTCAGAGCTATTCCCACCTTCCTTATCCCGATAGGGTAACACACCACCAGCCTTGATGAGTTGTCAGAACCTGCAGCCACCCAGCAGGATCAGTGTTTGCTAACAGAGGGACTTTTGCCAGCCAGACTCCGCCAGCCAGTTACACTCATGTTCCGGACTAAGCATTGTCTATGCAGGGAAATTGACCACACGATCCTTTGCAGGATAAATTATTCCACAATAGCTCTCAGAGTTGACACTGTATCTTGGAATAAAAGTCACTTTGGGTCCCATGTAGACCAGCCCTAATAGGCTGCAGAACTTCAGCTTTGAATAAAAAAAATAATTTAATTTTTTTTGCAATCCACTAATTTGTATTATTTATTTGGGGGGGGGGGGGACTCCCATAATCAGAGTGAGACAAACTAATTTTTTCAAAGTTTTGCTGTTTTTTTTTACAAGTAAAAATAAGTGTGTGGCTGAGATCTGCTAGGCCAAGTTCTCTTGCAAAGAGAATATTTATAGTTTGGTTATCAATGGGCTTTATAAAAGAAATGTTAATGAAGCCTTCCCCTTAATGATCCTGCTTCCCAACTTTCTCTCATTGCAAGGGACAGTTCAAATCTATCTCCACTGTATACAAATCTGATAACTCACCTCTTTCATTGGAACAGAGGAATGTTGGATTAGCTGTTCTGAGTCAGATTAGGTTCCATCTAGTCCGATATCCTGACTCCAGTAGGGGCCAGTGCCACGTGCTTGTGAGGAAGGAGGAACTGCAAATTATTTACTTCCAGAAATGCTCCGATAATTAACTGGTGGCTATAGAAAACATTGGTTGTATCCCTTTCCGTTGAGCAACTCAGAACTGTTGTGCGCTTAGTCTCTGTGTATTTCTTCATCTTGAGTACAGTGAGGGATACCAGGATCCCTTGCTCAGTGCTCATACAGCAGACATGTAGATTCCCTCAGTGGAGCTAGTTTTTTAGGCCTCTCTTGTACAGAGACTTCACTAGCCACATCACCAAGGTAGATTTTGAACGGCTCTCTCTCAACACTCCCACGCGTTCCTCTTCTCCAGACCCAGACTGGTACAATCATGCACAGGACCCGGTAGATTCACTGTATACAAAATATAATTCCCCTACCCGCATCCGAGCCCTTTTCTCACTCTGATTTTGGAGAACTGAAGTTGCAGAAATCAAACGAACAGCTAGGAAAAGCAAAATCTTCTAAATATAAATTGAAAAATAGTGTAGGTGGGGTAGGTTGGATTGATTTAAATCAAAATGATTTAAATCACTGATATTTATCATTATTTAAATCATCAAGCATGTAACTTGATTTAAATAATTGATTTTAATTGTGTTTTGGATTTATACTTTTTAGTTATTTTCCTAAAGAAAGATTAATTCTCATTGGTTGGTAACCACTAACACATGTTGATATGCAACTAAATACAGTCTTTACACTATATTTGTTGTCTCTTTTTGAGGACCAGGGTGATACACCGTATCTATGCATATTTGTTTAAGCAGCAATATAGTTTAATTTACATTTATTCAGATTCTTATTTTTTGCATATTAATTAAGTTAGAAAATGGTGAATGATACATGTCTAATTTACTTGATTAATTTTTTACTTGTGATTGGTTTCAAGCTCTTTTTACATGGAAATTCAAATTCAATTAAAAATGCCCCATAATTAATTAAATGTGTTGGATACATAAGAAAGATTATCAAAAAGTTTTTCAAAACATGTCTTGCATTTAAAACTAACTGATGTATTAAACAAAGGAAGTGCCACCTGTAGTTAGTGAATTGAACTGATTGTTTCTGGTCACTATGTCCTTCAAGATTTTAGAACTAGTAGATCTCATTCTCTCATATGTAGTTTTTATTCATAGACTGGAAGAGGAAAATGAGCTTTTCTGCTTTTTTAGCTCCCATTGAATGAATTGGTCATTGACCTGAACTAGTAGGATCAATTGAAATGAAGAAATATTCTCTCTTCATCTGTGGAAGAGGATTCTGCTGTCAAAAGCTGGTTTAGCACTTCAACTAAGGGCTTGTCTCCACTACCGGGGAGATGGACGCTGCTGCAATCGATGCAGCAGGGATCAATTTAGCGGGTCTAGTGAAGATCCATTAAATCGATGGCAAAGCGCTTTCCTTTCGGCCCTGATTCTCCAGCTCTCTGAGAAGAGTAAGGGAAGTTGACCGGAGAGTGTCTCCCGTCGACTCAGCACCGTGAAGACAGCGGGGTAAGTTGACCTAAGCTATGTCGACTTACGTCGACTTACCCCCGTAGTGAAGACCAGCCCTAACTCTGGTTCCAGGGGCTTAGCTAGTGTTCAGTAGTTTGACTTTCTGCTTAATACTGCTTAATATTATTGTTTGTATTTAATTAAAATTATTTTAATAGTTTATAATAAATTTAGACCTTACCATAGGTTGTCATCATTTCAAATTTGATTTTAAATGTTTTTTAAAAAGATTTAATTTACATTTTAAAAATTGATATTTTGATTTATTTTTAAAGTCATCAATTTTTATCCACCCTGAGGTGAGGAGAGCGTTTCTGAGCATGAGTATGACGTGTAGTGTATCTGAAACACAGGCCAATCAAGCCACCTCATGCTGTTCTTTATGTGACATGGATATTTTAGAAAAAAGACTTCAGTCTTAAATAATAAAAATGTGTTTGGTAGTATGCTCTGTAACAGAGCTGGTTGAAAAAAATCTATGGAAATGTTGAAATTTTTGCAGTCGTTTCCATTTTGTGGGCCTTAAAACAGATCCATGTCCATTTTTGAGTTTGTTTTTTCTTAATTTGTTTGTGAAAAATATGAATTTAAATTTTTACCCAAAATGTTATTAAAACAGCTATCAACATGGTGTGACAGGGTTGGGCCAGATGGCTACAGGAGAGTGATAGAAGGCAGATATATTAGCCCCAGGTTAAGTAAGTCCCTTTTCCCTGGGTAAGGTAACAGGGAAGGTTCCAGAACAATCAGGAACTTTCTGGAAACAATTAAGGCAGACAGGCTGATTAGAACACCTGCAGCCAGTCAAGAAGCTGCTAGAATCAATTAAGGCAGGCTAATCAGGGCACCTGGGTTTAAAAAGGAGCTCACTTCAGTTTGTGGTGCGTGCGAGGAGCTGGGAGCAAGAGACACAAGAAGCTGAGAGTGAGAAGGCATACTATTGGAAGACCGAGAAGTACAAGCATTATCAGACATCAGGAGGGAGGTCCTGTGGTGAGGATAAAGAAGGTGTTGGGAGGAGGCCATGGGGAAGTAGCCCAGGGAGTTGTAGCTGTCACGCAGCTGTTACAGGAGCCACTGTAGACAGCTGCTTTCCACAGGGCCCTGGGATGGAACCCGGAGTAGAGGGTGGGCCCGGGTTCCTCCATCCCCCCATACCTACTTGATACCGGAGGAGTTGAATTGGACTGTGGGTTACACCAGAGGGGAAGGTCTCTGGCCTGTTCCCCGATCCACTCGGTGGATCAGCAGAGACGGTGGGGATTGTTCTTCTTCCTTTCCCCATGCTGGCCAGTGATGAGGCTAACTGAGTGAACGGCAGATTTGAGCCACGAAAAACTGAGGGCTGCCGTGAACCTCTGAGGCGAGAAAATCCGCCAATAAGCGCAGGACCCACCAAGGCAGAGGAGGAACTTTGTCACAGTGGTTAGTGAAATTTTTTCTTTGCCAAACCCTGGATTTTTGGTAACCGCTATTTTTTAATAAAATGTTGCCAAAATATTGAAAAAGTCATTTCTTGCATAATTCTTCATATTTGTAAAAGGACATTTTTAAATTCTCCTTTTGAGAAATGTTGACCAGGCTTTCTGTAATTCTAGGCTGCCTAACTGCTTCTTGTCTAACCGTGTAGGCTTCTGGAGGGCCAGGAAAATTGTACCAGAGAGCTTTCCCATACATTGAAGTACTGCTGTTTTTAAGGTCTGATATGGGAACTGCAGAGGGTGGTATCCATTCCTCTTCATTGGTATAAAATACCCCTTCCTGATCCCAACGGGTCACAATACATTGGACCCTTCCCCTGCTACTGGACGTACACCTCTGAGCCCTTTATTTTGTTTTGTGTGGAGAGAAGAAGAGGCTTTCATGGAGGCTTGGTTAGTATGTATTAGTTTTTTTTAAAGGCAGCTCTTTGGAAGTTGCTCTGATATTTGGAATAGCAGAATTAGTCTTCAGGTGCGTTATTGGGCAGAGTGCAGTTGACCTGCAATGTGTGTAAGAAGTGCAGTTTGTCACATAATTCTGCTTCTCATCGCTTTCATACTTTTCCTTTCAGTGAGTGTATGCATGTGTGTGCGCGCGCATTTAACACTGTATTCTTGTATAGCAATATTAGACCCATCAGTGCTTTCCTGTTTCAGCGTCCTGTTATGTGAAGCTGGCATTTTCCAGTGCATTTTGTAACAATGGTTGACATTATTTCCCTTTCCTAGTAGCAGAGATGAGCGTATCCCGAACTCTTGTGATTTTGGCAAAGGCAGCTGCAATTTGAAGATGACAACGTCTTATTTAATAGTGTTTTTAATTCTAAGTTGTTTTCCGTTTGCACATCCCCCATATGCAGATCTGGATCAACCCTCTCATTTTCAGCCATGCTTACAAGCTGTCACCAAGGCACTCCTCTGGTTAGAGGCAAAATATAAGCCTGTAAAGAGAACAAAAGGCCTGGTAAAGTTGCAGACACAGTAGGGAGGCTGTCTCTCCGAAAAGCAGGTCACCAATGAGAATGAGTGTATGGAATGAAAAGGACATTACCATGCTCTAAAGTAACTTCTTTCCCTACAAGAGGGGACACAGTGACAAGAGCGTAAACCGGGAGACTGGGACAATGG
Organism: Chelonia mydas; assembly: GCF_015237465.2. Taxonomy (NCBI): domain Eukaryota; kingdom Metazoa; phylum Chordata; order Testudines; family Cheloniidae; genus Chelonia; species Chelonia mydas. The sequence goes on from NC_057854.1 coordinate 102,898,901, forward strand.
GTACAAGGAGACTATGATAGATGAACAGGGTTATGCAGACGTAACTCAATTTTTATTCAGACAGAGTTGCTGACACTGGGGGTTTTCCCCCTGAAGAGCAGTTCCTCTGAGCCGCTGTATGAGATCTGAATGCTGTTAGCCCTCTATGATTCCCTAAGCAAATCTGAACATGGACTACTGAGCCGTATTTGCATACTGCAGGTGTGACTCAGTTACAGTGACAGCCAGGGCGGCTGGGTTTGATTAAATTGTTTTACAATAAAATTGAAAGCTCTGTGCTAATTGGATCGGGGTTTGCAATTCCTGCTGCCCCAGACAGTTCAGGTGTGCTGGGTTAACAAAAGTGTCTAGTTTTTGCTTGATGGGGATCGTCAGTGGAAACGTCATTGTTTTTGAAAAGGAATCAGACATGGGTAGGCACTTTGCTTTAGCATTTGGGATTATTTTTTGTGGTACTGAAGCGTTCTGTGGCGTATGCATGAATCACCATATTAAAAAGGCCACACAGAGAATGTCATTAGGTTTCAAACACACTGAAGATCAGGTATGCTGTAGTGGTAATGATTTTATGGATTGATAATAAGCAGTTTCTAATTAAAAACCTTTTATGTATTGTAAGCCAGTTCCTCAACTGGTGTAAATCTGGGTAGCTCCTCTGAAGTCAATAGAGCTATGGCAGTTTACACCACCTCAGGATTTGGCCCTCTGTGTGTGTGGTGGCATTTTGTGTGACTCTTGGGTTGGATTCTTGCATATAGTAAAAATTTGTAACTTGGCCTGCTCCATTTTACAATCTTGATCAGTGTAAAACAGAACCTGGTTACTTGAATTTGTACCAGAGGTAAAATTTTTCTCATTAATGACTTCTCAAGGCTTATAGTGAACCATGGTAGCACCAAATGCATCTTTTGAGAAAAATATCAGAATAAGGTTTTTGTGTGAATTTACGAGACTGGATTAGGCATTCAGCCTTCCAATACATCCATTAATGAAAGCCAAGAGAAGGCTGAGCTGTGGTGATCTGCAAGCACACAAACACTCCTCTGTATTGCCTTGATTCAAAGCAGCCATATTCCCCTGCTCTTCGTAGAAACTTATTACACAAACCAGTGTTCATTTTTATTTTCTCTAGGTATTAAGGCGTGCTGTTCTTCAGATTAGACACCCCCATGAGGTAGAAATGTTAGTCCTGCAATATGGAACGCAGGCATGGCTACATGTCACCTTTTAGGTATTACACAGGCGTATAATACGTCTTAGTGAAGACTTGCTATATTTTTCCTTTATCCAAATTCTGGGTATTGTCTGTACTACTACAAAGCAGATATTCTGATGCAGCTTGCTTTGCTGATACACTAGTGCAGTTCATCAGGCTTGAAATTAGGAAAGGAAATCCATTGTGCAGCCAAGGTTTTGTTAGTTTTTTGTTGAATTTTTTTCCTTACAAATCTATGTCATCTTAGCAGGAGACCATCTGATTTGCACGTCTGGGCAGATTAAAAATCCATTTGTCTAAGGGACGACTGATGGATGTTCTGGGTGATGTAGGAGATTTTGGAGGGTGGAGGAAGGAGAGACATCCCAGATTTTTAACAGACAACAAAGAACCTGGGGGTTGGGCAAGATAGGGAACAATCTGAGTCCGATCTTCACTTTGTTTGAATTTTCTGGGAAAATGTCATTGACATGTAACATTGTCCTGGAGTACAGACTTTATTGAAAAGCTTCCAAGGCCTGGAGAGAAAAGAAAAGCTCGGTTTCAGGCTTCTAGATAAACAAACACCAAAAATCTTGTATGGATAATAGTGGGAAACACTGGAAAATTGAGTTAATACAAGGGCATCTGTGTATGTGAATGCTTGGGACAGGAAAGCTTCATTGTTCTTTAACTCTACTAATGCTGGAACAGATGGGAAGCGAAGGCCACTTCACGCATTAGCTGGCTCAGATAAAGAGCAAAACAGAGAAGGGCCCTTGTGGCTGATTAGAGGTTAACAGGAATAGAAACCAGCGGATTGACTCTTGATTTGCAGGAGGTGTTCTGGGATAGGAGCAGATGGCCAGGAGAGCGTCCCTCCAGCTTACTCAGCTGCTAAGAGAAGCTTACCATGACCTCTAGTACAAACAAGTCTACATACATCTTCTCAGTTTAAAGCCACAGTGTAAATTTCTTACCTCTGCTCCGCCCCTCCCGGATTGCAGTCTCTTTCTTAGGTCTGCAATTGTTTGTGCTTCCTGTTTATTGGGCGTGTGTGTGTGTGTGTGTACACACGTGTAAAGATGGTATGTGCTGCATATTCCTCTGCCTGCTGGATAACATTCTAACAGAGCCCTTCTAATTCAGCCTCATCCCTTTGTTACTCTCCTGAGGTTTTGCTGACCAACACAATTCCTCAAGGTATTATCTTAATGGCTTATTTGCTCTGGGAATCTTGAGCTTTCTTTGTTGGGTGTTAAGGGAGGGGGAAAGAAAGAAATATGAAATAAATAAAGTGGGTTCTTGCAGCCGAGAAAAAGGCCGGCCTCCCATACCATGCAAGGGACCTGCACGATAGGGTCTCACCAGATCACAGCCCCATTTGTCACAGGAGGAAATTGCTTTCTAAGGGAAAAGGCTGAAATTCATATGAGCCATCTCTTCTCTAATTAGATCTCTAACCACTGATTTTGTGTTTTGCCAGACAGAAATTACAATTGATTCAGCTTTTTCTCTTTCCGTTTTTTTGCTGAAAAGACACATTTTCTATATGTGTGGCAACACCTGCCTAGGGCGCCTCTGTGAATCCCGAGAAATCAAAAGAGCAACAAGAAAAGTGGGTTTAATTGCACACATCTTCAGCGGAGCTTTCTTGCACTTGACGAACAAAAGGCCATCCCTGTGCTGTTTGAATGGAGCCTGGGAGGGCTGTACGGAGAAGTACTCTCCATTACTTCGGAGGCAGACGATCCACTTTGCTGGAGCATTGTCATGTGCAAATGAGTTCACGAGCCCATCTTCTTTCCAACTGCAAGGTCAGGGACAGAGCAATTGTCAATTTCAGCTGGCTGGAGCAATTGATCTATTAGCTAGAAAGCTTTCTGAGAGTTTGCTAACCTCCCTTTCTCACTGCACGCACACACAGAGACTTTCTACAAAGCATGTGTACACATTACAAATATTGACTGGTTTAGGTTAACCCTGGGAACATTGCTGTTGTGTTTTCTGTCTTGGAAATGTGACCAAGAGTGGGTTATAAATAACACTCTGTGCTGCAATTATTATTCATTGCTAGTTATTAGTTTCACCCCATGGAAGAACAAATGGTTTTTCCACTATGAGTTTGTGCTGCAGTCAGTGTGTGTTTATTAAAATCACTAAGGAGCCTGGATTCAGTTTAGTTTAAAATACCTTTCCGCGACAGCTTGGAAATTCTGAAATATTTTGGGTCACGTTAACCCTGTTTATATGACTCGTGTTGAGGGTTGCAACTAATCCTGGACACATCTGCTGAGTCCCATAAATATCCATGTCGTCTTTCCCGTTTGTTTTTCCAAGTATTTGTCTGTCTGAAGGTTGGGAGTCTTGACAGTCTTGCATACTGCAAAACATCTGCTTATTCACTGGCAAGTCCTTCTGCAGATCGCAGCACACTGCCTCATAATTGACCTTAACTCTGACTTAGAAGGGCAGCATCTCTGGGGGAAGGAGGAGCAGGACAGTAAAGATAGTTTAAGCATCCCTCTTCTCTAAGGTTGATGACAAAGGATAGGGTAAAGTCCGGCCGATGCCAAATCAACCTCATCCAGGAAAAGCCATATGATGCATGCCTTTCTTGTCCATTTATCACTATTACATGCCTGCTTTCCAGTCAGCTTGGTAATTGGACAGTGGCCTGTTGTGCTGCAAACGCAGATCTGAAATTGGGTTAGTCTGATTAGATGTGGGTTCTTGGGAGCTGGGCGCATGGGGTAAGATGATATGCTTTGTAAGAGTGAAGGAGAGAGGCCGTGCAGCTGCCCGCCCCAACAGCCGCTCTTTGTTGGCCAGCACGCAAAGAGAAATTACTGAGGGTTTCTGGAAGCAGCATATATTGGCTTTCTCTTCGGTTACTAACATTGATCTTAAAGGTGCTTTCCCAGAATATTGGCCTGGTAGCTATGCAGTTACTTGACATTTTAACGTACCGGTCTAGTAGCAAAAAAATATATATATACTGTGTGTGTGTGTGTGTGTGTGTGTGTGTGTGTGTGTGAGTGTGAATAAATCAATCTCATCTTGTCATTTCAAGCTAGTATCCAACATGGCCGTCTCCTTCAGTGAAACAAAGAGGGTTATGTGCTTGACACCGGAGAGGCTCCAGCTTCCCTGCTTTTACGCAGGAGCGACGCTGCCGAGAAGAACACTTTAAGTTCTGTGATGGAGGGAGTCTCTACAGAACACTGAAGTGCCTCTGAGAGGCATCTGGGTCAGCATTTCCCCGTCAGCTGGCTCTTGTTTGGTCCCAGCTATGGCAGTGAAGCAGCAAAGCAACTTGACCCTTTGCTACCCAGGTGTCGTGAATCTGAATCCCAGAGTGGCTAGAACGGTGCCATAACAAGACAGCCCGTTTTCCGGAGCTTGGTTTCTATCAGGCAGTGCATGTTGGTCCTATGCCAAATTCTGGGAATGGTTTGGCCTTGATAAATGCTGACTAAAGGGATTGTGCTGCTGCTTTGTGGGAGACAAACGAATGTGCCGTCTTGCAAGATCTAGCAAATCAAAGAACAAATGTTCCCAAGTGGGATAACAGTTTAAATCTGGTTAGTCAGGGAGTGACGCAGAGTCTACGGTAGAGGTTGGAACTGAACCCAGGTCTCCGGAGTCCAAGTCTGGTGCTTTAACAGCTTCTCACGTTTTTCCAACCTCTGCATGCGGCACAGACACTAGAGGGCGTGGAGAGTAAGCATGGGTTACACTTGTTTCTTCGACTGCAGCTTCCTATGCTTTGTCTCAGGTGAATTTGGTTTGGAAAGTTTGAGCAAAATCAGTTGAGCTATATTGGAGTTGTACAGGCATCAAAACGTATGTTCTGCTACTTGCGTAATTCACAATCCTCTTCAGGTAGAAACTTCAGATTTTTATATATTCGCTTACTTTTCTAGCTCTTCTGGGGGTTGAAATATAATCCAAGACCATCAGCTCAGTGGTTTTAAAGTAACAAACATTCTAAGTTTGATAAACGTCATCTGTGTGCGTCGACTTTATATTTTGTGCTTTTAAACGGGTTTGTTAAGGATCCCACCGTTAGAGATGCTTTTGTAAAGATCTTGCCAAATTGAACTTTCAGATTTTCTTCAAACTTCATTTTTGAGATCTACAAAATAAGAGAATTTGGCAGTTTCTGACTGCAGCTGTCTTTGAGTTTGTAGCACGAATAAGTTCGATTGCAGACAGCTGGGTTTGCAGAACTCTGGTGAAGGACTCCATCGATGGTGGTGAAACTGGAGGAGTGTGTAAGCACCTGTGGTTGGATAGATCTACAGATCAAGGGATTTAGCATGGCTTTTAAGGTCACTTGTGCTGACACCTCAGTGGTCTTGTCTCACTTTCAACCTTTCCTATGTTTGAACACACAGTGAAAGTCAGCTAGCTCGATTCTTCACAACTGTCAGAACACTGTCAAGTTTTGTTGTCTATAGAGTAGCCATGACAGAGGTGCCGTTTGGGACAGAAAGAGTACCTCATCCTAGGCTGATGTCCAGATCATGATGCTCCTGGGTCCTCCAGGCCAGGAAATCAAACCCCAGGTGAATATGCATCTTCTACTAGATCTCATTGTAGGGACGATACATACACATAGTGAGAGCTTGCTAGAAACACACAGAGATGGTACTCCACTCTACCCTTTACTGAATTTGTTTTATTCTGCAGATGTCATAGCAGAGTAAAGCTGCTGCCCAAAGCCA